>NW_027551560.1:3403314-3498241 GCF_008692635.1 Crocuta crocuta
GACGGAATGCGCGTGCGCGCGGGCCACTTGGGCACGCGCTAGAGCGGAGGGCGGGGCACGCGCGAGCCGGAGCAGGGGTGGGACTCGGGGAGCGCGCGTGGGTAAGGAGGGAGCGTGCGCAGGAGGGAGGGCGGGGCGCGCGTGAGGGCTTTAGGTGCTGTGCTGCGGGGTAGGCGCGGCAGGGGTCTGCGGGGGAGGGTTGCACGCGCCGCAAGCCCAGTCACTGCAGCCAGCCGCCAACCGAACCGAACCGGTCGGCGGGCGGCTCCCACTCTGCAGTTTACCTTCCTGTACGCTACCAATTAGAGCTGCCGCCTTTCTCCGGAACTAAGCTGGTGCATACCCCCCGCTACCATCAATCACCCTCATTTTAGGAGGCTGTTAGCTGCCCTGGACGAGCGGTTCTTAACTTCCTAGTGTGGCACCGCGCGGGGCCGCGGGAGTGGTAGCTGTAGTCCCTGGGGACCGCGGTAAAGCTCAGCGCTTTCCTGACCTCAAGGAGAG
This sequence comes from Crocuta crocuta, assembly GCF_008692635.1. NCBI lineage: Eukaryota > Metazoa > Chordata > Mammalia > Carnivora > Hyaenidae > Crocuta > Crocuta crocuta. The sequence goes on from NW_027551560.1 coordinate 3,403,819, forward strand.
TCCATAAGAGGAAGCTGGAAGACAGGCAGTTATCACAGCTGGGCTCCAGAGCACAAGGAAACTGCACCTTATGGCGAAACCTCAATAAATTAGATGCCTAGAGCGGCAGTGAAAAAAAAAATAGCAAGCTGATTTATTTTTTGCTTTTTCGTAATGTGCCTACATATAGTCACGAAAATGGTAATGTTAAATTGACCACTGAAGGCAAAGACAAGTGTTTTTTTAATCAGAGCCAAAGTAATGTGTCAGAAAGATTGAATACTGATACACCCCCTTCTGTTTTGACTGCACGTAATGGCACTGTAATAGATTCTTAATAAATATTTGACATTTACTTTTTTCCAAGAGCATGGATCATGTTTGCTGCTGTTTATGCTAGCTGCTACAGAATGCAAAATCATTACAACCAGATAGAGAAATAAATTGAGAGCTGTGAAATTTGTGCTTTGTTTTCTTATCATCATGTTTAAATGAAATTAAACAGATGCGAAGGCAGTTCAAAAGGTGCACCACTTGTGCTTCTTGCAGTTTTCCCGCGGCAGAGTCTTTATCAAGAGACTTTCATGTAATGAATGCCTTAATTTCCCTGTGTGTGAGCACCAAAAGGTAGATTACAGTATTTTAAGGAATTTCAAAACAAGGACCACCCCAACCCAAGCTCCTTATTCAAAGAGCTTCTTCCTAAATGAATCAATCTTCAGTATATAAAGATATGGAAATAAATGTGAATGTGTGTGTATATAGAATTTGAATCCTACTTTAGCAAGCCATTGTTAGTGTGGTTTGATGGCCAGGACACAGATCTAGTAGATTAAACCACACAACAAGGAAAAAAGCCAAGGCATTCCCTGTCTGTCACTCTTTTCCACTATTTTAAAGTTTCCTCAACACTGTTATGATATATAAAACTAAATACAAATAATTGTGTGATGTAGATCAGAGTCTGATCACATAATAATATTCATTTAACTCTGATTCCTCAAATCAGTCTAGCTGGTGCCTTGTAGGTATTCAGTAAATGCACTTTTTTTTTTTTTTTTAACCTCTGGACTAGGCAGTTCTCTGCCTAGTGGAGCAGTGGAGCCCAGCTCTTTCTCCCCCTCTTTTGCTGATTTTCTCACCTGCATACTTTTAATAGATACAAACAAAATGCAACAAACACTGTTACAGATCTACATAGCCATATGGTTTAGAACAACCATGGACCTCTCAAAGTCTCTATAGTCATTTCCATCTGGAATCGTAAATATTAGGAACACAACCTTGATCATGAAGCGTCTGAAACATATCCAGTCCTCTGGAGTTCTAGGATCATTATAACTATTCTACATTATTCAACAGTCATCAGTTTATCAAGCACCTTATGTGCCTGCCCTCTGTGAAACTAAAAGATTTGATATATCCATAAATGTATGGACAAAGAAGATGTGGTAAAAACAAGATGTGATATATAGATAATGGAATGTTACTCAGCCATTAAAAAATAAATGAGGGGTGCCTGGGTGGCTCAGTCAGTTAAGCGGCCGACTTTGGCTCTGGTCATGGCCTCGAGGTTCGTGGGTTCGAGCCCCACATTGGGCTCTGTGCTGACAGCTCAGAGCCTGCAGCCTGCTTCAGATTCTGTATTTTCCTCATTCTCTGCCCCTCTCCTGCTTGCACGCTGTCTCTGCCTCTCAAAAAATGAATAAAAACATTAAAAATTTTTTAAATAAATGAAACCTTGCTACTTGCAACAACATAGATGGACATAGTGCGTGTTATGCTAAGTGAAATAAGCTAGACAAGAGAAAGGCATGATTTCCCTCATATGTGAAATTTGAAAAAACAAAACAAATCAACAAACAACAACAACAACAAAAAAGAGATTCTCGTATACAGAGAATAAACTGGTGATTGCCAGAGGGGAAGTAGGTGGGTGGGATGAGCAAAATAGGTGAAAGATATTAAGAGGTATAAATTTCCAGGGGCGCCTGAGTGGCTCAGTTAAGTGTCGGACTCTTGATTTCAGCTCAGGTCATAATCTCATGGTTCATGATTCGGGCACCGAGTGGGGCTCTGTACAGAGTGTGGAGCCAGCTTGGGATTCTCTCTCTTTCAGCCCCACCCCCACTCTTCTCTCTCTCTCTTTCAAAAATAAATAAATAAACTTAAAAAAAAAGAGATACAAACTTCCAGTTATAAAATAAATAAGTCAAGGGATGAAAAGTACAGCATAGGGATCATAGTCAATAACATTGTAATAACTTTGTATGGGGACAGATGGTGACTACACATAACATGTTGTCCCTGTGCAATTCCGGAATTGACAGATCACCAGTTTGTACACCTGAAACTAAAATAACATTTCATATCAACTATGCTTCAGTATAGATAAATAAACAAATAAATGTCCATATCTGGGCCCTCATTTTATTTGTAAAATGGAACTTAAATACTCTTGCCAAATTTAATGTTTTAAAATTTGGCATGCCTTGTAGCCTCATTATAGGAATTTATCCTAAGGAAATAATGAGGAAGATGTGCAGAGATGTCGCCATAAGGATGTTTATCCCAGAGTGGTGTTCTGAGCCATCTTAAATGCTCAACAAGAGGCACCTGATTAAACATGATATTGTACATCGATGCAATAGATCACTAGGAAGCCAGTAAAAATGATAGTGGAACAAGAGTTCTTAACGTGGGGCACAACAGCCATGTATTTACCTTGAAGCTGAAGAAGGCCCCTCTGAGTTCTGAGTTTGCTATGAGCTAAAGAACTTTCTAGATATGAAGGAGAAGCCAGATAGCAATTGAGAAGCATTTTTATACAAGCATTTCTGATAAAGTTCCTGAACAGATCTCATTTAAAAAGGATCTGAATTGAATAGATCACATATGAGGATATAAAACGAGCCTCAATAAATTAAAGAAGACTGGGTTTTGAGGAAAAGGCAGTCACAGCTACAGTGGAGCTCTGGAGACCCCTTCTCCTGACTCCCTGCTATTTGCCTTGCGAAGGAACAAGTCAGTCAGAAAACCACACTGCAGCCTTGGCTTTGTTTTTTGTTTGTTTGTTTTCTTGTTTTATTTAAGTTTATTTATTTTGACAGAGGGGGAGGGAGAAAGAGAATCCCAAGCAGGCTCCACACAGGCTGTCAGTGCAGAGCCCAGCACGGGGCTCAATCCCCCCATGGACTGTGAGATCGTAACCTGAGCCAAAATCAAGAGTTGGATGCTTAACTGACTGAGCCACCCAGGTGCCCCCAGCCACAGATTTTTAAAGTCACCAGGAAGATACCCATGAATCCAGAGGTGGCGATTCACCAATATAGAATTTCTCTAACCAGCTGCAGTATAAATCTTTGGAGAAGGTATGTGCTGACTTGCTCAGAGGTGCAAAGGAAAAGAATCTCAAAGTGAAAGGACCTGTTCAGATGCCTACCAAGACTCTGAGAATCACTATTGGACAAACTCCTTGTGGTGAAGGTTCTAAGACTTGGGATTGTTTTCAGATGAGGATCTACAAGCAACTTGTTTTCACAGTCATTCTGAGATTGTTAAACAAATTACTTCCTTCTGGGAGCAACTGGGTGGTTCAGTCTGTTAAGCATCCAACTTCGGTTCAGGTCATGATCTTGTGGTTTGTGGGTTTGAGCCCTGCATTGGGCTCTGTGCTGACAGTTCAGAACCTGGAGATTCATTGAGATTCTCTTTCTCTCCCTCTCTCTCTGCTCCTCCCCTGTTTGCTCTCTCTCTCTCTCAAAAATAAACATTAAAAAAACTTTTTAAAATTACTTCCATCTTTATTGAGCCAGGAGTCACGGTTGAAGTCACTAGTACAAATGCTTAAATCACTTAAATCACCTTTTTAATAAACTGATTATCAATTGTTAAAAACAATTAAGGGAAGGGAAACAAAAATAATATAAAAACAGAGAGGAAGACAAACCATAAGAGGCTCTTAACTACCAAAAATAAACTGAGGGTTCCTGGTGGGGTGTTGGATGGGGGGGATGAGCTAAATAAATTAAAGAGGACAGTTGTTGGGATGAGCACTGGGTGTTACATGTAAGTGATTAATCACTAAATTCCATTTCTGAAAAAACCTTTCTTTTGAGATTTGCCTGGGTGTCTCAGTTGCTTGAGCGACCAACTGTTGATTTTGGCTCTGGTCATGACCCCAGGGTCATGGAATCAAGCCCTGTGTCAGGCTCTACATTGAGCTTGGAGCCTGCTTAAGATTCTCTCTCTCCCTCCTCCCTTCTCCCCACTTCGTGCTCTCTCTCTCAAATTAAAAAACATTTTTTTTAATTTTTTGAGAAGATTGAAATCATACCCTTCACCTTTTTCAATCACAACAATATGAAACCACAAATAAATCACAAGAAAAAATGGAAAAACAATACAAACACATAGAGACTAAGCATGATAGTAAACAAAGAGTGGGTCAAAACTCAATCAAAGAAGAAATTTAAATAATACATGGAGACAAATGAAAATGAAAACGCAACAGTCCAAAGTCTTTGGGACACAGCAAAAGCAGTCCTAAGAGGAAAATATATAGTAATATAGGCCTATGTCAAGAGATAAGAAAAAACTCAAATAAACAATCTAACCTTACAAGGAAGTAGAAAAAGAAAGCAAAGCCCAAGGTGAGTAGAAAAGAAAAAACAATAATGATTACAGCAAAAATAAATGTCATAGAGCCTGAAAAAGCATTAGAGAAAATCAAGGAAACCAAGAGATTGTTCTTTGAGAAGATAAACAAAATTGATAAGCCCTTAGCCAGACTCATCAAGGAAAAAAGAGAAAGGATCCAAATAAATAAAATTAAGTATTTTATAAAAAAAAAAGTAACAACTGACCCCACAGAAATACAAAGGCTTATAAGAGAATACTATAAAAAATGATATGCCAACAAATGGGACAACTCAGAAGAAAGGGATAAATTCCTACGAATATATAACTTCCCAAAACCGAGTCAAGATGAAATAAAAAATCTGAACAGACCGATTATAAGTAACAAAATTGAAGCTTTAATCAGACAACTACCAAAAAACTGAAAATCCAGGACCAGATGAATAGACAGTGGAATTCTATCAGACATTTAAACAAGAGTTAATACATATTCTTCTCAAACTATTCCAAAAAATAGAAGAGGATGGAAAGCTTCCAAATATATTTCAAGAGGCCAGCACTACCCATGATATAAAAACCAGACAGACACCACAAAAAAAGAAAACTACAGGCCAAAATCCCTGATGAACACAGATGCAAAAACTCAACAAAATATTAGAAAAACACACACAAAAATACATTTAAAAAATCATTCACCATGATCAGGTGGAATTTATTCCCATGATAAAAGGATTGTTCAATATTCATAAACCAATCAATGTCATACATCTCATCAACAAAACAAAGGATAAAAATCATTTGATCATCTGAATAGATGCAGAAAAAGGATTTGACAATATTCAACATCCATTCATCCATGCAATGTATAGATTCAGTGTAATCCCTACCAATATACCAACAGCATTTTTTCACAAAATGAGAACAAATAATACTAAGATTTGTATGGAACCACAAAAGACCCCATATAACTAAAGCAATCCTTAGAAAGTACAAAGTTACTGGATTTCAAGATATACTAGAAATCTGTAGTAATCAAAGGAGTATGATATAGGCACAAAAAATAGACACATAGTTCAATGGAACAGAATAGAGAGTACAGAAATAAATTCACAGTTATTTTCAGGTAATCTATGACAAAGGAAGCAAGAATATACAATGAAAAAGGACAATCTCTTCAATTAATGGCACTGGGAAAACTGGACAGTAACATGTAAAAGAATAAAATGAGACCACTTTCTAACACCATACACAAAATAAACTCAAAATGGATTAAAAACCATAAAATTCCCAGAATAGAGCGTGAGTAGTAATTTCTCTGCCATCAGCCACATTTTTCTAGATATGTCTCCTAAAGCAAGGAAAACAAAAGCAACAATAAACTATTGGGACTAATCAAAATAAAAAGCCTCTGCACAGCAAAAGAAACCATTAACAAAACAAAAAGATAACCTACTGAATTGGAGAAGATACTTGGAATTGACATATCCAGTAAGAGGTTAATATCCAAAATATATAAGGAACTCAATGCCAAAAAAAACAAACAATCCAATTAAAAAATGGACAGCGCACCTAAATACATTTTTTCCAAGGACAGACAAGTGGCCAATAGACACATGAAAAAATGCTCAACATTACCAATTATCAAGGAAATGCAAATTAAAACTACAAAGAGATATCACCTTACATCAGTTAGAACGGCCAAAATCAAAATGACAAGAAATAACAAGTGCAGGCAAGAATCTGGAGGAAAATGATCCCTCATACACTGGTGGTGGAAATGAAAATTGGTACAGTCACTGTGAAAACCAGTATGGAAGTTACTCAAAAAATTAAAAAATAGGAATACTGTTTGAGCCAATAATTCCACTATTAGGTATTCACCCAAAGAAAACAAAAACACTAATTCAAAAAGATATGCACCCCTATTTTTGTTGCAGCATTATTTACAAAAGCCAAGATATGGAACCAAACTATGTATATAACAATAGACAAATGAATAAGGAAAATGTCACACACACACAGACACACACACGTGCACACACACTGAATATTGCTTAGCCATAAAAAAGGATCATATTGTGCCATTTGAGATAACATGCATGAATCTAGACAGTATTATGCTAACAGAAGTCACACTGAAAGACAAATGCCATATGATTCCACTCACAAGTGGAATCTAAAAAAAATGGATAAACAAATAGAAAACAGAATCAAACCTATAAAAACAGAGAATAAATTAATGGTTGCCAGAGGACAGGGGGATAGTGGAATGGGCAAAATGTGTGATGGGGAGAGGGCAATACAGCCTTCTAGTTATGGAAAGAATAAGTCCTGGGAATAAAAGTAACAGCATAAGGAGTACCATCAGTGATACTGGAATAGTGATGTAATGGGACCGATGGTAGTCACATGTGTGGTGAATGTAGCATAACATATAAACATGTCAAATCACTAACTGATTTCTATAACGGAAATGAATATAGCATTGTGTGTCAACTATACTTGAATTTTAAAAATGAATAAATAAAAATCAATTTAAAATTTTTTAAATAGAAAATAAAAAATGACTAGTGTCTCCAGGTTTCTGGCAATATATTGTGATTACTCATTCTACAAAAATATCCACATTTATATATAATTTTGCATTTTTTTTCCTTTTAGAGGACTCCCAACAGTGTAAGAAAAAGAAAATTTTCCATCATTTTCGAGTCAGGTTCTCAATCCTATGACATAGGCAGCTGTTTTGTTTTAAGTTTTTATTTAAATTCTAGTTAGTTAACATCAAGCATACTATTAGTTTCAGGTGTACAACATAGTGACTCAGTATTTCCATACAACACCTGGTATGCTCACAACACGTGCACTCCTTCATCTCTTTGTTTTGTTTTTAATAACCAAAATAAAATAAACTTTTTAAACAAAAATCATAAACACTAGAAGTACTGTTTTTTTTTTCCTATTTAATAAAACTGTTCGGCATTTCCAAAAGACTTCCTTATCAACAATTAACTGATTTGAAGACATTAAAGGAATTTTTCATATCAGCTGTTCAGAACTTCCCAGGTATAATCTGAAAGGAGCCCCCTCACCACCTCCCCGTACCCCAGGGTGGAAGGCACAGAGAGACCAAAGAGACAATCCACTCCAGATTGGTAGATTTTGAGAGGCCACAAGATGAGTTTTCTCCAGCCATCTGACAATTCTTAAAAGTTTCTGTGAAGAGCTTAACTGGATGCAGTCACAGATACTCTCCAGGGAGTCTCAACACCAACCATCTCAAGGGCAGGGACAAGGAGTGGGAAAAGCAAGGGGAATGCACATTCCAAAGACAGGGGAGGGGGGGAGGAGGCTGTGCCTTCAGGGGTTCAGCTCACAGGGGTCATGTCATCTCCAAACCCTCCCCTAACACTAACCAGTAATTACAAGAAATGTACAGAGTCAAAACTAAGTTCACTCTTTTGCATTTAAGAAACTTTTCAATGTCTATTATTGAGAAAAGCAAGTTGTTGAGCTGTATAGATTATACAAGCCCATTTATGTTCAAAAAATTTTTTTTAATGTTTTATTTATTTTTGAGAGAGAGATAGAGACAGAGTGAGCAGGGGAGGGTCAGAGAGAGAGAGACACAGAATCCGAAGCAGGCTCCAGGCTCTGAGCTAGCTGTCACCATAGAGCCTGACTCAGGGCTCAAACCCACGAACCGTGAGATCATGACCTGAGCCGAAGTCAGGAGCTTAACCAACTGAGCCACCCAGGTGCCCCTATTTTTTAAAAATCAATACTATAAATGGGGCACCTGGGTGGCTCAGTGGGCTGAGCATCCAACTTTTGCTCACGTCATGCTGTCTCCGTTTGTGTGTTTGAGCCCCACATCGGGCTCTGTGCTGACAGCTCAGAGCCTGGAGCCTGCTTGGGATTCTCTTTCCCTTTCTCTCTGCCCCTCCCTCGGTCACACTCTGTCTCTCCATCTTTCTCAAAGATAAATAAACATTTAAAAATGTTTTAAATCAATATGATACAAGAGACCATGCTGGAGGCCGAGCTGGCTCAGGCAGGTCCAGGGGTCCCTGAAAGATGGACGGTGTCGGCGAGAGAGAGTGAGAGAGCCCCGAGATTCTTTCTGATCACCAGGCAGGCATCTCTGATCTGTCGGTTTTGGTGTCTTTATGTAAAGGTTCAACCACAATATGAGGTCAACGAAAGGAGTTTCTTTACAACAGAAGGTCTTTTGTGATAACAATTGCCGAATTATTCCAATCATAGTGAACTTATAATAGAATGCTCTTAGTGGAAAACAGGATAACACATATGCTAAGTTGTATATAGATAGGCTAACAGGATGCCCTCATTGAGAAACAAGATATAGTTTAAGTTGCATATAGATAAGCCACGACCAAGAAAATAACAGGGTCCTCTTACTGAGAAACAAGATAACATATAGGTTTAAGTTGTGAATAGATATTTCCAACATAGGCCAAGCAGTGGCAGAAAGAGATATCAGCTGCTGCTCTTACTGAGAAACAGTATAACATGAGTCAGCAGTGGCAGAAAGAGACATCAGCCTTCACTTCCCACGGCAGGAGCTGTGCAAATATTGCCGCTCTTTGCTGTGACTGCCATCCAGAGAGGCCGGTGCGGCTCCCGGCAAGACCATGCATTTATAGTTTCATTATCAGAGTTATGTAAGGAAAAATAAGATTCTATTTTCTAAGAGACCATTCTATTAACTAGAATTACTCGAAAACAAATTGAGATAGGTGCTACCACTTAATATATTTTGCACTGTTTAAAACATTTTTAAAGTAAGTATGTAATGTAACCAAAAATAAAATAAAAACTGAAATCAACAAAGGAGAGCCTCAAAAAATATATAGGCTTCAAAGCCCACAAGTTTTAGATCCTAGAATAAACACTGAAGTTCTAACAATGGTTATCACTTGATCGTGGGATTGAATCATTTCAAATTTGTTCTTTTTATTTCTGTTTATTAAATTTTCTACAATAAAATATATTTTAATAAAAAACTAAACCATTACTTAATTTAACTCTTGTCATCACTAACTGTGAAGTTGTGAGTAGATTAAAAGGTAGAGTATATGTCAAAGCAGGCAGTAAATCATAAGGCACTCACAAATGTTAATTAGGCTCACTTGACTTTAAAGCAGGCACACAACACAATAGACTATATTAGTCTGAAACCAGGGGTGAGCATTGGAAAATCTCATTTGTACATTAATCCTTTCTGTCACAATGAACCTTGTAGACAAACACCTTTTAAAACAAGAATTTATGCAAATACTAAGGATTTGGATTTTTTTTAAGTTTATTTATTTTGAGAGAGACAGAGAGAGTGCAAGTAGGGAAAGGGCAGAGAGAGAAAGAGAGAGAGCAACAGAGAGAGAAAATTCCAAGAAGGCTCCGTGTTGCCAGCACAGAGCCCAATGTGGGGCTGAACTCACAAAGCAGTGAGATCAGACCTAAGCCAAAACAAGAGTCTGAGGCTTAACCCACTGAGCCACCCAGGTGCCCCTGGAAGTTTTTTAATTATTAAAAAAAAAATTCACCTGGAATTATCTTAGTGTATTCAGCTTCAGGTTAAAACATAAATACATTTTCATGATTTCTTGAAGAAATGTTATTTGCTACGTTAGGATATATGAAATTTGGGGATATCTTCATCCTCTTGGGACTCAATCAGACTTGGATTCCTGATTTGTCACCATGACCCCTTTGACCCATCACGTTGAGGTGGAAATCTCAGGACAATAATCAGTCAGATGAATGAAAGTGCTGATTCATCCCCTGTTTGCGTTAGTCTCCATGTTTGAGACCCAGATCTTGGGGAGAGCTCAGCAGTGACTAACTGGATGGCTGAGAAGTCACTGTGGTCTGCCTGTGCTTACGGAGATGGCTGGAAATCTACCACCCAGGGTGCTGGGAAAAGCTATTCAAGGGCAGGTGACTCACTGGAGACACTCCACTGTGAGACTGCCTGGAAGGGTGCCAGCTACTGGCCACTGGGTGTTGGTGGCCATCTGGTGATCATAGGTGATTAACTGTGTGCCACAGGTGATTACCTATAGAAGCCACGCATTTGAGGAAGGCACCCAAGGGGACATAATGTTGGTCTCTGGTGTTGGCAAATGCGGCACGCAGCCTCAGTGAAAGCACCCTCAGTAAAAGCAAGTCCATGTTATGGAGCCTTCATCCCTGCTACTGCAGTTACTCTGTTCCAGGGCCTGTTGAGCAAACCCTGGGGTGGCTGGATAAAGTGACATTTCAGAGAGCATCATTTCATTCACTCGATAATTAAGCCTTCTCTGCAGTGGATACCCTTTGGTGGGCTTTCCTGTGAAGCATACATATATCTTCACAGCTTATGCCCTTTTAGGGAGACTCATCCACATACCTCTTCCCGAAGAGGTGACCCTTCCTTGTCACTAACCTTCCCATCCTGTTTCTTCTAAGCCCCTGACTCACTAGCCCAACAGTCAGCAACTGCCCAAGAAGCAGTGTGTAGACCTGTACTTCTGGCCACCTCTCACTCCAGACATGGACAGCCAAATCTATTGCTCAAAGAGGGGCAATTCTGCACACTGAGGGGCACCTGGGTAGCTCAGTAGGTTAAGTGTCCAGCTCTTGGTTTCAACTCAGATCATGATCTCACGGTTCCTGACTTCAAGCCCTACCTCAGACTCTGCACTGACAGCACAGAGACTGCTTGGGATTCTCTCTTTCTTGCTCTCTCTCTGCCTCTCCTCCCCTTCCCCATGCTCGCTCTCACTCTCTCTCTCTCTCTCTCAAAATAAAAGGATAAATCTAAAAAAATAGGTCTGCCCACTGAAAGGATTTTCCTTCAGCCTTGTCCTTTGGCATAACCGCTGAATAGGGTTGTAATGCTGTAGCTGTGCCCTGTGGATGATGCTAGCACACTGAACAGACCCATCTGTAAGCCAGGTTTGATTATATTTTCTTCCTCAGACAACTAGTCATATATACAATGTCCCCAAAATATCTAGGTATTGTCTGTAATGTCCTCAGTCTTCCTCCCGTCATGGGAATCCTCAATTTTCCAAAGGACTCTAGACCTGTAATTCCTCCCTCAGAAATTGAGGGTTTCTCATGACCTTACTGTGAAGTCTCTGCAGACTCAACAAACTTTAAGTCTGGGATACTGGTAAAAATACTTTACAACTTCCTTTTGCATGGTTTGAGACTCAAAGTGACAAGCTGATACCTTGGTTATTTATAAAGAAATTCATGTCAAAAAAGTAAGGAAATAGGATTCACAAAATAAGAGGGATTTCAACCAAAGGATTACCAGATGTTTCTCAGTGAGACACGAAAATATTTTACAGGAAAATACTCAGTGAGTCTGAGTATGAACTGCCTTGTTTATGAACAATAGTCATAAATATGCTAATGTATTATTTCTATAAGAAATGAAAAAATTGTAACTTAGGTAGGGCCAGACATTTCAGGCCCCATTTGGGGATCTTCCCAGAATCCCTCACAACACAGGACAGCATAGAAGAAATGCTTCTTTCCTTTAGGAAGTCACTTCTCTTGGTCCCTGTAGTAGGCAGAATAATAATCCCCCCAAAATGTCCACATTCTACTCCCCTCAACCTGTAACTATATCACTTTACATGGCAAAGACCCTTTGCAGATTTTATTAAATTATAGGCCTTGAGAAAGGAAAATTATTCTGGATTATCAGGATTATTCTGAATTATCTGAACCCAATATAATCATGAGAACTTGAAAACAGAAAGCCTGTCCTGAATGTGGTCAGAGGAAGATGTGATTACAGAAGATGGCTCAGAAGGATGCAACATTGCTGGCTTTGAAAAAGTAGAAGAGCTAGAAAATGTGTGCGGTCTCTTAATGCTGAAAAAGCAACAGAAGGGATTCTCCCAGAACCCAGCAAGGAATGCAGCCCTGTGAAAATCTTATGCAGCCAGGGGCTCAATCTCACAAACCTGGGATCATAACCTGAGCCAAAATCAAGAGTCAGATGTTCAATGAATTGAGCACCCCTCTGTACTGACTTCCTAAATACACATTTAATTCTAAATGTGAATACGCTAGGATTTTTTTTCTCTTTTAAGCTCCCTAGATAGAAAATATAAATAGGTTTTTTTACTTCTGATTTGGAGAAAGTTTCATTGTTATGCGGTTCTCACCTTACCAACTGCCAATTCTCATCACAAGTCAGAATAAGAGATTCTCTAAATGAAGTTACTCTTACAGTAACATGCGTACAATAGAGGCCTTAATAAGTACATGTCTTCTGATCATTATGACAGTAGTAGTGACCATAGATGAGAAATCTTCTCTGGCCATAAAGAATAAAGCATAGAAATAAAACAACAAAAACAAAAAACTTTTAAAAAGATTCTAATAAAATAAAAAACCACTTTCTCATGTAAACCAGAAATCCTTTCTTCAAGCTGTTACGATTTACAGATATGCTTGTATATACTCAGAATATCTCAGAAAAAGTAAGTAAGGAATTTATAACAATGTTTGCCTCTGAAGAGAACTGGTAGGCTATGGTTTGTTGAAAGCCATACTGAGCTTGTAGATTATACCATATGCATGTAGTGCCTACCGAAATAACTACTTGATTTTTAAATTTTTGAGGCTTTTACATTAGGTTTTATTTAGAATTCTATATAGAGAAGATCAAAGCTGCACCCACGCATAACAGATGATCAAACCCAGAAGGACCAGCCAAGTGACATTACACTGTGAACTCAAAATTTAAAAGCCCCTCTCAAAAAAAAAAAGTAAAAAAAAAAAAGTCATGTATATGTGGGTGCATATGTCTGTTTGTATGAACAGCTACTATCTTGGGATGGTAGATAAGGTGATTTTCACTTCTACCTTTTTGCTTTTTAATTTTCTAAAATTTTATAAGGAACATTTGGGTCACTTTTGTAATTATAAGGGGAGCCATTTTATTTATTTATTTATTTATTTATTTATTTATTTATTTATTTATTTATTTTGAGAAACAGAAACAGCACAAGTGGGGAAGGAGCAGAGACAGAGAGAGAATCCCAAGCAGGCTCCACATGGCCAGCACAGAGCCCGACACAGGGCTCAGATTAACAGAACTGTGAGATCATTACCAGAGCCAAAACCAAGAGTTGGACACTTAACTGACTGAGCCACCCAGGCACCTCTATTTATTTATTTTTTTAAAGGGACTATCCACAATCCTTTTGTTTTGTTTTGTTTTGTTTTTGGTTTATTTATTTTGAAAGACAGAGGGCATGCGAGCAGTGGAGGGGAAAAGAGAGACAGAATCCCGAGCAAGCTCCATGCTATCAGCACAGAGCCCCAAATTCATGAACTGTGAGATCATGACCTGAGCCAAAATCAAGAGTTGGATGCTTAACCAACCGAACCACCCAGGCATCCCTAGAAAAGGACCCATTTTAAAAGGTAAAAGCTTCTCATGAGTTGAGCCCAGCTAACTTGATTGACTCATTTTCCAGTTTCCTTGTAGCAAAGAGAAAGTTTCCAATTGCTACATGGAAGAAAAGGAGCTATCAGAAAGGATGGTATGCTGACCATCCCAGGAAAAATCTCAGAAGGGCAAGTTCTCGTCAATGGGTCTGGCTTCAACATGGTTAGTTATGAAATTTGAATTTTCAATTGGTGCATCCCAGCTTTATCAGTTGGTGGGAAACTAATTGATGTTAACTAGACTCATTATCATACCCAGAATGATAATTTGTTAATAATAAGGTGTATGCTCTTCCGGTGAGTAAACAGCTCTGCCCTACTATTTTCAAAAGTTTCTTTTAGCAGTGGTCTGCTTTCTTCAAGCAACTGGTTGGTTGGTTTGCTTTCCATTGTTTTTGTTTTTATTCTGCAGGGGACCAATATGTAAAACAAAGAAAATGAAGCTTCTCTGGTGCACATAGATGAAAATCTGCTCAGCCTCATGTTCCCTTCTCCTCCTCTCCCCAGATGTCCCCTAAGGGAGCTCTTTAGAATCCCTTGGACTTCAAAGAACACTACTGAACACCAATTCATCTACTGGTACCAAATAAATAAGCAGCAAATTGCTCAGCAAGCAAGGGGAATTGTGGGAATGCTAGGTCCAGATTCTGGGAAATGCCTGCTGAACTATTCCAGCCCCATGATAGCAGACACCCTCTGTGAAAGATGGAAACACATGCATTTCTGACAGATAGTCTCTGCCTTCAATAGCACTAGACAGTGGTAGATTGGTAAACTAGCTCTCTGAAAACTAAGCAAAACAAAACCAACCAACACAAAGCCCTAGTCTGTAGCAATTGTCAATTTCTGTGATATAAACACTCCCACAATGGCTGATTTCAAACTACCAACAGAATTTAATGATGGCTCTGAGAATTCCCAAGCATTTCACAATCAGATTTTGTAAACCTGTATTGCTGGCTCCAGCACAGCACTGCTATGCATGTGCTCCATGCAAAACACAGCAGGCTGTGCCTTCATTTATTTGTTCACAGAGTTGGGTTATAATATAATTAATCAGGGCACAGATTTCTCTGGTGATGTTCTTCTCTTAATGATCTATTTAAGTCATCTTTAGCAAATGTAGGGGTTCCTGAATCTCAAATGATCCCATACCTACAAACCATCTCTAGATGATGATTACTGTAAAAAGTTAAATCTACTTGCCATGTGTTAATCCTTACCGGCATGGCTCAGAGAGCATCCAAATTCTGAAAGTCACATTACTTATTGACAGTAGTGATTCTGGAAAATTGGAGACATCTCTTTGGCTTCATGATGATTTCATACCATACAGATCTTTTCTTCCCTTATGAATCATGCTTTTATTCCTGGAAGGGAGATGGGCAATTTTTAATAAATGTTGTGTTTACATGGCCATGGGAAACTTGGACCCAAACAAATAATTGGGTAAGTCCCTTTTCACTACAGTATCCATGTGTTTTAGTTCTGTACCGAGGACCTGGATGGCCAATTCTGCTTCCCGTGATAGAGTAGCTCCTGGTTCAGCTTTTTGCACAATCATGTAAGATTAGCATCTTGCACAGAATCACAAGCATAAAACATTTCCATTCATCTCCTAGGCAATGTTAGCTAGCGTTAGTGGCTGTGGAGAAAGGGAAGTTTAAGATAATTGCCTACTCCAAAATATATATCTCCCACTGCAGGTACATTGAGTTACCTGAAACTCCTAGCCTAGGAGTCGGTGATTTCAGGTCAGTTAGACTCCTCCAAAGGAACTTATTGCTATGATATATTTAACCTATGAAGGAGATGTCTTAGCAGTTAGGAACACAATTTTTATGTATTTATGAGTTTAATGAAAAGGAGATAGGCAACCAAAGGGATTATTGAATGAAAGGGAGCAAGATGCAGAGCTTGGAATGATGCCAAGTGCAGGCTCTGGGCAGAGCAAGACTCAGTGAGCTATTAAAGGGAGTATAAGCTCAGTCATGAAATGCAAAGGAGTAGAAGACAGACTTTAATTCTGTGACTTCTTTGTTTCTCTTGCTGGCTTTGATTCTGGCACATACATGATTCTGGGAAACGAAACACTTCTAACTGCAGTGCTTTAATTTCCTTTGGCACCGCAGCTGAAACTGACACGTGTACGAAGACATACTAGCCCAGTGTAGAGCCCTTTCCTCTAGGAATCAGCAGTAATCGTGAGTATCAGCCAACAGATTACACCTGGGAGGCTGCCAGCATAGACTACAGTCAGGTACCACTAACCATTACAGGATGATGAAAGGCAACAGCTAAAAGAAGAATCTAAGCTGCAGGCGTGCAGCCTGAAAGCAACTGGAAAGCTGAATCATACTAAGTGCAAAATTGATCCTTCCGGTCAGTCTTCGGAAGTCTCCCTTACTGCCAAGAAGGGTTTAATTCAATTAGCAAAGAGCTGTGGGAAAAGGTCTGTGCAACCTTGAGCCTGACTGGATATCCTTAGCTCTGAAGCAAAGTTATTTTGGGAGAATCATCATAATTCACTTGCTTCAGCATCTCAGCCCATCCTGGATATGCTCTCTGAATCTCAAAAAAAAAAAAAAAAAGAAAAGAAAAGAAAAAGAAAAAAAAAAAGGTTCTGTCCCACATCCTGTGTTTCTGAATGTAACCTGCCGTGAACTTTACTAATGTTCCCTGTGCCCACTCCACGCCCCCCCCACCACTTCCACTGCCTCTCTACTGAGTTACAGTCTAGTCCATCTTTCACATCCTCCATACACTCCCCTCTCTCTGAATTGGCTAGCCCTATCTCCCCCTACCCTTCAACAAGTCCCAAGTTATACCCTCCAAGCTAGAACATTCCCTACCAATATCCCTTACATGATAGCTGGATACTCCTCACAGTGCAAGTCAGCATTGCGGCAAGACCCTGGAAGTTTCTCATTTACATATGAAGAAACTGAGACATAGAGATGTTAAGTAATTTACTCATGGCCACACAGCTAAAAAAAACAGCAGCCATAAGAGCTATTATTTATTAAGCACTTGTATGCTGAAACTGTGCTGAGCAATTTACATATATTACCTTAGAACCAGAAACCAAGGGTTTGACTCTGGCTTTAGTGCTCTTTCCACTATATCTAATCTATAATTACAATTAACATAAAAACTACAATAGTGTGAATCAATGTAAAATACTGTGGGGATATACAGCAGCTTTTTTCACAATAGCCAATTTACCGGAAAAAACCCACATGTTCATCAATAGATAAACAGTTAAACAAATTTTGGTCTATCTATACTCATCTATGAAAGGAACAAACCACTGATACAAAGAGCAACATAGACAAGCCTCAAAAATATTTTCCTGACCAAAAGAAGCCAGAGGCAGGAGAGTATGTATTGCTGAGTTCCATTTTCACAAAGTTCTGTAAAATAGAAATCTATAGTGACAGAAAACAAATCAGAGATTGCCTAGGGCTGGGGTTTAGGAGATGCAGGAAGATTAACTTTTGGCCATGAGGAAACTTTTTGGGGGGACAGAAATGTTATATATACTGACTGTGGTGGTAGATACACAGATGTATCCATTTGTCAAAATTCATTGAACTGGCTCATTTTATTGTGTGTAAATTTTATTGTATTGAAGCTGATTCTTGTTTTAACAAATCACTGGTAAAAAGAAGAGAGAATGAGTAAAAGAAGAGGGGATGACTAATTGCTCATAGGGGCTAAGGAAGATTAGACAAAGGAGGTAAATAATCTAGCTGGGTTTTAAAAGGTGAATAGGAGTTTACCAAGAGGGAAGGAATGAGAAAGGGAAAATGGAAAGGTATTTTTATATGTATCTGTTGCCCTCACTAGACATAAACAAAGGAACAGGAAATTGGGGACCCTGGACTAAAGGCACTGTGAGAGGGCCTGACAGTGGTGAAAGGGAGTCATCTCTGAATGCAGCTCTTGGGAGAAACTCCAATTCCATATGTGCCCTCAGGTAAGCCACATCACCTCTCTGGGCCTTGGTTCTCTCTTTTCTAAAACTGAGAGGCTGGAAAATAAACTAACAAACGGAGAGGCTGGACTATACAATCTCTCAGGTAGTATTTCCAAGTGTGTGTGCCAGGTAATACTAACGGGCCAGGAACGGCTCTACAGGCAAGCTGACAGTCATCTGGTGGCCCCCACATGGTCATACTGGTGTCCAGTGTGCATTCTGACTGGTCAATGGCCACGCAGTGAAGGTTGTTAACAGTGTGAGGATCTCCTCTAGCTACAGGTCTATTGGAGTCCTGGGCCTGCTTCTTCCAGTCACAAACCACCCGATCCGTTTTTCTTGGTGTACAGTATATACCCCAATGTCTATGAAAAATGCTGGAAAACATTAGATCCCTTTCTGAACTAACATTCTGTGAATCTGTAAGAGTAGCATTTGCATCTTCCAGAGGGAGAGGTTCCAAATCCCCTGAGAAATATGCATGGGAAGTCGTGAAAAAGACCAAGTTGGTTTTCTTTGGGGAAGCTCAAAAAGGCAGGAAAGATGTTTTATAGCAGAGGTAGAGAATTTGCAGGTAGTTGTAAGAAGAGTTGGCCTTTGGAGACACATTAATATTTTTTGCATCTGAATAATAATGATAAAAATAAAAAGTCCCTCATACAGATCTGGCATAAGGATATCCTCAGTAAAAGATGAATGAATGAATATATGACCTTTACTAAGTGGCCACAGGGTACTAGGATTATACCAATAATCCTGAAGTTCCCTTGGTAGGTCTTAACCTAGCCATTTATGTATATCTGTTGTTGCCACTAGGCTCTTAGGGCCTCTTGAGCAAATAAAATTTGTTTTACAGCACTTCGCAAAGTGCTTTGGATATACTATCCACTCAACACAAATTTACTGAGTTTAATTTAATTTAGAGATATCAGTTTGGAGCACTCCCTGCTTTTAAAAAATTTGCAGTGCATTGCACAGGTGGAGCAAGGCTAATCAACTTTAATAACTACACACATTATATATATTAACATTATAAATTGTTATTAATATGCAGATAATTATAAGAGTGCTTAATTAATAAACTATAGGGCAATTCAGTCTTACCTTCATTAAATGCACTCTCCTCTTTACTTTTCATAGCTCTCCCCTGGGACCTGAAATTGACATGATTTATTTTTCCTACTTGATGGGAGAGAGTTCTACTCTCCTTTTTGAAAACTATGGTCTTCCTCTTGCTCCCTCTATGGCTAGCTTCTTTCCAGGCTTCTGGGCTCCACTGGGTTTCAGAGGAATATCTTTAAGGCAGAGACCAACAAAAGGACTTAGGGAGGGTATTTTGCATTTTTTAATGTTTTTTTTTGTTTTTGACAGAGCCGGGGAGGGGCAGAGAAAGAAGGAGACAGTGGATCTGAAGCTGGGTCTGTGCTGAGAGCCCAGAGGCCAACATGGGGCTCTAACTCCCAATTGGTTAGATCATAACCTGAGCCAAAGTGGGATATTTAACTGACTGAGCCACCCAGGCACCCCTGATGTGGAAAATCTTGGTAGCCAAAGTTACCGAGAAAGCTTTGAGGCAGAATTGGAGGTGGAGTGCTGTCCACACACATGGGAACTGACCCGTGGAGGTGCAGTTTAAGTCAACATGAGTTTAACACCTAGGGAGGCTCTCTGTGAAAACTGGCAGCCCTTCAATCATCTCTCATAACAATACAGATCATCTTCCGATTTTTCTTAATGTTTATTTTTGAGGGAGAGAGAACCAAAGCCCAAGTGGGGGAGGGGCAGAGAAAGTAGATCATCTTTAATTTACTGATCAAGGTACATCATTGTTGGTCTTTGCTCATGAACAGCTAATGTTTTAGGTACTTCTTTCCCTGTGGGAAAGACTCCTTTACTATTCTCAGTCTAGGTGCTTCAAATAGAGACCCCAGTATGGGTTCTCACAATGGCTGGGAGGCTTCGGTGGGCCAATCAGAGCATCGCGTTCCCCAATCAGCCAACGAGAAGTAATGAGATATATTCTGGGACTTGCTCTTCCCCAAAACTGCTGCAACACTTTGACCAGCTAGGAGCAAGCTTGTTTCAGCGAGGAGACAACGCACAGAATGCATTACCAGAAGCACAGTGAGAGAACTGGTTTGGTGACCTAGCTTCAGATGCTAGATAAAACTTCATAGGAAGCAAGCTCTATTTCTGGATTTATGTCACCCTTTTTCCGTAAGCCAGTTTGGGTTCAGCTTTTCCATCATTTGCGAATTAATGGGTCTTGTTATGTTGCCTTACCTACCCCCCCGCCCAGTAGACTATGTATCCCGTGAAAGCAGAGACCTTATCTATGTCCTTCTTATTGTACAAGCAGATATTTGCACAGTGCCCGGCACATAGGTGCTTGATGAATATTTGTTGACTTAATTTTACCTTTGCCTTTGAGCAGGGTAAAATACAAAAGGAAGAAAATTCTAATGATGAAAATAGAATGTTAGTAAAGTGGAGACACTGGCAGGAAATCAGGCTCAGATGTCTTAACCGAGGAGGCTTTAAAGAATAGACTATTTAATGAGGGGACAATTGGTCCTTGCAGCAAGGTCCAAGCAAGATATATTGGAGCATCTAGAGCTTGCAGCAGTGGGAATCCATTGCTATGCTAGGGCTAAAGAAACAAGAGAATGAAATAGCATCATCTGAGCTTAGGAAGAACAGAGCTGGGCAGAAGGAACCATCCTGGGAGAGCTGAAGCCTTGGAAGGAAGCTGCCACTATCAAAACCACAGTGCCCCAGGGGGCAGGAAATGGTGGAATTCATGGGCACCTGGATGGCTCAGTCGGTTAAGCATCCGACTTAGGCTCAGGTCATGATATCACAGTTCATGGGTTCGAGCTCTGTGTTGGGCTCTGTGCTCATAGCTCAGAGCCTAGAGCCTGCTTCGGATTCTGTGTCTCCCTCTCTCTCTGCCTCTCCCCTGCTCACACTGTCTGTCTCTGTCTCTCTCTCAGAAATAAATAAAAATATTAAAAAATTTTTTAATTAAAAAAAAAGGAAATGGTGGAATTCATACCTGGACCTCTATGTCTTCCCCATAACCCTGGCAAAATCTAACCCCAAATCAGTCTATAGAGGAGCTGGATGAAAAAATCCCAAGAGGTAGCCTCCAGGAACAAGACAAAGAAAGGCAAGAGAATGGATCATGAGTAGTCAACTACCCCAAGTACAAAAGATTTCCTTGAGATACTAAAGAACACAGATCACAGTAAAGAAGGAAGAAGTCAAATATGACAGAAACCTTCAAATCAAGTCTCCATGCTGCTACATTTCATTTTCATATTTATTTTTCTCCTTGTAGTAGGTATATTTTTCTTCATTGTTTCCATTTGAACCTAATTATTGCCCTCATCTTCTTGAACATTGTCTTTATGTATACAAATTTTAACTATTACAGAAATTCTCAAGCATACATAAAACTAGAGGGCATTGTATAATATAGCATTATACCACCCAGCTTCAACAGTTAAAAACTCATGGGCAATGATTCTTCCATTATAATCCCAACCATTACCCCTACCCAGATTATTTAAAGCAACTCCCAGACATCATACATACACAGTTCAGTATGTAGCACTAAAGATGAAAACCTTTTAAAACATAAGTATAATATCATTATCACACCTAAAAAACTAACCTGAGTTAGCATCTAAATACCAACAAATATACAATCGGATTTCACAGTTCCCTGATTGTCTCATAAAAAATTTTCATACTTTGTTTTTTGAATCAGAATCCAAGTAAGATATGTCTTAGTTTGTTTGGGCTGCTATAACAAAAATACCATAGACTAGAGAGTCTAAACAAGTATATATTATTCACAGCTCTGGAGGCTGTGAAGTCCTTGATTAAAACAGATTCTATGTCTGATGAGGATCCACTTTCTGATTTATAGGTGGTCATCTTCTTTCTGTGTCCTCACATGGAGGAAGGGGGAAAGGATTTCTCTGGAATCTTTTTATAAGGGCACTAATGCCATTCACAAGCACTCTATCCCCAAGACCTAATCACTTACTAAAGATCCTATTCTCCAAATACCATCATATTGGGGATTAGGGTTCAACATAGGAAGTTTGAGGGGACACATTCAGTTTACTTATTGCAATTGTTTGATACTTCTTAGGTCTCAATCTATAGGTTCCTCCTATATTTTTTAAAATGCCTTGCAACTTTTTGTTAAGAGAAAAAAGGATTTGGGGCATATAGGTGGCTCAGTTGATTGAGCATCCAATTTCGGTTCAGGCTATGATCTCACAGTTCGTGAGCTGGAGCCCCACATCGGGCTCGCTGCTGTCAGCATGGAGCCTGCTTGGCATCCTCTGTATCCCTCTCTCTCTGCCCCGCCTCCACCTGCACACTCCCAAAAATAAAAAGTAAACCATTAAAAAAAAAAAGGTTAGTTGCTTCTCACAAGTCTAGATTTTGTCCCTAGGATGTCATTTAACACATTCCTCTAAATTCTACACTGAAGTTTCGATTTAGAGTGTTGACCAGATTCAGGTTTGATATTTGAGGGTAGAATGTGAGGGGGAGGCAAGACAATTTCACAGGTGGTGTTACATTCTTCCATGAGGAAACTAAAGCTGTCTACTTGTCTTTGCATGTGTATTTGTGTTAGCCACTGATGATGATGGTTGGCTAGATTGATTAATTTGTTAGGAGTAGAAAAATGGAGATACTCTACTTCTATCATTATTCTTCATTTGAAGGCTGTAATGCATCATAAAGAGAAGCTTTACATCATCAATTACCGGATTACCTTATGGTAATGTAGGAAAGATAAAATAAATGTTTGATCCTTTGTTCTTTACCAGTTTTTAGAATAATGAGTAGGCTGGGGCACCTGGGTGACTTGGTCTCTGCTGTCAGCACAGAGCTTGCTTCAGATCCTCTCCCTCTCTCTCTGCCCTTCCCCCCTCTCAAAAATAAAAATAAACATTAAAACAAAACAAAAAAAAATGAGTTAACATCCTCCAAAAGATAACCAATGGTATTTTTTCTTTAGTGTCATTATGAACTCATGGATTTTAAACATATTTGAAGTATTTAATATCTTGCAGTTATTATCCATATTGATGCTCAAGTTTCTCCTCTTTGGCCAGCAGAAGTCAAAGCAAGTTGGTTCCACGTTCCCTCCCTGGCTCTTTTGCTAAGTGCAGTGTTTCATAATTGCAGTATATATTCTCATATGTATTATGAGGTATTTTTATTGAAGTAAAATTGACATACATTATACTAGTTCCAGGTGTACAACATAATGATTCAATATTTGTATATCTTGCAAAATAGTCACCAAATAAATCTAGTTAATATCCATCACTGTATGTTATTATAGAATGTTCTTGTTGTAAGTTTTAAGACTTACTCTCATGGCAACTTTCAAATATGCAATACAATGTTATTAACTATAGTACCATACTTTACATTACATCTTCATGATTTATTTGTTTTATAACTGGAAGTTTGTACCTTTCAACAACAACCTTCCCGCATTTTATCTACTCCCCACTCCCTGCCACTGGCAGCCACCAATTTGTTCTCTGCATCTATGAGCTTGTTTTTTGTTCTTGAGTCGTTTAGATTTCACACGTGAGTGAAATCATATGATATTTGTCTTTCTCTGACTTATTTCACTTAGCATAATGTCCTTAAGGTCCATCCCTGTTTTTACAAATGGCAAGGTTTCATTCTTTTTATGGCTGAATAATGTGTGTGTGTGTGTGTAGACATATATATCATATCTTCTTTAACCATTCATCTGTCAGCGATGGACACATAGGTAGTTTCCATATTCCAAGGCCCTTTGATACAGCCCTACTAGACTTGATAGGTTTCTACTGTCTGGTATTATAAGATACTCCAGCATTATCTTTTACTTTGCTTGCCCAGACCTGGTATCAGCCATTTCTCCAATGAGTTCTGGTGTTCATTCCAACTCATTTGAAAATATTTAGAAACATGCTCACGCTCTCTCTCTTTCTCTCTCTGTCTCTCTCAAAATAAATAAATAAATTTTATTTTATTTATTTCTTTTTAAATTTTTTTTAATGTTTTATTTATTTCTAGGAGAGAGAGAGAAGAGAGAGAGAGTGTGAACAGAGGGTCAGAGAGACAGGGAGTCACAGACTGAAACAGGCTCCAGGCTCCGAGCTGACAGTCAGCACAGAGCCCGACGCGGGGCTTGAACCCACGAACCACGAGATCATGACCTAAGCGAAAGTCGGACGCTTAATCGACTAACCCACCCAGGCGCCCCAATAAATAAATTTTAAAAACAAGGGGGAACACCTGGGTGTCTCAGTCGGTTAAATGCCTGACTCTTGGTTTGGGCTCAAGTCATGGTCTTGCAGTTCATGTGTTCAAACCCGAAGTCAGGCTTTGTGCTGTCAGCATGGAGCCTGTTTGGTATTCTCTCTCTCTTTCTCTCTCTCTCCTCTCTCTCTGCCCCTCCCCCATGTCTCTATCTCTTTCTGAAAATAAATAAAAAATAAACATTAAAAAAATGTGGACAATGCAGGCTAGTTCTGGGAACTATACTGCTGGGAACAA
This sequence comes from Crocuta crocuta, assembly GCF_008692635.1. Lineage (NCBI taxonomy): Eukaryota > Metazoa > Chordata > Mammalia > Carnivora > Hyaenidae > Crocuta > Crocuta crocuta. Next base: position 3,428,480 of record NW_027551560.1, read on the forward strand.
GCCCGAGTTAACTTCCTGGAGAATAGAAAACCACATGGAGAGAGGTCCCCCACCTTCCTGCCCATCCCAGATGAGGCCACAGACAGGTGAATTATGCTGTCCTACACAATCACTCCCCAAACTAGCCAACCCAAACCAGAAGACCCACCCAACTTGTTCCCAACTTATTCACAGAATCATGAGAAATGATGTTTCTTGTTTGAAGTCATTAAATGTTGGGATAGTTTGTTAAGCAGCAAAAGCTGACTGATAAAAAATACGTACTTTAAAGATAAAGTATATCATGTGTTCACATTAATAACTTAATAACCTTGAGTTAAAATCCAAATCTACAGAGTTTTATGTAAGCCTTGATCTTCCACTGAAACTTCTTTCTCCTACCCCACAAATTCTGATTTTACACAAACTGGACTTGATTAATCATTTGTTTTATCTCAAACCACATATATAAAGGTATCAAAATAATAACAAAATACTACCTCTGTCACAGGTTGGGTTTTCAGGAAGGAGACACTGAGACAGAGATAGGATACAACATAAGAAAGGTGGGGGTGGGGTGGTGCAGAATTAGGCAGACTCCACCCATGTCTACCAGGACCTCCCACAATATGATTACTGAAAACAGTTGAGGATTATTTTTACAGTTCTTAATCTTTTGGGCATATACCTTTAGGTATATGGAATCAAATTATAATATTTTAAAGATATTTGGAATAATGCCTCCCTGTGTACTTATGTCATCAACTGGATCTACTTTTAAGTTCATTTGATTATATTTTAATTTTACACCTGACTTTATGTTATGATCATGTGAAATATAAACATGGTTCCAAAATCCAATATCCAAACAAAATACCTTTGAAAAAATCTAACATCTTTCTGTCTCCCCCTTTCTCTCCCTCCCTATAGGCAACCTATTTTTTAAATGTAATGTTTTGTCCTTCCAGTGTATTATTAATTTTAACAACTTCGCTAAGTAGTTTTAGGTAAATTACTTTGGTAATTAAAGTAATTTTGCTAAGCCTTGCATTTGTCTAGGACACCACAGTTTACATAAGTCTTCATTGATCCATGATTGCTTCATATAAGGGGTTTCCAGAGGAAAAAGCACCATGAGATGTCTTGATGGACCTAATCTCAAGTGAGGTATGATTTTTAAAGACGCACATTCCCCTCTCCTTAAAATTAAAATGAGAGGGGCAGTTTGTGCTTTTTATGCCGTCATCACAAAGGGGTTTGCAGGCCACTGTATCAGAGAATCTGTTTGAAGAATAAAGGAGGTACCATAGGTTAACAAACAGTTTTTTCCAACTGTTGGCTCAGGCTCCTCTACTCTTTCTTGGTTCCACTCCAGCAGCTAAATTAAATGAAGAAGAATTTGTAATTTGCTTCCACAACGCGGCACACATGTGATTTGGAAAATGGTTGCTAGGTGCCGTGGAGCATAGAACAGAAGGCAAGACCCAGCGCTTGACTCCAAAAGCCAAGAATCAAGTGGAGTTTTCAAACAATTTAAACAACCTCCCAGCATTTTTGTTCATTGAAAACAGTCCTGTTTCACCTAGAATTTGTATTTTTCTAGGAAGCTTCACCAGACATTAAGACCTTGAACCAGAGTGTGGAAATCAATCAAATAGCTTTTGCTTCATTGTTTCTCTTCAGATTAATTGTGGAAAAACTGCCTTCTGACTCTAGGGTCATAGCCATGATTCTGTAAAACCATACCCTTGGTTCTTGAATGTTTTTGTGCAGGGTGCCAGCAATCAGGTAATGCACAGTGGCTCCTTCCAACAAAGAATGTTCCCGAACAGAACCTAGAGAAAACAAAAAGCTAACACGCTATGCTGTCAGAGAGATTTATGTAATATTTTCACATAGCAGCAATTTTTCTCTCTGAGGTTCTGAACTAGAATCTTAAGAACTGATTGAAACAGTTTCACAAAGTATCCATAAAATAAATGAACAGTCCGAATAAGTTTTATTTTGTATCTTATATCTAAAACTTCATATTTAGGAAAGAAAGTAAAGAAAAGGCAAAATGTTTCCTTCCCCAGATTGGGGAAGTTCTCAGCTACAATTTGTTCAAGTACCCCTTCAGCTCTTTTTCCCTCTCTCTTATTCTGGAATTTCTATGATACTGATATTGTTCCCTTTGATTGCATCACTCAGTTCTTGAATTCTCCTTTCATGCTCCTAGATCAATTGATCTCTCTTTTTTGTCTGCTTCCTCTTTTTCTATCATTGTGTCTTCTAATTCATGTATTCTCCTCTCTGCCTCTTCAATCCATGCAGTTGACACCTCCATTTTATTATGCACCTCATTTATTACATTTTTCAATTCATCATAACTATATTTAAGGTCCATAATCTGGAGCAATAGCTTCTCTGGTGTCTTCCATGCCTTTCTCAAGCCCAGCGATTAGTTTTATGACTATCGTATTAAATTCTTGGTCAGTTATGTTGCTTATATCTGTTTTGAGCATTCCATTTTCTTCCATTTTGTCCTTTTGGCTAGCTTTCTGTCTCTTGTCAGTTTTAAAAGCTTGTTATGGGCTCTGCACCTGTGACTTCTGCTATATTAAAGGAGGCTCATTGACTGTCCATGGCCTGTCCATTCAGGAAGTGTTCTTTTAACAATATCCCTTGGTCTCACTTATTGTGCCTTTGGTTATTTTATTTCCCTACTTGTAGTGATGTTTGGGACTCTCCACCATGTGTACTTTGGCTTGTTTCTTGAGGTAGCCCTGGAAAGGAAAACAGACAAACATACAAGGAACAAAAGCATGTAAACACACAGACAAATCAAACAAACAAGCAAACCAAAAGTGTAAAACAACAACAACAACAACAACAACAACAACAACAAAAGAGAAAGGACAGGCTAAAAGAATAAAACCAGAAATTCCAGCTACAAATGAAGAGCAGGGTGATGGAAGTGCTGATGGAAGAGCATATACAAAGAGAGAAATGACAGGGGTGAGGAGAAAGCGAAATTGAACATTGACCAGGCAGAGAGACTGAAAGGCTTAATTCAGAGAGAGAAAGAGGAGAATATGGTGGGAGGTGAAGAGAAAGAAATGAAGATAATGTTACCCAAAGAAACTATATATTCTGATTATTCCAGACAGAAAGGAAGGTAATGTTGGAAGGGTAGAATATGCATCAAGAGAATGGATTAAATGTGACTGTTTAAGCAAACCAATGCCCAGAGTACCCCATCCAGCTGAGGGGATAGCCAGAATTGATCTAGAGTTAATCACGGCAATGCATCAATGTGGGTCTTGCCCCGGGCTCCAGTAAAACAAAAACAAAAACAAAAACAACAAAAAAAGCAGCTTTCCAGCGCAGATGGGCATGGCTTCGTGTAGGTAGGTCTCGCCTCCACTGCGGGTACCACTGGCAGCTCCCAGAGGCCCTGCCTTGGTGGTTGTGAGTAGAAAACTGGTGGCGCCCCAGTTCTTTCTCGAACCAAGCTTTGCAAATACTCTTTTGGGTCTGATATCCCTGTTCCTCGGGCATAGCCAAGGTGCGCCATGTTTTATGTCCCAAGCCCCCTCGTTTCCAGATCTTAGTCCGTGCGCTTTACTGATACTGTCTAAAATGTAATCCCACAGGCCAGGCTACTTCCTAGCTGGGAATCCAGTAGGCGGAGTAGGGGAGCAGTTTCTCCCGGCGCCACCTGGGACAGGGGCGTCCAACCCAAAGAAAGCGCCACAGCTAGAGATAGGATCTCTCTCTGAAAGACCTGCACTTAGAGATGGGATGATAGGATTCATCTCCAGGGGGGAGATTTTTCTTTTCTCCACAGACAGTTCTATGAGCAGGGTCAGCCACTCTTTCTCTTCCCCTTGTCTCTCTGTGGCTCTCTGTGGAGGGGGCTCCCTCTTCTCCATGTCTCCAGGTCCCAGCTCGTTTTTATCTTCCCCAGTTCGCATTCACACACCTACGAGACTGTCTCTTTTCCTCCCAGACCAGTGTCGTATGGCTTCAGGCCTTCTTTCTTTGAGAGATGCAGATGGCGAAAAGTACGGAATCCCCTACTTGCCTGCCATCTTGCCTCCCTAGGTGTTTGTTAATTTACGTAGTTTTAATGGGAGAACTGGGAACTAGTTTGGAGATAAGTATTATCAAGATTTTTATAGTGCATTCTGTAGAGTTATTTTCAAGCATGTACAACTATCAATGAAAATATGTGCATTCATATACACCTCTATTACCTTATTTGATACTTTACAAGAGCCCCTCAAAGTAGAGATAGAAAGTATTAATATCCTCCCTTTATGATGATGAGTTCACTTTGCTCAAGGTTACATGAAAATTGCATTGTAAAAGTCAAACTAGACTCAGAGTTTTTGAGTAGATCCTCCCTAGAAACCCATGAAATGAATGAAACCCACAAAAGTACTTTCAGGATCCAATGATGCCTACACTACAGACTTCTTTCTGGGCCATCCATTTTAATGAAGAATTGACTTAGGTTGTACAAGCAAAAGCATATGAAGTTTTGTCCTCTATTAATATTAGTAATGGAAAAAGTGGGCTCTAACATCTTCAGGTTGGTTTGAGACCATCTTATCTGAATTACAGGCATGAAGATGTTTAGCCAGGATATGTTTCTCTGCCCCTGAGAAGTCCCATAATATATAGCGTTATGTATTGAAACAGATAAGGACATTTGGGTAATTAGGAGTCCTTCAGCATGATTTTTCCAGAAGCCTTGCTATAAAAATGAAAATTGTTTGGACATTTTCAGCTGTGAAGAATTTTTTTGGATCTTAATTTTCTTGGTAAGTGACATGGGCTTATTTTATCTCTGCCGCCTCCCATAAATTTTTATTCAACCTCTGTTTTGCGTTTGGAAAGACTTTTAGAAATGAAAACTCAAGATAGAAACTAAATGACAACGTAGATGTTACCTGGGATATTATGTTGGCTTACATGAACGTGCAGAATTAAACATGACCTAATTCGAATGTTTACTTTAACATTGCATTGTGGGGTGGAACCTCCAAAGTGCCGCGAAACAGGAACTCACCTCTCCTTTTTGTAACTGCAGCCCATCCACACCTTCAACTATTCCTTTTGCTCTTCCTGTACAATCATCGTCAGGTACCACTGTTTTCTCTGTATAGAATATATATAGGACTTAGTTTTAAGAATTTTCCAGATTCGGGGCACCTGGGTTGCTCAGTGGGTTATGCGTCTGACTTTGGCTCAGGTCATGATCTCACGGTCTGTGGGTTCAAGCCCCATGTCAGTTTCTGTTCTGTTCTGACGGCTCAGAGCCTGGAGCCTGCTTTGGATTCTATGCCTCCCTCCTTCTCTGCCCTCCCCAACTTGTGTTCTGTCTCTCTCAAAAATGAATAACTGTTAAAAAAAATTTTTTTTGAAAAAAGAAAAATAAGAATTTTCCAGATTCTTCTTAATATGCAGTGCTCAAATTCCAATCTTGCCAAGTCCTGCACCGGTTACATATAACACAGGAGTTTTATTTCTCTGTATCATTCAAAACTCAATTAAAGAACAATGGAGTGGGATCGATGATATCAGGGTTCTGATCCCACACCTACCATAAAGTAATTGTGTCCCCTTGGGAATATCATAGTTATTTTGGACCCCTTTTCTTTTTTTTGACAGAGTTTTGTCCTAGATAATTTAAAATAGCATGTGTACTGTTTGAGTAATAGTTTAAATGTTGCTCGTACTCTAAACAAATGAAGACAACTGTGTGAATAAAACTGTATATTGTTACTGTGACTGTGGTTTTCGAGCTGCCTCCATTTTGCAGATGATAAGACAGAGCACAGCAGAGGCAGATTATTTAACCAGAGGCTTCAAAGTAGATGGAACCTAAACCCCCAAGTTTCCTTTTTCTTTTTTTTCAGAAGCTCATTTAGCCAAAATATAGGCCATTGAATATTAAGCTGTGACACATATTATCAGTGTATTTAAGGGAGGCTATTCTTTTTTTCTTTTTCGTATTTCTTCTTTGTCAGGTTTATTAATTTCTTTTTTTTTTTTTACAAATAGTTTATTGTCAACTTGGTTTTCATATAACACCCAGTGCTCATCCTCAAAAGTGCCCTCCTACATGCCCATCATCCCCCCTCCCCCCACACCCATCAGTCCTCAATTTGTTCTCAGCATTCAAGAGTCTCTCATCATTTGCCTCTCTCCCTATCCTCCACTATTTCCCCCCTTCTCCTCCCCCACAGTCCTCTATTAAGTTCCTCCTAATCCTCCTATATGTGCAAATATATGGTATGTGTCCTTCTCTGCCTGACTTATTTCACTCAGCATAATACCCTCAAGTTCCATCCATGTTGCTACACTTGGCCAGATTTCATTCTTTCTCATTGCCATGTAGTATTCCATTGTATAGATAAACCACATCTTCTTGATCCATTTGTCTGTTGATGGACACTTAGGCTCTTTCCATGTTTTGGCTATTGTTGAGAGTGCTGCTATGAACATTGGGGTACATGTGCTCCTATGCATCAGCACTCCTGTATCTAAGGGAGGCTATTCTCATGTGATTGCCAGTTAATAGCAGGAAAGATTGAAAATTCTTACAAAATCATCTAATCTTCTGAGATTACAGCTCTGTTTTCATATCAAGCAAGTCCTTCCAGTGTCAGGTAATCATCTGAATTTCTGGTTGCTTCTCTGAACTAAACTTCTAAACCTCTTGAGATTTTCTTCTTGCTATCTGAAATTCATGCCAGAATAGCCTTTTTTTAGAGAGTACATTCAGGTTTCTAGATTCCATGTAAGAAAGAGAGATTCAGTGAGTCGGGGTAAGGGTTAAGCCCTCCTTCTCAGAGTGGTATCTTATTTTTGAGAGAGAGAGAGAGAGAGAGAGAGAAAGCGTGAGCAGGGGAGAGGCAAAGAGAAAGGGAGACAAGGGAGACACAGAATCCAAAGCAGGGTCCAGGCTCTGAGCTGTCAGCAAAGAGCCCAACACGGGGCTCAAACCCACAGACTGCAAGGTCATGACTGAGCTGAAGTCAGATACTTAACAGACCAAGCAACCCAGGTGCCTGAGCATGCCAGAATTTCAGTTGCCACTCTGAAACATAAAAAGCCTTGGGACAAACTACTTCCCTAAACTTTTTTCCTGCATCATAGAAAAATAATACTCTTGCCCCAAATGGCCATGTCCTAATATCCAGAACCTCAGAATGTCACCTTAAAGGGCAAAAGGGATCTTGTAGATGGAAGTGTTAAGGATCTTAAGATGGAGATATAATTTTGGATTATCCGATGAGCCCCAAAAGTAATCCCAAGTGTTCTAAGAGAAAGGTGGAAGGAGATTTTACTACAATTAAAGAGAATGTGTTCATGAAACAGGGATTAGGTTAATGTGGCCAAAAGCAAGGAATGGTAGCAGTCACCAGAAGCTAGAAAAGGTAAGGAAATGGAGCTTCTAAAGGGAGCATAGCCCTGCCAACTCCTGATTACAGCCTAGCAAAAATGGTTTTGGACCTCTGACTTTGAGAATTATAAGAGAATAAATGTGTTTTAAGCCACCAAGTTTGTGGTGACCTGTTATAGCAGCCGTAGGCAACTCATACCTCACAGAACTGTTACTCCAGATAAAATGTGTGACTGGTGGTTCATGAGTTCAAGCCCTGAACTGGGCTCCGTGCTGACAGCACAGGGTCTGCTTGGGATTCTCTGTCTCCCTATTTGTACCACCCCACTCTCAAAATAAATAAACCAAAAAAAATGTGTAACTGGAAATACACTTAGTAATGTGTCTAACACACAGTAGGGATGATATAAAATTTATGTCCTGTTTTGAAACTGACGTTTGGTTTAAGGGATCATTGAAACCAGTACAATGGTCACCATTTTTTAATATATATATTTTTTACTATTTTAGTTATTTTTGAGAGACAGAGAGAGTGAGAGTGGGGGAGGGAAGAGAGAGAGGGAGACACATAACCCAAAGCAGGCTCCAGGCTCTGAGCTGTCAGCGCAGAACCTATGGTGGGGCTCAAACCCACAAACTCTGAGACCATGACCTGAGCTGAAGTTGGAAGCTTAACCGACTGAGCCACCCACTCACCCCCAATGGTTAGCATTTTTGTCTGTGTTCATCCTGTAAAAATGCCTAGACACCAACTAGGAAGATCTCTCTGCTCCCCTACAACCCCACGCTTTCCCTAGTCCTTAGAGGGGAAAGATTCCTTCTCCTCACTTAAGTCACATTATTATTTTCCTTTCTACTTTTTGTTTTCGTTACTCTTCATTCAACCTGTCTTTCTGAACTAAAACAACAACAACAACAAAGTCATTGGGCCTGAGCAAGCTTCTCACAGTCAAGTAGTTTCTAGATCTCTAAAATGAATGTATTTAGCACAAGAAAGACATGCCTCTGGGAGTCTGAACTACTGAAAATTGTCACAAGCTACTTTTTGGTTCTTGAGAAATAGAAATAGGGAAAGTGTCCTGCTTATTGCTAAGAGTTTGCTAAACAAAAATTTTAATCTTATAAAATGTTTGGGGCCTTTGGTGAGCTCTCACTTAAGGCCTAGTCCAGTGTTTGGTACAATGTGGAACGGGGACTTTCTGGAGCACAGGCTGAAGTCCATATTCCTGTTTCTCCTACAAAGCTGCAAAATTAGGATGATGATTTTTCATAATTAGTGATTAGTGAGCATTTCTGGCCTAGCCTAAAAGCCATCAGAGGAGTCCCTCTGGCCCCCTTTCTTCTTGGATCCTATCTCTCAGTGTTATAGCTTCCAAACTGAGGAGGAGAGGTGCAAGCATTCTAGAAAAGGAAGAGACCCAGCCAAGTAAATAAAAGAATATTAAGTTGGAAATAAAACATGTTTAATGTGCAAATAGTGCAAGGATTAAAAGAGGGAAATAGTTTAAATGTTAGGAAAAATAATTTAAAATATATGAGAAGCATCAACCAAACTAAAATGTAGCATGATTTTGAGCACCTGATGTTAAAGACAAGAAGGTGCGCTATACTGGCAGAGTAGGAAATACAATCCAATCACACTATTTCCCCCAGGACTAAGCGATACTTTCTCAATACAGTTGATTGGTTTTCAACCTAGAGTGAACCTGTGGAGAAAACACACAATACTTTGCTACAACTGTATGGCAAAATGTAAATGCTAACAGTATAAATAAAAGCAAGCACGTATTCACAGAAGGTGATTTGTACGAGGGGAAAGGAAAGGCAGAGGGGCTACAGAGCACAGGCTCATGCACTGAGAGAATCATGAGATTAAGGTGAAAGTTAATAACACAAGATATAAATAATAATAGTTAACGTTTCTTGAGCTCTCCTGTGTCTTAGACACTAAAGGCTACAAATGCATTCTTAGTTGCATTATCACAAGCAACCCCATGAGGTAGAGAAGAATCTTTTCCCCTGGTTTATGGATGAGAAAACAATGGGCACAGGTAGGATGTGGACATTTCGCAGGGTACAGAGCTAATAAAAGTTGCAGAACAAGGATTCTAATTCAAGCAGCCCATCTCCAGGACCAGGGCTTTCAGCGCTCTGCTACCACTTCCCTCACCAATAGAGTCAGCAAAGTTACATGAAGTTACAAGAGAGAAGCAGCCAAATTAATTAAATATGATGTATTGGAAAGGAAGAGGGACGGAAAACAGGAAGAGGGGAGTTTTGTCTTCCCCCATCATGGTAGAGTGGTAAAAATATTGTTTAAAATAAGTATGTCATGATGCACCAAGATAAGCATGATGTTCAGAATTAAGGGGATGACATCAAAGTAGCAAAAAATGGTCTCTGGAGAGGGGAACTCAGGAAAAAAGGGCTAAATTTCAGTATGATTCAAGTTGCTATTATCTTATGTATTATTTTCATACCACTAAAATATTTCTGTTTATTTAGAAATTGCTTCTAGGGAACGCCTGGGTGGCTCGCTCTTAGATAAAGCATCCAGCTTCAGCTAAGGTCATGATCTCGCGGTTCATGGGTTCGACACCCATGTTGGGCTCTATGCTGATGGCTCAGAGCCTGGAGTCTTTTTCAGATTCTGTGTTCCCCTCTCTCTCTGCACCTCCCCCCCAAATAAACATTAAAACAAATTTAAAAAAATTGAAATTCCTTCTATTGTGTAAGTGCTTCAGAACATGAAATTCAAGTGGCACTTGGGTGGCTCAGCCAGTTGAGTGTCCAACTTTGGTTCAGGTTATGATCTCACGGTTTGAGTTCAAGCTCTGCATCAGGCTCTCTGCTGTCAGCTCAGAGCCAGCTTCAGATCCTCTGTGTCCCTGTCTCTCAGCCCATCCCAAATCGTGCTCTCTCAAAAGTAAATATTTAAACAAACATGAAATTCAAAACCTTCTTTACATCTACCACTTATTTGCTAAATGTTTGTCTTATCAGGTTATATCTTTAGCTTGAAGGCTTTAAAAAAATCAGCAAGTACAAATGTTTAAAAGTTGTCTCTGGTAATATTACTAGGTGTGGCTAAGAGAGGGTGCAAGACTATTAGAAGCAAACTGGATTTCAACCCTGATTCTGAGAGGCAGCTCCGACTACAAAGGGAAGGCAATTGTCTGCAGTCACAGAGCAGGAGCAATGCCATGCATTTTTAGGCTCACTTATTGTAGTTTTTCACGGGTGTACTTCATAAAAGTAGGAAATTTTATGCTCCTGTTAAAATGGGATTTCCTATTTGAATTGCCTGGTGAAGGCAACTAAAGCATTATTGCCTAAGGAAGTCAGTAAGTGTAGATATAGATATCTCCTATCTCCATCCATGTATGTAAGTATGTATGTATGCATGTATGTATCTATCTATCATCTATCTATCCTTATTTATAGAACTAAACAACAATGATTTAAATTACTTCCTTACCTTATTTTACATTAGTCTTCCCCAAATCTTGCAAGGTAAAAGGCCATGGAAAAACCATTGAGTTCACTGAGACACTTGAAAGATGGCTCTGCTGTTTGTCATTGTGCAACCAATAAATGGTGCAGGGAATTCAACCCACATCTTCTCTGTCCTCCTGTCTTATCTCCCTTTGCTGACTCTATTCAAGGCATATTAGTTTATAATTGCTCCTTAAGGATACCAGGTACCTTTCCTCTGAGCTTTTGCAGTGATTATTCCCACTATTTGGAATGCTCTTCCCTCAGACTTTTGTTTCATTCACATCCCTCTAGCCTGTTCAGATCCCACCTTCCTAGTGAGGCTTATCCTGTCCACTGTTTAAATTGAACACTGTGATTCAGCCTATAATCTCAATGCTCCATATGCTGCTTTATTTTCCAAAACATTAGTCACTGGCTAACATATTAAGATAATTTGCATCTTTGTATTTCTGCTCCCCTGCACCTAGAATGTAGGCTTCACATCGTCAAAATTTTGCCTTTTTTAAGTCTATTGGAGACCCAGCAAAAAAAAGTCTAGGGTCAACCATAACTGGGCACAATTGTAACCTGTGTGATTTGATACGTTAGTGATTTAGGTCAGAGCCGGGCCAGTTACTGAAGAGGATCTCGTCCACTGCATTGAAACAGCACAATAAATTCAAAGAAACTGAAATTTCCAGCAATTACAGAGCAGGTATGTGCTCTTTCTCCCTTTGTTCCTCCAGGCTCAAGTCTGTCCTCCCTGGGTGATAAGGGAATGTGTAAGAATGACTGGCCTAAGCCTAAATTAAACATGAAGACATACAAGAAAACATTTAAACATTTCTTTAAAAAAAATCATTGAGTGGTTTCCTTCAACACATCACGGGTTATGTAGCCCCTAGTAAGGTCAGAGCGGGGGGAGAGAAGAGCAAAACACAGAGGGAAGAGGCAAGGGTGAGTCATCTCATCTCTTCCTCTGTTGTACCTTACTTCCTCCTGGACTGTCATCCCAAATGCAGATTGCAGAAGGCAGCGCATGCAGGTAGAACATGTAGCCACCTCCACATCCCTGTCACTGTGACATGGAAAATTCTGCATCCTTGGTCTGGCTCAACCCATCACCATTCACACAGGTTCATTCTTTCTCTACTGCTGAGCCAAAAGACACATGAGGGAAGGCAGATTAATAAGAACAAAGTTTTATACACATACATGTAGAAGTACACAATGTGGGAATGATAAAAGCCCATCAAGGCAAATGGGTTGGGGAGACCACTACAGACAGCAGGGGTGTCCTGCCAGTTCCAAGGCCAATGAAAACTGGCCATGAGCTTGGGTCAGCTGAGTTCACGGTCATGCCAGGGATGGCACAGTTGATAATTTATGCAGCTGTCTTCTATTTTCCACCATTGGAACTTCTTGAATCTGTTGTCGTTCTGGAGTAGTTCTAAACTGGGGCTCATGTGCCCCTTGCCCTCCAAAACACACACATGCACAGAACAACACAAAAATACACATGTGCATACAATGTACACACTTGCTGTATGAAGAGAACAGGTTAAGTTTCACTTAAAGGGGTTGGGTCCCTTTCTGGTGCAACAAAGTCTGTTTCCAGTTATATACAATTTGCCGAGGAATACTTGGTCCTTATTGGTGACAAGAGATAGGAATTGCTTGGTGGCTCTGATGAAGCCCTAGGCAGGTTGTGAAGGTGCTCTAGTCATGCCCAGAACACAGGCACAGTTGACCAGGATAAACACAGTGCTTGCTCCCCCAGAGGAGTACCTGACTAGGGTGAGCCCTAGTTCTGTTTAAACTTTCATGGTGCCATCCCCCGTTGCACGACTAGCACTGTGCTTGGGGGGGCACATGTACTGTGTGTGGATGAGGAACTGTAAGTGTATCCAGTCATAGCAGGAGTGGAGCTCTTCCCCAGAGCAGCACCTGTGTTGGGGTAAGTGAGCTCCCAGTGTTCTTGGGGGTGGGGGGTGACACAGAGGCCCTGCCATGATAGATGTTATAGTGTCTACATCTGCTACAGCACTTGCTGCATCTGCCTTGGGTCCTCTGCAATTATTCTGCTGTGAAGCAAGAGTACCAGGACCTACCATCGTGAGAATGACCTTGTCCCCTCCGAGCTTACTGTCTGCCTGCTGGGCAGGTGGACCGCCGTTACTGGGAAGGAATGTGGAACTACAAGTGGGTCCAAGCACAGAGTTGGTGCTGCCACTTGCAACTGTGACTGAGGCAGTGTGGCCCGGCAAGCCGCGGGGGCTCTGTGTTGGGTCAACACACACATCTCTTGACACGCATGTCTTCTCCAACATAGTGGCTCTTTCACATGGAGCAATTTGTTTTTGTGTAGATGGGTCATGGTAGCACTTACAGATACCAGGAACAGCTGAGTCTCCATCTCTGGAAACAGCATGACCCTCTCCCACTCCTCCACCACCTGAGTTGTTGACGGTTGGCCCCCTGCTGCTTGGATTTGAAGAGGAGACTGCCATGTCTTCTGACACACCTTCTTTTCCCAGAGTAGTGACTCGTTCACATGGGTCTAGTTTACTTTACGTAGATGAGTCCATGACATAGAGACCTGCCATTGTAGATATGATAGTGTCTACATCTGCTACAGCACTTGCTGCATCTGCCTTGGGTCCTCTGCAATTATTCTGCTATGAAGCAAGAATGCCAGGTCCTGCCATCATGAGAATGACCTTGTCCCCTCCATGCTTACTAACTGTCCGCTGGGCAGGTGGACCGCCGTTACTGGGAAGGAACGTGGAAGTACAAGTGGGTCCAAGCACAGAGTTGGTGCTGCCACTTGCAACTGCGACTGAGGCAGTGTGGCCCAGCAAGCCGCAGGGGCTCCGTGCTGGGTGAACACACACGTCTCTTGACACACAGGTCTTCTCCAAGATAGTGGCTCTTCCACACGGAGCAATTTGTCTTTGTGTAGATGGGTCCGGGTAGTGCTTACAGGTACCAGGAACAGCTGAGTCTCCATCTCTAGGAACAGCATGGCTGTCTCCCACTCCTCCACCACCCGGGTTTTTGATGGTTGGCCTCCTGCTGCTTGGATTTGAGAAGGAGACTGCCATGTCCCCTGACACACCTCTCTTGTCCAGAGTGGTGGCTCATTCACATGGGTGAGGTTTACTTTGTATAGATGGGTCCCAGGTAGGTTTACAGGTACCAGGAACAGCTGTGTCTCCATCTCTGGGAACAGCGTGGCCCTCTCCTACTACTCCACCACCTGGGTTTTTGATGGTTGGCTCCCAGTGCCTGGATTTAGGCTGGAACCAGCATTGTGTCCAAATGCTACCTGGGCCACAACAGTACTGTTACCAGGTGGTGTCTTCTTCAGAACCAGGAAGCACTATGTAAAGTGGCACATGGTTGAACCTGAACACAGGGGAGGAATAGATGATGGAAGCCTGAGATGGAGATGTAGTGTCCATGGCTTCCCTGTCCAAAGCTGAGTTGCAGTTTGCAGGGGGCTTGCCTACTGGAGTGGAGGTGACACCAGAACACCCACGGGGCAAGCTAGTGAAAACAGCAACACTTGGTGGTAAAGATGGAGGGACAGATGGGACTGGGGGCCTGGCAGACTGGTCAGCCAAGTCCGCTGTAGCAATAGGGACTTGCACAGTGTTAAAGCCCGAAGGCAGACAGTTAGCAGTCTCTGTTGCCAGTATGGAGAAAACAGGGGCAGGCAGAGTGTCCAAGCAGTCTGCGTTGATCTCTCTTCTGTCTTCCAAGATCTTATTCCAGGTGTCNTGGTATGGAGAGAGCAGGGGCAGGCAGAGTGTCGAGCAGTCTGCGTTGATCTCTCTTCTGTCCTCCAAGATCTTATTCCAGGTGTCCAGGTTTTTGTCCATGCTATGCAAGGCAGCTTAGGAGGTGGGGTCAACTCACCGCGGCCCCACAACTGTGGCTGTGGTGGTGGCAGCAGCAGAGGAGGGGGCATGGATCTCTTCCGTTTGCAGGGCCCACTGCTGGCAGACACAGGGGTAAAGGAGCTCCCTGATGACATGCCTGAAGGCTCCTTAGCCTGTTTCTCTTTACTGCCAACAGCCTGATGCTTTTCATGGTACACTTCCTTTGTTCATGTCACACCTGAAGGCTTACCACCCCGTATCTCCTTCCTGGATAGGTCTGATGTGCTCTAGGAAGACTGTTGGTTTTCACCTGACACTTCCTTTGTTGATGTCTCCCGCAGTGAGGGGCAGCATGGGGCCGGGTCAGAAAGCACCGCTGCATTTGTATGAGGTACGACATCTCTGGCAGGGCCATGCAAGAGGATGGCTACATGACCTTCAGGAGAGGAATTAATCAGAGCCTTGTGGGTGTTTTTCCTCAAATTGTCTTCAGGACGATTAGGATAGAGGTCCATAGGTGCAGGGCTGCACTGCTGGGAGCTGAGAAGTCCTCTGGTCTCCAGGTGACTAGATCTTATCTGTACATCCCCACAGCTATGGGGGGCTCTGTTCCCATCATCCCGCCCTTTGGTGTCTACAGATTCCTCCATACAGGTTCTTTTTGGGCCCTCTCCTCCATCTAATTTGGGCACAAAAGTGGGAGGTACGTGGATGGGACCTGCTCTGCAGCCCCTTCTCCTGTCTCAGATGGCAAATGCTGGAGAGTTAATTTGAGCCCCGGTGGAGGGCTTCTGATGGCTCTTGAGTGCGCAAACATCATCAAATTACGAGAAGACAGCACAGGTTTTTTCGGAGAGTTACTCCAGTTCACCACGGGGAGGATGCCCAGAGAGGCACATGCAGCCTGCGGGATGGGGTTTCGTCTCCTCGGCTCTACATGAAAGCTAGCTGGTAAAGACCTAAGATCCGGGTGGAATAGCCTGCGCCCAAGGTCCAGGGCAGGTGAAGAAGCAGCGGGGTGGCCCCTGCCAGGTGGTGGATGGGGATCAGGGGGGACCAGGGGCCGATCACTGCCAGGCAGGGGACGGCGGCGGCGGAGTAGGAAACGTTGAAACTTCCAAGGAGATGCCCATATTGAGCTGGTTGTGCGCCAAAGGATCGCGAGGTTGGAGTCGAAAAGCTGGAGAGCCCCTCCGGAGCTTCTGACTCCTCTCGAGGTCAAACACGCACTGAGCCTGAAGGGCCAGCCTGGCCTTAGTGATGCATCCCTGGGACACGTCACAAAGAAGGGCGCGCGTGCGCAGCTTGGCAAGAGGCCACAGCACAGGGCAAAGGGAGCCCCGCCCTTAGGCTCCAGCACCTTGGACTTCCGGTCGCCAGTGCCGGTGTATAGGCTGCGCGCAGCCCTTCGCAGGTGCGCCCATTGGCACGTGTACACAACCCGCAAGGCCACTGCGTAGGGACTGTAGGGGAGTGCAGTGGTTGTCGTGCCCCTCGGCGCCTCGGTGTGTGTGTGTCGCCAGCCCTTCCCCCAAAAAAGACGAGCGCTGGGGGGCTCCTAACGCTGCGAGGGAGCGGCCCGCTGCCCCAGGGACCCTCTCTGCTTCCCTGCGAGGCTTCGAGCCAGCTGCATCTTTGCTAGGGCTGCCCAGGCTTTCAGCATCGCCCTCCAGACGGCAGCACTTTCCAAGCAGTCACCAAAGCCTGACCTGAATGGATGCTAAGACCCAAGACCTCCCTTCCTGGCAGGCAGGTTCTTCCTTTCTTCCTTTTGAAGAATTTGACAAAACAACATTTATAATTTAGACTGCTCCTCATGTCCCAATAGATGGTGGTGGCTTAGCTGGGATTCAAGCCCAGCTAGTGACTCCCAGAGCTCTTACTCTAGACTCTGGTGTCTCCTTACTATAGATGCATCATGTGTTACCATGTTTTCTTTTTCTTTTTTCTAGTTCTTAGGGTATTTAGCCTGGTGCCATATATACAGTGAGCATAGGCACTGCCCAGGACCAGGCCTTCATTGAACACAAGCTCAACTCATAGATTCATCAGGGACCCACAGTGGGTTCTGGTCTCAGAAGACGTAGGTTGTGGACCACCAGTGGTAAGCATAGTACCATCCCACATTTGTAACTGAGCCTTGCAGCCCAGATTTTCTCTTTGGTCTACTCTGAAGAATCCAATTACGTAACATATGTAAAGACAATATGTAAAAATATAAAAGATTATATTCTAGATACGTTGTGGTCTACCTGGAAGAAATTCACCTGTGGATTATTCCATATGGATTAGAACCCAGTTTCTCTGGCCTTCTGGGAATATGTCTAGTAAGGCATCTCACTAATGTCTAGAAAGCAAATATGTCATTTATTGTAAGTTAAGAGAAGAGCAACATATTGGATTAAAGAAAGGTCAACACAATTTGGTGGTTGTGAGCCTGCCAGCCATGTTCATTCTTCACCTCACATTGTTGGCACTTAAACAGAATAAGAGATTCTTAGAACCAAGAGGGGATAGATATGCTTGGGTGTCTGGCAAGTGAAACATGTATTATTGTCTAGGAGCTGGAAGCTTCAGCATGAGGAAGAAGGTTTGAAAAAATCTTGGCCTACATGTGGCTTTACCTAGTTTGAATTTCCTTTCTGTGGCTTACTTCATTGAAGTGTTTTTTCTCTCACCGAACTGATGTTGCTTATACAGGATATGAATTTCAGAACCAAGAATCCTATAGATCAGCAAAAAATATATATTAAAAAATTTTATATATATATGTATTAAATATATATATATTATATATACATCTATAGACACACAGTAAAATCTTGGATTGTGAGTAACTTGTTCTGCAAGTGTTCTGAAAGACGAGCAGGCATTGCTGATTTATTTTAACTTGACAAACGAGTGATGTCTTGCAGTACAAGGAGTACATGATGCCAAACATCACATGACAATTGAGCCAATGGTTCTCTCTCTCTGTCTCTGAGGAATTGTGGGTGATTGTCTCCATGCTCTGATGCTCTGTCTCAGGCCACGGTGTTTGGCATTAATCAGTGAGTTTTCAGAACATTGGAAGGTGTCCACAACTGGCACTGGTGTATTTTTTGTCACTTCAAAGCACCTATGGGCAGTCCTTTGCTTTTCCATACAAGAGTGAGCTTAGGAATGCTTTGCCTCATTCAGGTCAGGCTGCCTGCAGATAGAGACCCTTTCCTCTGCTGCCTTATTGCCGGTTACATTCAGTAGAGCATATGACAAGAGCTTATTAATACTGTAGTGTAGTCAACATCCGTTAGCGATAATGAAACTCATCCTACACAAGAACCCTTTTCTCTCATCTCCTTCACACCAGCCACGAAGGTTTTCAAAGGTAAGTACAGGTTAATTTGTTTATTTTTCTTTACATTTTGTATTTTCTTTATTATTTTGTATTATAGTGCAGTATTATAATGATTTTTATATGAATATTTTTGGGTTGTGGAACAAATCATCTGAGTTTCTATTATTTATTATGGGAAAGTTGGCTTTGGTAGACTAGTGCTTTGGATTACAAGCGTGTTTCTGGAACAAATTTTGCTCATGAACCAAGGCTTTACTGTATTTATTTTTTGGTATTTAAAATAGCACTGGGCATAATTTATATAGTACAAAATTAGCTTTAGTGCTCTGGTTATGAGAGCTTTTATAGTATGTTAGAGCAAATTTGGACTTCCATCCCCAACAAACTTGGGGGTGGGTAGGATACAAAAGGTTTTGCTCAGACCATAATTCTGCTTGAAAAAAAAGAGGGGAAATATTATAAACCCTTTCTAATCTAAGAGCAAAAATGATTTCAAGATAGGACATTTAACCACAGGTCCTTTTTATCATTTGAGTTCAGTAAGGAAGAATTTGTTGTCAGTGTTTGAACAGAAATAGCAAGTTTGTACAAATTTTGACAAAAGATTTCTTATGAGAACTGTGAAAAAGCTGATGATGTCAGATATATTTGAAAACAATAAATGACAATCATGTCATTTCTATCGTTTTATTTCCCAAGGAGGAAAAATTAAGCGTATGACGCATGTTGGGGCTTTAGGACAATACAAGGAAATTTGGGTAAGGATATCCCAGAAAACTCTTCCTCTTGTCAAATGGGAGTAGACAGATAGGATGCTTTTTAGAAATACAGACTCTTCTCTTACTTGGGTGGCTCACTTGGTTAAGTGTCCAACTTCAGCTCTGGTCATGATCTCATTGTTTGTGGGTTCGAACCCTGCATCTGGCTCTGTGCTGACAGTTTAGAGCCTGGAGCCTGCTTCAGATTCTGTGTCTCCCCGTCTCTCTGCTCCTCCCCCACTCACACTCTGTGTCTCTCTCTCAAAAATGAATAAACATTAAAAAAATTTTAACTCATTTTAGCATGTACTCCATGTATTTCATGCATCACACTTATTTACTATAAAGACAAATATTTGTAATTATCTCCTCTCTTTTTCCCCAAGTGCAGTAATTCACAGGAAACCATTGGGTGATTACTCCTTGAATTGAAAATAATTGGTTTAAAAAAAGAGAATATATTGGTTTAAAATAGACTGGTGATAGAATGGGAAAAGTATCTTAAAAGCTAAATACATCATAAAATCAAGCAGTTAGGGGCACCTGAGTAGCTCAGTTGGTTAAGCATCCAGCTTCAACTCAGGTCATGATCTTGCAGTTTGTGAGTTCACGCCCTGCATTAGGCTCCATGCTGACAGCTCGGAGCCTGGAGCCTGCTTCAGATTCTGTGTCTCCCTTTCTCTCTGACTCTCTCTTTCTCTCTCTCTCTCTCTCTGTCTCTCAAAAATAAACAATAAAAATTTTAAAAAAGAATAAAGTAAAATAAAATAAAATCAATCAGTTAATTGAAAACTGAAAACAGCGAGTTGGCTGGGAAGTTCTCTAAGCAACAGAAGTTGGGGGAATATGGATCAGGTAGCTGAAACAAGCCCAGAGTGTTTTAGGTGAATGAATGGTTAATCTTTGTGACAGCTAAAAGACTTTAATAATGTGATTTTAGACTTACTGAAGATAAAGTGTCAGCAAGGATGTAGAGAGAAGCGAAGCCTCATGCACTGTTGGTAGGAATATAAATAGAAACAGCCACCAGAAAACAGTATGGAGGGTCCTTCAGAACTTAAAATACCATAGGATTCAGCAATTACACTTGTGGGTATTCATCCAATGAAACAGAAAACTCAAGCCCATGTTCACAATAGCCAAGGTGTGGAAACAACTCAAGTGTCCATCAACAAATGAATGGATAAAGAAATGTAGTCTATACATAAAATAGAATATTATTTGGCCATCAAAAGCCATGAAATCTTACCATTTGCAACAACATGGGTCAACCTTTTTTTTTGAAAGAGAGAGAGAACACAAGTGGGGGAGAGAGAGAGCTCCATGCTCAGTGATGAGCCTGACACAGGGCCTAATCCCACAACCCTGAGATATGACCTGAGTTGAAATCCAAAGGTGGACGCTCAATTGAATGAGTCACCCAGGCACCCCAACATGGGTGAACCTTGAGGGCATTATGCTAAATGAAATAAGTCAGACAGAGAGGGACAAATACCATTTGATATCACTTATATGGAAACTGGGGGAGGGAGGGAACACCCAAGATTTTAGATACAGAGGACAGATTGGTGGTTGCTAATGAGATGGGATGGAGGAGAATGGGTGGAAGGTGTCAAAAGGTACAAACTTGCAGCTATAAAATAAATAAGTCAAGATAATGTAATGTACAGTATCGCAACTATAGTTAATAATACTGTAGTCTATATTTTAAAGTTTCTAAGAGAGTAAAGCTTAAAAACTCTCACAAGGAAAATAACTATGACAGTGACAGGTGATTAACTAGAATTATCTTGGTAATTATTTAATAATATATACAAATATCAAATCATTGTGTTGTACACATGAAACTAACATAATGTTGTATGTCAACTATATCTCAATAAAAATTTTTTAAATAAAATAAATTACATTGTAAAGACAGTAATGCTAAAAATAGTTATCACATACACACTTTAAAATATTATCAAAGTAGCTTATACCTTACAGAAAGCTACCAAGATTCATTTTCTTTCAGTAATGGTATTCTTTAAGGTTTATTTTAGTTTTAAAAGAAAGAGAGAGAGAGCATGCACACGCAGGGGAGGAACAGAGAGAAAGGGAGACAAAGAATCTGAAGCAGGCGCCAAGCTCTGAGCTGTCAGCACAGAGTCTGACACAGGACCCAAACACACAAACCTCAAGATCATGACCTGAACCAAAGTCAGAGGCATAACTGAGCCACCCAGGTAATGGTATTCTTAAAAATTGGATGCCATAGAATGATTTCATATAGGGAAGTTAGATTCTTTTTTTAATGTTTATTTATTTATTTTGAGAGAGAAAAAAATGCATGAACTGGGGAGGGGTAGAGAGAAAGGGAGAAAGAGAATCCCAAGCAGCCTCCATGTTGTCAGCAGAGTCTGATGTGGGGCTCAATCCCATGAACCATAAGATCATGACCTGAGTCAAAATCAAGAGTTGGACACAACCCTGAGCCACTCAGGCCCCTGGAAGTTAGGTTCTAATCTAAAAGACAAAAATTGTCAAAATTCTTTTTAAACGTCCTTAATACACAGAAAAAATATCATACACGTATATATTTATAATCAGTTTTCTTTTTTGTCAAGCACATGTAGTTGAATTCATGCAATTTAAATTCATGAAGTATACTAGACCTCCACTACATAGCATTGGGAAAATAAAAATGCTAAAAATGTATTTCATTAATATCTATTTGTCATTTATTCTTATTTTGTTCAATTTGCAGATAGCTGTTACTCATTTGGTAAGTAAATCTAGCATACACAACAAAGAAGAAAAGGTCCTCTTGGTTAAGAAAAAAACATTCCTCTATTCCCTGAAATTAAGATCACGTGCACTGGGCATGACTTTGGAAGGCCTCCAGGGATCTTAGTTAGCAGTAATATTGTACACATATGCATGCTCTCACGTAGTAGAGGGGGAATGCTCTAACATAGTAGAGGGGGAAGACATAAGCTATGCAATGATCATTAAAAATTTAGAAACTGTTTTGTTGACAATGAAATCCTGCCATAATTATCACATTTCTCATAAAAAGGTACAATATGCGTTTCATGGTTTAATAGCTTTACCAAAGTCAAGAGTGAAATTTTTTATTTTTTTATGTGTATTTTTTTTGAGGAGAGAGAGAAAAACAGTGTGAGTGGGGGAGGGGTGGAGAGAGAGGGAGACACAGAATCTGAAAAAGGTTCCAGGTCCCCAGCTGTCAGCACAGAGCCGGACATGGGGCTCAAACCCCCCGACCATGAGGTCATGACTTGAGGCAGAGTTGGACACTCAACTGACTGAGCCACGCAGGTGCCCCTAGAGTGACATTTTATTCTGCCTTTAGGATTTCATGCTCTCCACCTGTAGCTTTTGGAAATATTACTCAGCCTGCACTTGTTATTGAACAGTTGCACCTATTAGATCACAGTCTAGAACCTAGATAGAGTGATCTGAATTTGAATGGTTAGTAAAACCAGTTTTAATCAGTTTTAGAGCACTTGCAGGATTATGGCTAATGGAGTAGAATCAAATGCATGCCTCTAAGACACTGAGCCCACTGAAAGGAAGAATGGTCGTTCTTCTGCTACAACAATGTTAGCTTCAACTTTTTTATAATACTTTCACAGTCTTTCTAAAATTTCCCTAATTACTTTCAAGACTGGTGGTTTTGCCTTGTTTTTTTTTCCCCACGGGTCTTAAAATAGCTATTCATGTTAGTAGTACTTGAAGTCTTTGAGCACAGGAAACATCTGTACATTATTTTTTAAATTTCTGTCTTTCTATCTCCAAAACTAAACGTAGAAATGATTTCATCTCTGTTCTGTAGTAAATGCTTTATTGTAGTTATTAGCTTTTGCGTTTCTGGGACAACTATGAGCCAGTCAGAAACATACTTTCTTGGTATTGACTGTTTTCACATTTAATAATTTCCAAACTAATCTTTAGAGCCTTACCATCAATTAATGTGCTAAAATTATTTGTGCGTATATCTTATTTATTTGGTTTTAGATTATAAGCAAATTGAGAGGTAGGGTTCTATACTATGCCCTACAATAAATGTATGAATGTTTTTTTCTTTCAATAAAAAACTTATGTTCTAGAATCTTCTTTGACAACATTTGGTAACTACTCATAAAACTGAGAGCATCCAATGCAAAAAACATGTTTTATAATTTTTTTGAAACAAATATGTATTTCTTGGAAACAAGTATTAATTAATTGATTAAGGGGCTCGAACCCACGAACTGCGAGATCATGACCTAAGCGAAAGTCAGATGCTTAACCGACTAAGCCACCCAGGCGCCCCAATATTTTGTAAATATTACTTTATAAGAGAGATTTAAGTCAATGTTTGTGTTTATTCAAGATTTGAAATATCCGGTAGATATCCATATTGATTACATTTATATATGCAGACAGAAAATTCAGAAATGTCAATTTTAACATTAATGGCAGAGTAATTTTATCAAGCACAGTGTTAGGGTAGACTGAGCTACTATAACAAAGAAACCAAGAAATACAGTGGCTCAAACACAAAAGAACTAGATTTCTCACTCGGGTAACACTCATGATCAGTGGAGTCCAGTGTCTATTCTCTAGGAGGTGACTCAGGAGCCCAGACTCCATCTGTGGCTCTAGTTTAGGGTCTCGTTGTCTGAAACCACATAGTGGAACAGGAAAAAGGAGACAGAAGGCATACGCTTGTTTCTTTAAAGTCACTTCCACCCAGATGGGCATGGAGGAGGGCACTTGTTGGGATGAGCACTGGGTATTGTATGGAAACCAATCTGACAATAAATTATATTTAAAAAATAATAATAATAAAAAGAGAAAAGTCACTTCCAACCATAAGCCATCAGCTAAATTCAGTCACATAATCACATCTCGCTGAGAGGAAGCTGGGAAATGTAGTCTAACTGTGCCATTAGGAAGGGGAAATGCATTATCTGTGAATAGTGAGCCATTCCTGCCACATCAGGTCAGACAACCACGAGTGATTACAGCTATTTGGGAAGCTATTTTCTAGGTTTGCAAGTTTTTCAGGTTAGAATTTAGATGAGTCTTTCTTTGAGATTTGAGTAAGATTTGAGTCTGGAGGAGTTGTTTGCTTCTGGTCATGGTGAACTGGGGTGTGTATCATAGAGAGACAATTAGACACAAACCCAGAGCTGACAAACTGACCTTTCTTCAGTAATAGGAGCTGCTGCCACCTGGAGGAAGAGAGAAAACCCAGTTTGTGGGAAGCTCACAGCATCCATGTGAATGCCTTCTCTATGCTTCTTAAAATCTCATTTGCAGGTGAAATGGCACATTGGCACAAAGCCTTTTCCTTCCTAAACTCTACCCAAGCAACTATGTTTTTTACTCTCAGAGAAAATAAATGCATTTCATAGAAATACAAAGATGAGTCAAGTCAAGCTGTGGGGGAAAGCTCTGAGTGCTAGTAGCAAGGCTTTGCTGTGGAGTTTTGAAATCTTTGCATTAATACCTGGCTCGCCTGGGGCCCCTGGATGGCTCAGTTGGTTAAGCATAAGGCTTTGGCTCAGGTCATGACCTTGTGTTTTGCGGGTTTGAGCCCCATGTGGGGCTCTGTGCTGACAGCTCAGAGCCTGGAGCCTGCTTCGGATTCTGTGTCTCTCTCTCTGCACCTCCTCCACTTGTTCTCTCTCTCTCAAAATGAATAAAAAAACAAGACCTGTCTCTTTTTTGTAAGTTTTGTAGATTTTGTAAATTTGTTTTCTCTCTTTAAGTGTATAATGAAATAGGAAGAAACAGCTTCTACTGTTTCTTAAATTCCCAGAATCAGAGATCTTTAACTGGACAAGGATCAGCATTGATGTGCAGCTGTTAAATGCTGTCTGGGCATCCATCTGAGTGTTCAGGTATCTGCCATAGCCACACCATTTTTAAACATTTTTAATTTTCTAATATTTATTTATTTTTGAGAGAGAGGGAGAGGGTGAACAGGGAAGGGGCAGAGAGAGAGGGAGACACAGAATCCAAAGCAGGCTCCAGGCTCTGAGTTGTCAGCACAGAGTCCAAAGCAGGGCTCAAACACACAAACTGCAAGATCATGACTGAGCCTAAGTCACACGCTTAACTGACTGAGTCACCCAGGCACCCCCGCTGTCACACATTTTTCATATCACCTTGCAAAGGTCCCTATCCAAGAATCATTCTGTCAGACTTAGGGACAGGGACTCCAGACCTCAAAGGAAGGCCTCCTTAAAGTCAGATTTTGATAGGATGCTTCTACTTTGTGCATAAATGTTTTTCCCCACTTGGGTAAGGGGTCTGTTCCTCCAAAGCTGGCATTTCTNACTCAAACACACAAACCGCAAGATCATGACTGAGCCTAAGTCACACGCTTAACTGACTGAGTCACCCAGGCACCCCCGCTGTCACACATTTTTCATATCACCTTGCAAAGGTCCCTATCCAAGAATCATTCTGTCAGACTTAGGGACAGGGACTCCAGACCTCAAAGGAAGGCCTCCTTAAAGTCAGATTTTGATAGGATGCTTCTACTTTGTGCATAAATGTTTTTCCCCACTTGGGTAAGGGGTCTGTTCCTCCAAAGCTGGCATTTCTATGCCACCTCTGGTAAAAGACATGTGCTTTGAACAAGAGAGGATGGCCCACTTCCACAGGGAATAGCAAATAACATTATAAAGTCCCAAATTCAACGGCGCTTCTATTTTGATTGATTTCTAGACACTACCGAGTACTTAAACAAATCTAAAATAAGAAGTGTCAAAGATTTCCAAGGGTGGGAAGGGGGGAATAGAAAGAAAAAGAAAAGAAGTATAATCTTTAATGCTTTATATGAGCTATGCTATATGCTCTTTGAGAAAAACTTCCCAGGATGGAAGAAATAAAAGTGTGAACTTCATGAGACTGCCAAGCAATATGATATACTGTATAACTTGCACAAATACTTTAAAATACATTAAAGAGATCAGTCTTTAGGGAACTAAATCTTTTAATGGTTTTCTACTGGAGAAGATCCTTTATTCCAAGTGAAAATCAATTATTCAACTGAGTTAGGAGACCATTACTTAAAGGTAAATATCTTTAGCAAATGAAAATATAACTTTGGTTTATTAAGGTATTCTTCAGGATCCTTGCATATGAATTATAAAATTAGGACCTAAGAGATGCATATTGACTCTGTTGGCATTGAGCCAACAATTAGTAATTGTAAGAAATCTTTAAGGAACTCTTCTGTACTAAGATCTTTTACTAAGATTTAGAGGGCTTTAATATGAGACCGTAAAATTGATTTGAAGAATTCTGCTTTAAGCATTAGCTAAGTTTACTTAATACTTCTAATACTGAAAAATCCTTGAACAAATTAACCTTATTTTGTGAACTGGTGTTAAAGGATAGCTGAGTGTCTTCTCTTTGACTAATATCACGGTGCAAAAATTAAGTGCAAACATGGACTTTGTCATTTGTGCCAAATTGAATTTGTTTCTTGGAAAAAAGTTTAATGAACTGTAACCTCCTAAATTTGTTATCCTTATTCCTTACACCATCCATTAATTATATGTAGAAGGAAACGGATTTCATTAAACTGAATTTTTAAAACAATTGTTATATAATTGGCTCCTGTAAATTTCTAATGTTACTGAAGATGACATGGACCTGAAGAGACTCTTCAGTTACACTACCCTGAGAGGTTTTATTGTCTGATGCCTTCCTAATATCAACAGAGATTTAATGATTTAATGTCAATTTAGATTACACAGTCTAACTGACTGAGACCTTGGAATATCGGTAAATTGAGGTAATTAATGAAGAACCTCAGGTCACCAGGAAATTTGCTAAAGAAGTTCACATTTTGAAGAGCAGAGAAGATAAATTATGTGTTGTGTGTGTTTGAATAAAAATTTTATTATTTTTGGATATTGACCAGGATGTTGACATTGATAGACAATGGTCTATCACCATGCAGCACTATTTAGTCACATCAACTCCTCCCAGCCCCCAGCCCTGCTCTGTCCTTAGCAACAATCAACCACTACTCTCTTCCCCCTTTCTATAATTTTGTCATTTCATGGATGTTACACAAATGGAGCCATTACAGTACGTAACCTTTTTAGACTGGCTTTTTTTCATTCAGCTCAATTCTCTGGAGGGTAATCCAGGTTAATATGTGTATCAATATTTCATTCCCTTTTATTGCTGAGTGGTAGCCTATGGTGTAGATGTACCATAATCTGTTTAACCATTCACCTGCTGAAGAGCCTCTGGGTGGTTTTTAGTTTGGGCTCTTATGAATGAAGCTACTATAAGTATTCTCATACAAGTCTATGTTGTGAACATAAAATTTCATTTCTATGGAACAAATGCCCAAGAGTGCAAATGCAAAGTTGTAGGCAAGTTGCATCTTGCATTTTAAGAAGCTTCCAGCTTCACAGAGCAGCTGTACCATATTACATTTGCATCAGTAATATATGGATCCTTCAATTTCTCTGCATCCTCAACTGCATTTGGTATCATTGCGATCTTTTTATTTTAACCATTCTCATAGGTGTGTGGTGATATCTCCTTGTGGTTTTAATTTTCATTTCCCTAATGGGTAATGATGTTGAACATCTCAAATACTTATTTACCATCTGTGTATCTTCTTTAGTTCACTGTCTCTTCTTTCCTTTTACCCATATTATATTTGGACTGTTTGTTCTTTTACTGTTGAGTTTTGAGAGTTGTTTATATACTCTTAATACTATGCTTTTGTCAGTTTTGTGGTTCACAAGCATTTTCTCCCAATTTGTAGCTTGCTTTTTCACCCTTTTATTGGGGTCTTTCACAGAGCAAAAGGTTTTAATTTTGGTCAAGTGTGATTTATGGATTTTTCCTTTTTTGGATCATGCTTTTAGTGTTGTCTGAGAACTCTTGGCCTAGCCATAGATCCCAAAGATTTTCTGCCATTCTTTTTTCTAAAAGTCTTATACTTTCATTTTTTATATTTAAGTCTGTAATCCACCTAAATTCATTTTTGTGTATGATGTGAATCAAGGTCCATTTTTTTGCCAATGGGTATCCGATTGCTCCGGAACCATTTATCAATAAAGCTACTCTTCCTCCATTGAATTGCTTTGCACTTTTGTCAAAGATCAGTTGAGGATCTATGTTTGTGGGTCTATTACTGAGTTCAATGTTTTTTTCCACTGATCTTTGTGTCTATTCCTTCTCAATATCACAGTCCTTATTACTGTACCTGTACAATAAGTCGTGAAACCAAGTAGACTGAGCCCTCCCATTTTACTCCTCTTTTTCCCCAAAATTGTTTTAGCTAGTCTAGTTCCTTTACCTTTCCATACACATTTTAGGATGATTTGACTATATCTACAAACAATTGTTGCTAGGCTTTTGATAGAAATCGTATTAAAGCTATATATCCATTTGGGAGGAATTAGCATATTTACTATGCTGACTCTTCCAAACCATGAACAAAGTTTGTCTCTCAATTTATTAAGATCTTCTCTGATTTCTTTTATTAGTATATGCTGTTTTCAGCATACAAGTCCTGTACATCGTTGTTAGATTGACACCTACACATTTCTCCCTTTTTTTGAGCAATTGTAAATAATACCACATTTTAAATTTTGGTGTCTACATGTTTGCTGCTAGGCTATAGAAATACAATTGATTTTTGTATATTTATCTTATATCCTATGACCTTGTTGAACTTAAGTTTTAGGAGCATTTTTATATATCCTTTAGGATTTTCTATGTAGACAATCATGTCATCAGCAGCAGATAAGCACAGTTTTATGTGTTACTCTTCATGCTTGATAAATCATAGCTCTGGGCATAATGTTGGCTTGGAGATGCAATGTGGCCACTGTTTTTAGGAATGTCTCTGTATCCTTAAGTTATAAACACTTGTCAGAGTTCTTTACCAACACAGAAGAGGATCACTGCAAGCTTGACTCTGCTGACACAGGATTTGAGAATCTGTCTTAATTTAGTATAAGATTGGTAATTTAGAGATATAGTCACTGGATACCTACATGCATTTTATTCAATAATAAGTTTTATATTTAAATTTTATGTTATCTTTTAAATGTCACTGTAGAAAATAAACTAAATAATATGAAGCCATTTCTCCAAAATGCTAGTCTGTACACTCCTTCTTCCAGATAATCAAATTTTCACTGATGTGTATGAAAGGAGAAAAATAACAAGGTAGTGAGCTTTACATAACAGCAATTTATCCAGTTTTGAAGGATAATTTTTTATGAAGTTATGTCTTGACTGATTTTTTGGCATTAAAATGCTGATTCTTTTGTGAAATAATGATGATGGTTGATATTAATTTTTATTTTATTTTATTTTTTTAATGTTTATTTTTGAGAAAGAGAGAGACCGAGTGCAAGTGAGGGAGAGACAGAGAGAGAGAGGGAGACAGAATTCAAAGCAGGCTCCAGGCTCTGAGCTGTTACCACAAAGCCTGATGCAGGACTCAAACTCATGGACTGTGAGATCACAACCTGAACCGAAGTCAGACACTTAACCGATTGAGCCCCCCAGGCACCAGTTTATTATTTTTAATGTACTTGGCAAAAATCAAAATTTCCAACTTTATGTCTACTCTTAACATTTAAATTAAAATGGAAGTTTTTTAAGGTCTTAGAAATTAAGAAGTCTGAGTACCCTATTATCATAAAGGACATATTTTTACCATTTTATTATTCATGAAGTATTAAAAATAGCACATATATGTTATATATGTATATAGATTGATAAGCTGTTGCTCTATCAACTCAAGTACCTGCTCCAAGTTATAAACACTAATTAAAAATACTGATTTCAGGGGCACCTGTGTGGCTCAGTCTGTAAAGCATCTGACTTTGGCTCAGGTCATGATCTCATGGTTTGTGGGTTCAAGCCTGATGTTTAGTTCTGTGCTGACAACTCAGATCCTGGATCCTGATTCATATTCTGTACCTGCCTCTCTCTGCCCTTCCCTCGCTTGTCCCCTCTCTCAAAAATAAACAAATAAACATTTAATAATAAACAAATCCACATGGTGGATAAAACATAGAAAGCAGCTACTTAAAGATATCAGAAAGCTAACAAGGTGGAGAAGAATTGCTAGACCAAAATCAACACAAGATAGGGATCTTGGCAAGTGGCATTATTTCTCTTTGGGCCATTGCTCAGCTGAAAGACTGAGTGGTCTTTTTTGACAGTTTTGATTTAAGAGGGGGAGAAAAGTTTGGGATAGTACACTAGAGGATGATACCCTAGGAGTAAAGGAAAACCAAAGCATAACAGCCCCCTACTCAAACCACAATCCAACTCCTGTTATCTAGGTGGCCCATGAAAATCTTAGTCTCTGAAATTGGTTAAGATAATCCAAGATGATAATGCTCATAGACAATTAATCAAAACAAATGAAAATCTTTTCTGGGGAAAGATAACATCCTAGGACTTGCTCAAATAAAATGTCCAGCACACATTCATAGATAACCAGGCCCATCAAAAGATAAGACAGCATGAATGAGGACCAGTCAGAAATCATAAGCAATAAAATTAGATCTGTAGAGGTTCTGGATTTTGGAACCAACTGATATAGATATGCTTACTATAAGCAAGTAAATAAAATTTAAGATAGAAAATTAAGCAGAAAACTGAAAACTACACAGAAATGACATAGAAGATTTTTATTTATTTAGAGAGAGAGAGAGTGAAAGAGTGGGGGCGGGGGGGCGCTGAGAGAGGGACAAGGAGAATCCCAAGCAGAACCCACACTGTCAGCGCAGAGCCTGATGTGGGGCTCAAATCCACAAACCATGAGATCATGACCTGAGCTAAGATTAAGAATTGTATGCTTAGGCGACTGAGCCACCCAGGCACCCCAACATAGATTTTTTTAAAGAAAGTATGTAGAAATTTTAGAACTGAAAATAATACAATAACTGAAATTAAGAATTCAGTGGCTAGAGGGGTGCCTGTGTGGCTCAGTTGGTTAATTGTCCAACTCCTGATCTCAGCTCAGATCTTGATCTCAGGGCCATGAGTTCAAGACCCAGGTTGGGCTCTACACTGGGTATGAAGCCTAGCCTACTTAATGAGAAAGAAAGACAGAAAGACAGAAAAAGACAGAAAGGAAGGAAGGGAGGAAAGAAGGAAGGAAGGAAGGGAGGAAAGAAGGAAGGAAGGAAGGAGGGGGAGAAGGAAGAATTCAGTGGGTGGGTTTAACATCAGATTTGACACAGCTGAAGAGAGAAATACTATAAGATAAGACAGAATAGGCAGAATGAAGCAAAAAGAGACAAATAAAAATTATAGAAGAGAGGATAAGAAACCCAGAGGACTTGATGAGAAAAAAGTCTAACATACATTTCCAGAAGAAAAAGAAAAAGGAATTGGGTCAAAAGAGGAATTTGAAGGAATTATAACTGAGAAGTTTCTAAACTCGTTAAAGACATTGACATAGCCCAGATCACTTAGAAAACAGGGACTGAGGCAAATGCTAATTTGTAACACTTCACTGGGGGAGGTTTTTTTAAAAATAGTTTATTGTCAAGTTGGTTTCCATTTAACAACCAGTGCTCATCCCCACAAGTGCCCTCCTCCATGCCCATCATCCCCCTTTCCCTCTCCCCCACCCCCATCAACCCTCAGTTTGTTCTCGGCATTTAAGAGTCTCTCATGGTTTGCCTCCCTCCCTCTCCCCCACTATTTTTCCCCTTCTTCTCCCCCATGGTCCTCCGTTAAGTTTCTCCTAATCCACCTATATGTGCAAACATATGGTATGTGTCCTTCTCTGCCTGACTTATTTTACTCAGCATAACACCCTCAAGTTCCATCCATGTTGCTACACATGGCCAGATTTCATTCTTTCTCATTGCCATGGAGTATTCTATGGTATAGATAAACCACATCTTGATCCATTCGTCAGTTGATGGACACTTAGGCTCTTTCCATGAATTCGCTATTGTTGAGAGTGCTGCTATGAACATTGGGGTACATGTACCCCTATGATTCAGCACTCCTGTATCCCTTGGATGAATTCCTACCAGTGTTATTGTCATAGGGGAGTTCTGTTGTTAATTTTCTGAGGAACCTCCACACTGTTTTCCAGAGGGGCTGCACCAATTTACATTCCCATTTCTCCACATCCTTGTCAGCATCTATAGTCTCCTGATTTGTTAATTTTAGCCTGGGGGAGTTTAATCCCATAGAAGCAGGAGATAAAAGTGGAGTGAGACAAAGAAGGAAATGGTACAAATCAGAGTGCAAACAGGAATTTGTTTTGTTGGCCTAGCCATAAACTTGTGAGGGGTTTATCATTTAGTCCCACAAGGAATCTTCTGAGAGAGTATATGAGCAGCTGTTATCCAACAACCTGGTTAGGAGGAGAAAGGGAGAGAAAATTATCCACCAGTTCTCTTGCATTGGATAAAGTCCCCCACTCAGGTGATAATTCCTGAACTTCAGGGCTGTATATGTGTGAGTGACACATGAGCACATGGTATCTCATGCCTCAGTCCCACTGGGAAGCACCAAATCAAGAGATAAAAATACATAGGGATGGAGCACCTGGGTACCTCGGTCCGTTAAGCATTCAACTTCCAGTCACGTCATGATCTCAAGCCTCATGTTGGGCTCTGTGCTGACAACTAAGAGCCTGGAGCCTATTTTGAATTCTGTGTCTCCCTCTCTCTCTCTGCCCCCCTCCCCCATGCTCTGCCTGTTTCTCTCTCTCTCAAAAACAAATAAACATTAAAAAAAAATACACAGGGAGTGCATGAGGCAAGATACTGGTAGACTGTGCCCAAGTGTGACAAAGACTGAGAGTAGCTACCTCAGAGGGCAGGGGTCGGGGTGGGACTGGGGCTTTGACCAAATCTATGACAACAAAGTTAGTATGTGGATCATGATGACACACAAAATAATTCTTGTACAGACATCAGCCAACCAACTCAAGAAGCACTACGAACCCCAAACAGGATTGCAAAAAGAAAGAAAAAGAAAGTACATCTAGGTACTTTGGAGTAAAATTGCAAATACCCAAGAAAAGGAGAAAATCTTCAAAGGAGCCAGAAAAAAAAAAGGCAGATCGTCTTATAAATGAACAACTAAAATGATAAGTTTGCTTTTCCATAGACATAATGGAAGCTAGAAGGCAATGAAATGGCACCTTCAATTTGCTGAAAGAAATCAAATGCCATAGCTAATTGGTAAAATCTACAAATAGTGAAAATGACCTTTACATTTTTTTAAATGTTTATTTATCTTGAGGGGGAGAGAGACAGACAGACAGAGTGCAAACAGGGGACAAGCAGAGAGAGAGAGGGAGACGCAGAATCAGCTGCCAGCACAGAGCCTGATGTGAGGCTCGAACCCATGAACTGAGAGATCACGACCCGAGGAGAAGTCGGACACTCAACTGACTGAGCCACCCAGGTTCCCTAAAAATGACTTTAGAAATGATGTAGGAGTAAAGGCATTTTCAAGACAAGAAAATTAAATGAGAGATCATCACCAGCAAGCTCATACTATAAGTATAAAAAAATAGTTCTTTTTGCTTCTGGCAAAAAGAAAATGAGTCAGTGTAGAAGGCCAGAGATGCAGAAAGGGATGAGGAATAATAAAAATAATGGTATTAGTAAATCTAAGTGTGTATTTATGATCTAAAACAAAAATAATAATGTCTTGTTTCAAGTATTTGTGGGGTTAAATATAAGACCACAATGGCATATAATTGGGAGGGAGGTATATGGATTTACACTATTCCAGAAACCTCCCATTGTACTGGGAATAGGTAAAAATGCCATTAACATTAAACTTTGGCAAGCTAAAAACTGCATGTTATACAAGAACAAAACACAACAAAACAAAAAAACCCTTGCATGTTATAATATCTAAGGCAACCACCAAAAGAAGAGTAATGTGTAACTTCTTAGTGAATAGAGATTACAGGTCAAATTTTTTAATAAAAATTAATCAATACAAAGGAGGTCAAAATAGAGAGGAAAAAGGAACAGAGAACACACAGAGCAAATATAAATCAAGTAGTAATCAAAGATATATAATCACATAATCAAATATATCAATGATTACAGTCAATGTAAAGCAATGAAATAAATGCTCGAATTCAGGGGCGGCTGGGTAGCTCAGTCAGTTAAGCCTCCAACTTCAGTTCAGGTCATGCATGATCTTGTGGTTCACGAGTTTGAGCCCTGCATCGGGCTTCTCTACTGTTAGCACACAGCCCACTTCAGATCCTCCTGTCCCCCTTTGTTTCTGCCTCTCTCTCTCTCTCTCAAAAATAAACAGGGGTGCCTTGGTGGCTCAGTTGGTTAAACGTCTGACTTCGGCTCAGGTAATGATCTCGCAGTTTATGGGTTTGAGCCCCACATCGGGCTTCTCTACTGTTAGCACACAGCCCACTTCAGATCCTCCTGTCCCCCTTTGTTTCTGCCTCTCTCTCTCTCTCTCAAAAATAAACAGGGGTGCCTTGGTGGCTCAGTTGGTTAAACGTCTGACTTCGGCTCAGGTAATGATCTCGCAGTTTATGGGTTTGAGCCCCACATCGGGTTCTGTGCAGCCAGTTAAGAGCCTGGAGCCTGTTTCAGATTCTGTGTCTTCCTCTCTCTCTGCCTCTCCATTGCTCATGCTCTGTCTCAAAAATAAGTAAACTATAAAAAATTTTAATAAATACATAAATAAATAAACATTAAAATAAACTAAAAAAAAAGAAATGCTCCAATTCAATCACAAAAATGACAGGTTAATTAAAGAAATAACCCTTCAGAAAGATAGTTCAGAGTTCCTCTTCTTGAACTTATCTATATCATAAAACTAACTGCATATAGACACTTAGTTTTGGTTTGAACTTGTAAACCATAGGAATCTAACTAGATCACTACATCCTAATCCAGATCATTCTTTTCAAAATTCAGATCCTTTGCCTCCAATATTAAAGTTCTTTCATTATTGAGCCAAAACGTTCATCCAAGCTTTGCTTTATGGAGACATAGAAATATATCTGTCTCTAATTCCATGTGATAGTCCTCCAAATAGATGAATATGGCTACCTCCTTTTCCCTTTTACCTGTCCCAAATTCTTTGTAACAATGTTTTACATGATCCTCACCATCTTTTTCTATTGTTTATGAAAACAGCCTTCTTTAGATTTGACCCAGCTTGTCAAATTAGTTTTGGTTTCTGCTGTAGCTGTTCATCATATTGGCATGGTCTTCAATTTTGCATTATTGGGAAATGATCCAAAAGCAAGCTTTCTCTGTTTTCATTTTGTTCACTGAGAAAAGTATTGAAAAACAAAATATTGAAGAGCATATTTTGATGACAGTGCCTCAGAGCAGATACTGCAGAACTTTCTCTAAGTTACCCTTGATCCACTGGTCAGCATTCTGAAGATCTGAGCATTTAAACCTTAATGACAAATATAAGTCAATAATAGCAATAACAGGTATAAAACAGTAGCCAGCTCACCTTTCTCCAATTTGTCTACAAAGTTAGCATGAGAGGCTTTGTAAGAACATTCTGCTGAGATTCAGACATGATAGGTCTACTTATCAGACTAGATTTAACAATCTCAGTGTGCTAGTAAGTCTCACTTCCATTTGTTTATAGGGAAGAGAGGCAACTATAAAATGCAAGTCTACAGATTTAGGTTATTTTAGTGCAATAATCCAGCCCCTCATCCATCTTATAGGCACTGAAACTACTGGACATTACTTCACTAAGAAGATGCCACATTGGAATGTACTAGATCTTTGAAATCTTGAAGAATCCCAGTGGTCCCAAAAGCATGGATAACAAATAGGTAAAACCATTGATAGTCTCAAAGACTTTAGGGGCCATTACAAAGAATGGCAAGCTAGACAAAAGTCTCCCACCCTACAAAAAGTTAAAAGGAGGTCCCTCTGAGGCTCAGAGGGTGCGAGTCTCAGAATTGAGGTGAATAAGCCATCTGGGGCATTTGATTTTTAGCAGTACCCTAACTCTGAGGTCCTTCTTAGTGCAATGGAATCATGGCAATGGACTTCCGTCCTAGGGGATCAGACGGTTGACTGTTTAACTTCAGGTCAGGTCATGATCTCGCGGTTGGTGGATTCAAGCCCTGGGTCTGGCTTCAGATTCTGTGTCTCCCTCTCTCTCTCTGCCCCTCCCCAGCTTGTGCTCACTCTCACTCTCTCTCTCAAAAATAAATTAATTAATTTAAAAAATCATTATATCACTAAATCAAACTCCAAAAGGCACAACAGCCTTTGGAGTTGGTGGATTCCTTACTGCATGTTTGTCATCATCAACCCAAGAATACTTTCCTCATCCCACTTTGGAAGAGAAGTAAATTACTACAATTAACTAGACATTATTTATTTGAGGTTGAACATATATGGGTGAATCAACCACTGTCCATCACAGGGATTTTTAATCTTATTATTTAAAACTATATTCACTCTGCTGTACTATTCATCCCCATGACTTATTCATTCTTTAACATGAAGCCTGTATCTCCCACTCCCTTTCACCCATTTTGTCCATCCCCTGCCCATTGACTTCTTTCTAAAAAAATTTTTTTAATGTTTATTTATTTTTGAGTGAGAGAGAGAGAAAGACAGAGCATGAGTTGGGGAGGGGCAGAGAGAAAGGGAGACACAGAATCTGAAGCAGGCTCTAGGCTCTGAGCTGTCAGCATAGAGCCCGACATGGGGCTCAAACTCACAAACTATGAGGTAATAACCTGAGCCCAAGTCGGATGCCCAACCGACTAAGCTACCTAGGCACCCCTGTAACCCACTGACTTCTGAATGTAGAATAGAACTCTCAGTTCTAAGCCAAAGTCTCTTGACTTTTAAATTACAGTAAAAAAAACTGAAGTTAAGGGTGTAAACTGACTGAACTGAGAACATCTAATAGGACGTAATTTTACCCCCTGGCTATGAAACTATGAAACTACAAGAGATTCTCCAACATGGCAGTAAGATAGTTCTTGAATTCTAATAGAGGCCTGGGGTAAGGTGTGGTGGGAGGGCACTAGTTTCACAGATAAAATGCTTGAGAAGAATCCTTTCTTTTCTTTCAGAAGCTTGTGGTGGAAAACCTACCAGAAGGGAAGGACGCCTAGCCTAATTTTAATCAACCCAGCCTAATTTGACAAACAGTAAAACATAAACCTTTGATTTTGTATTTCATTGGTCACTCAGTAATAGATTTAGTGAGGAGAGACCGGAACTAATAAAGCTAAAGAATGGCATGTTGATTTCATTAATGTGGGCTCTCCTCACATTTGATCATGAATATATGAGAGCTAGCAATATAATATGAGCAACAACATTTTTCTTAATTTACTTCTTACTTATTGGGGCGTTTTTAAAAACAGTCAAGGAGTGGCCCCTGGGTGGCTCAGTCGGTTGGGCAGAGGCTCAGGAAATGATCTTGCAGTCCATGAGTTCAAGCCCTGCGTGGGACTCTGTGCTGATGGCTCAGAGCCTAGAGCCTGGTTCAAATTCTGTGTGTGTGTGTGTGTGTGTCTCTCTGCTCCTCCAGCCTATCTCTCTCTCAAGGATAAATTAACATTAAAAAAACAGG
Organism: Crocuta crocuta; assembly: GCF_008692635.1. Lineage (NCBI taxonomy): Eukaryota > Metazoa > Chordata > Mammalia > Carnivora > Hyaenidae > Crocuta > Crocuta crocuta. The sequence goes on from NW_027551560.1 coordinate 3,465,902, forward strand.
GAAATATTTTTGATTGTCTAATTTATCACATATGCTAAAATTTACAATGTATGCTAGAAAGAGGAATTATTAGATGAATTACTGAAAATGAATGTGATTTTGCCATGGAATGATTTCAGTGTTCTTAGACATGTATATTTGTCTGTCATGTGGACTGGGATTGCTCTTTCAAAGAGAAGAGTGTTGAAAAGAAGAGAATTTCATTTCTACAATAAGATGAATATGTAACTTCTGTTGACTAAGAATAAAAATTGCCTTGAATTAAAGCAAACCTCATTCAAGCCACATATTTTCTGTCTAGTTCTACCTTTGGGGAACATATAAATTTCCAAGAAATAGACAGGGAGAGTGCCAGATTTGCATATAAATGCTGGTACTTTTTCCAAATTTAGTTCTCCAATACAGGAAAGCTATCTCAGAAGCTGTTAAAACATGCTTGAATAATGGAAGTTTGGGTTTAGAAAAGAAAATATATCTGACGTTTGCACTGTACCCTATAAATGATTGCAAGTTAATTTTTTTCATATCAATATTTTAATGAAAATATTTCAATAAAACTTTAAGACTCACTCAGCTTCCTACGTATTAATTTAGCTGACTAACCTTTTGCAACTTCATAATTTATTACTTTGTACAACATATTTGAAATGTGCCAAACAACCACTGTTCTAGGCACTAGGGGTATAGTGAATAAGATGCGTACAGTCCTTGAGATTATTTCTTGGGGTGGGTGATAGGGAATAACTATGCAGATGAATGAACACATTAATTTCAAATAGTAATAAGAAAATGGGAGAAGACGACAAAGAGAGTGACATAGGAAGACAATATGAGCTAGTCAGAGATGGCCTTTGCAGAGACGACCTCTAAGTTGAGACAGAAATGATGAAAGAAGCATCTATCTGCATTAAATCTTAACTCATTCCAATATGAACAATATATAGAAAGGAATACTGCAGCAGTAGCACAATGATTATTCCTTATCTCTGCCTAAACACTCAAAAACTTGTCTCATTGAAGGAGTGTCACATTTAAATAAAGTGCTCACAACTGTAGATGTTAATCTGTTAAGCAAAACATGAACAAATCTAGCACCCGCCTCAAGATGCTATAGTCTGATGTCTAGACTGGGGGTAGCTGAGGCTCAAAGGAAGAAATGTAACTTGCTAACTTCCATCTCCAGTTTTACTCATCAGTTTCAATTACTAGGCCCTCATGAAATGCTCTTAGTGCAAATATGAGTATCTGTGGCTGGTTTCTTGTTGCTTGATTTCAATTTGGGATATGTTACTTAACAACACAAAAAAGTAGACGGTCACTTTCACGTGGCCAAGACACATCTTCCTTAAATATTTCCATGAGTTCTCACTGTAACTATGAGATGGTAGATATGGTCAAACACAGATATGCAAGATACTGTTGTCTGAAATATGCCAGTTGGTAACCTTTCACAAAAATGTACATATGAAGACACAGTCTTGCCCCTAAACCTTTCTCTAATTTAGGAGCGTGTGGGTGGCTCAGTAGGTTGAGCATCCAGCTTCAGCTCAGGTCATGATCTCATGGTCCGTGGGTTCAAGCGTCACATCAGGCTCTGTGCTGACGGCTCGGGGCCTATTGCCTGCTTCAGATTCTGTGTGTCCTCTCTCTCTCTGTCCCTCCCCGGCCTGTGTTCTCTCTCTCTGAAAAATAAATAAATAAACATCAAAAAAATAAAAATAAAATTTGAAAGCAGTTTCAGGAAATAGTATGATTTTATAAATGTTTTATAGCATGTTTTTTATACATGTCTATAATGATTCAAACAGTATGAAATGGCTCATGTTGAGCACAATGTTATTTACACCCCCCTAAGAAATGAGAATTATTCTAAGAGAATTTTGTTTTCTGACAATTCATGACTTGACTCCTGTAATTACAAGGTTGTAATGGAAAGCAAAATTCATATAAAAGAGAAGAGATACCAGGTAACCTGACATATCTAGGTCAGTTAATAAATAAAGGGGAAAATTAATGAAGATGATTAGGTCATGAGAGGAGCTTCAAAACAGAATAACTTAACCATCCAAGGGATTCAGAAAGGCCTCTGGAGAAATTTGATTACAGCCTTAAGTATGTTTGCAAAAATACTCATGCTGCGAAAGTCTATTATAAAGGATGGCATCTCCACTATCCCATAGAAGTCAAAGCTAGAATTCTTCTACTTTGTTCCATTATTCAAGGCTTAGCTGAAATTATAATCTAAATTTTGTTCAACATAAAAGAAAACATTTAGGGGTGCCTGGGTGGCTCAATCGATTAAGTGTCCAACTTTGGCTCAGGTCATGATCTCCTGGTTCATGGGTTCGAGCCTGGCATCAGGCTCTGTGCTGACAGCTAGCTCAGAGCCTGGAGCCTGCTTTGGATTCTGTGTCTCCCTCTCTCTCTGACCCTCCCCTGCTCCCGCTGTCTCTCTCTCTGTCTCAGAAATAAATAAAACATTAAAAAAAGAAAAGAAAAGAAAACGTTTACTGTTTGTTTTGTGTTTCAGGATAAATTTCCAATTAAACTGTGTTTTCACAATTTTCATGAAATTTCTCCTATTTGAACTTACCTCATTGCAGAGAACTGTTTCTCGTACTACTTACTCCTGATTACCGAATACCTGCCTATGCTTCTTACAAGGACTCCCACTCCATAAACCAAGTTCTCATCTGGACCTGCAGCCTTGGTTCTCTCTTAACAGTGAGAAAGTTAACTACTAAACCGGTCACATGAGTAATCAAGAGGTAGGTGAAGGGGCTAGTGTGCTAAAACTGACATTTGTTATACTAGATTACAATCTAATGAATGTCAACACAGCCACAAATTTTGCTTCTTCTTCCTGCCTCCCAGTGATTCTCCCTGGGCTGCCCCCACTCCAAGACCCAGAAGAGGAAGTTGTGCACTCATAAGGAAAGTGCCATATTTCCATCTTTAATGCAAGGATCTCTGTTTCATAGGTTTACATGGGGGAGGAGAAATACAACTCCTTCCGGTATTGCTAATTTCCTTGCTATCTTTTGTTTTCTTCTAGTTTAACAAACACATAACACTAGTCACATTCTTGCTTTAACCCATTTAAGCCTCAAAACTGCCACACAGGGTAGGTACTGTTGTTATCACCTTTACTTTTTTAAATGTTTTTGGAGAGAGACAGACAGACAGACAGACAAAGACAGAGAGAGAGTACGTGCATGCAAAATCAGGAGTTGGACGCTAACTGACTGAGCAACCCAGGCGCCTCTACCTGCACTTTGTAGATGTAGAAATATCTACAGACCAAGTTAATGGCAGAATTGGAATTTGAATTAACAGTTTCAGACTCCAGAGCCTATGCTTTTACCCCCTAATCTTTACCCCCTTCATTGACTATCCTGCCCCCAGTTTAAGATATTATTCTATAAATAGATAGTGTAATTGTATACTTGCAGAATTAACCCTGATTCAGGCCTATTGCTTTGTATAAAATGCAACCATTCATCAAGCCAGAAAGAATTTCCAGATAAATAACAATCAAGATTGCAATGCTTTGTGACCTGTGTTTACCCTTATCGGTGTGACATAAATCACTGTCCCAAAGCCATCACTATCAGTCACTGAAATAACTAAAGATAATGTTAATGCTGATCTAAACTCCACAAAGGATATTATACTATTGAGCAAACAAATTCAGAACAAATTTCAGAAAAGCAATTTGCTTTTATTAAAAAGTTGTTAAATTCTATACGTATTAATTGAATGCTTCTACTTGACACATAATCAGGGAATTTTAGGGCACTCAATGAATAACATACTTTCCCCCTCCAGCATTACAAGTCAACTGAGAAATAGATGGTCTACGTACTAGTTTGTTAGGGCTGCTATAATTATAAGACACAAAGATACAGGGCATACTTATAGCAGCATTATTTACAATAGCAAAATTATAGAAGCAGCCCAAGTGTCCATCAATAGACAAATGGATTAAGATGTGACATATATATATGTCATATACATATAGACAATGAAATATTACTCAGCTATAAAAAAGAATGAAATCTTTCTATTTACAACAACATGGATGGAGCTAGAGAGCATAATGTTAAGCAAATTAAATCCATCAGAGAAACACAAGTATCATATGATTTCACTCATATGTGGAACTGAAGAAACAAATAAGCAAAGGAATAAAAGAGAGAGAGAGGAGGGACAAGCCATGAAATAGACTCTTAACTATAGAAAACAAACTAGGGGCACCTGGGTGACTCAGTGGGGTTAGCATCCGACTCCAGCTCAGGTCATGATCTTATGGTTAGTGAGTTCGAACCTCTCATCAGGCTCTCTGCTGTCAGTACAGAGCCCGCTTCAGATCCTCTGTACCCCCCCGCCCCTCCCCCACTCTCCGTCTCTCTGAAAAATACATGAACATTTTAAAAAAAGAGAGAGAAAAGAAACTGATGGTCACTAGAGGGAAGGTGGGTGTGGGAAGGGTTAAATAAGTGATGGGGATTAAAGAGTGCACTTGTCATGATGAGCGCTAGGTGATATATGGAATTGTTGAATCACTGTATTATACACCTGAAATTAATGTAACACTGTATGTTAATTATACTGGAACTGAAATAACTTAATTTAAAAAATTTAAGAAATAGGGGCGCCCGGGTGGCTTAGTCGGTTAAGCGTCAGACTTTCGCTCAGGTCACGATCTCGCAGTTTGTGGGTTCGAGCCCCGCGTCGGGCTCTGTGCTGACTGCCAGNCAGAGGGAGAGAGAGAGAGAATGAATCTTAAGTAGGCTCCATGCGGAGCGTGGTCTCAATCTCATAACCCTGAGATCACGACCTGAGCCAAAATCAAGAGTTGAACACATAACCAACTAAGTTTCCAGGCACACCTAAAACTAAAAGACTTTTTACGAATATAAAAAGAAGGAAATAAAAGTGCCAGTTAATAAAAGCTGATGCACTGATGGATACAATGTTAGAATTAGCAGACAAGGAATTTAAAATAACAATGACATATAAAGATGGATAACATGCAGACAGGGAATTGCATCTCAAAGTTGGAAAGTATAGAAAAGATGCAAACGGAAAGGCTAGGACTGAAAAACGCAATATTAGAAATGAATATTTCATTAGTTGGGCTTCATAGAGGAAAGATCAGTGAATATGATACAAATTATCCAAGCTGAAATGTAATGAGAAAAACAAGTATAAAAACTGAACAAATCCTCTGAGATGGCAGGGGGGGCGAGAGGGAGTTATAATCAAATCATCTGATACACTTGTAACTGAAATCCAAGAGAAAAATAGGACAAATGGGGCAGAATAAATACTTACGTAGGTGATGCCCAAGGTTTTCCCAAATTGGTAGGGGATGGGGAGCATTTCACAGATCCAGAATCTTCAATAGGGGGATAATGAGCAGAATTTTTGCTGACTAATCAGAAGGAATGGAAGCCAAAAGGCAGTGAAACAACATCCCTAAAATACTAAAAGAAGAGAACAGTCTGTGAACCTAGAATTCCATATGAGTAAAAATATCCTTCAAAAAGAAAGGTAAAATAAGTATATTTACAAACAAAAACTTAAAGAGTTTATCTTCAGCCAGTACTATAAGAAGTACTAGAAGTTTGGGGTACCTTGGTGGCTCAGTCTGTTAAGCATCAGAATTTGGCTCAGGTCATGATCTCACAGTTTGTGAGTTGAAGCACCACATTGGGCTCTCTGCTTTCAGTGCCAGAAACTGCTTGGGATTCTCCCTCTTTCTCTCTCTCTGCCCCTTCCCCACTTGTGCACACTCTCTCTGTCAAAAATAAGTAAACAAAATCCCAAGCAGGCAGAGCCCAAAGTGGGTGTTGGGTGAAGGTAGACAATAGGTTAAAGATGAGTATTATAATACTACTCTAGGACAACAATTGTAGAAATAACTAGGAGTACCCGGGTGAGTCAGTTGGTTAAGCCCCAGACTTGGGCCGAGGTCATGATCTCATCATGAGTTTCAGCCTCACATTGGTCTCTCAGTTGTAAGCACGGAGCCTGCTTCTGATCCTCTGTCCCTCACCCTCCTGCCCCTCTCCCTCTGTTGCAGGAGTTCATGCTCTGTCTCTCAAAAATAACCATGCAAAAAAAGAAATAATTCCAAGAATTATATAAAGGAAATGGAGGTGATCAAATGGAATACTAAATAACAACAAAACCAGACTTGATTAATCCAAAGGAGGTTAGGAAAGAAACAAAGGAACAAAGAAAACACGGAACAGGTAGGAAACAGAAATCGAAAACCACCTACAATTATTACATTGTAATTATTTACACTGAATGTAAAATCTCGATACTCCAATTAAAAGGTAAAGACAGGGGCACCTGGGTGGCTCAGTTAAGCATCTGATTTCAGCTCAGGTCATGATCTCACAGTTTGTGGGCCACAGCTCTGTGCCAGGCTCTGTGCTAACAGCTCAGCCTAGAAACTGCTTCAGATTCTGTGTCTCCCTGTCTCTCTCCCCCTCCCCCACTCGTGCTCTGTCTCTCTCTCTTTCAAAAATAAACATTAAAAATTTTTTTACACAATGGGGCACCTGAGTGGCTCAGTCGGTTAAGCGTCCGACTTCGGCTCAGGTCATGATCTCATGCTTCGTGGGTTCGAGCCCCGCGTCGGGCTCTGTGCTGACAGCTAGCTCAGAGCCTGGAGCCTGCTTCACATTCTGTGTCTCCCTCTCTCTCTGACCCTCCCCTCTTCACACTGTCTCTCTCTCTCTCTCTCAGAAATAAATAAAACATTAAAAAAAATTCAAAAAATTTTTTTTAGAAAGGGAAAGACGAACATACTTGATTTTCAAAAATGTACCCAAACCTCTATTAGACCATATTCTCATAAACATACCAGTCCCATTCTTGGGCATTTAAGACAAATGAAAATATATGTCCACAAACAAATATATGCTATAATGTTTGTATAGTAGCCCTATTCACAAAACCGAAAACAACCCAGAAGTCCACTAACAGGAGACAGGACAAAGAACTAGTGGTGTAGACACACAGTGGAATACTACTGAGCAATAGCCAAGGATGAAACTACTGCTACATGCAGCAACATGGATCCCATTCAAAGAAGACAAACACAAAAAAGTACATACTATATGATTTCATTGGAATGAAGTTCTAGTGGTAATGAATGTTACCTATTGTGATGAAAATCAAAATCTTTCACCTCTGGGGCCGAGTAGGAATTGATTGAGAGGGACACAGAAGAACCCCCTGAAGTGATGGAAATATTCCAAGTCTTGATACTGCGTGGGTTGCACATGAGGGTATATGTGTATATCCATTGGTCAAATGATGGAGTAGACAGACATGAGCTGGAGGCAATGACGTTGATAAATAGGTTACACATTAGAAACCCAGGGGCACAGCATCACACATTTATAACACTGGGGCACAACATCCTGACTTTGTGGCTTCCAAGACCCTTCAAACATTCTGGCCTTTTTGTTTCCAAGATGCTGGGGCTAATCCACCAAGAGCCACAGGCGTAGGACATATGCTCTCCTCTTGCAGCTCTGCCCCAGGGGAAGCCCTGGACTCCTTATATTGCATTTGCACTGTGGTTGTAGCCATGCCTCCCATGGGGGTGAAGGCTGCCATGATGGTTCCAATATAAACAGTATAGGGTCAAAAACTCCCCCTCACAACCTGTGGGAGGAGTCCCCCAAAGGACTGGAAGCAGCCCCCCTCAGAGACCACCGCGTCCAGGACCCTAGACATCTGCCCTACCTCACATAAAAAGAAAAGACCCTGTAGCTTCAGAGCAGTCGCCACCTCTGGGCTTAACTACAGGGTACTGTCCTTAATAAACTGCTTTGTCCTTGCTACCTTCCTTCTGGCTGTCTTTATCTGTGAGCTCAGATCCTCACTTAAATCTTTCTTGGTGAATCCAAGAATCGAAACTTCCATTCACACAACACAGGCCCTCCCACTAGTAACACAATCACCTCACACTACGAGTTTAAGATTTTTGCTTAACTCAGTGTGGAATATTCCTCGTTTAAGAAAATTAAAGGACAAAGTATAATAAATAATACATATCAGGTTTTGGCCAGGATGTGGAGAAACGGACACACTCCTACACTGTTGGTGGGAATGTAAACTGGTGCAGCCCCTCTGGAAAACAGTGTGGAGGTTCCTCAAAAAACTAACAATAGAACTCCCCTATGACCCAGCAATAGCACTGCTAAAAATTTACCCAAGGGATACAGGAGTGCTGATGCATAGGGGCACATGTACCCCAATGTTCACAGCAGCACTCTCAACAATAGCCAAAACATGGAAAGAGCCTAAGTGTCCATCAACTGACAAATGGATCAAAAAGATGTGGTTTATCTATACAATGGGATACTACATGGCAATGAGAAAGAATGAAATCTGGCCATGTGTAGCAACATGGAGGAGATGCCTTTGATCCTGGATAGTGGCAGTGGGGGTGGACAATTGTGGTATATCACAGAACTTCTACTTGAAGCCACTAAACTGCATTTGGAGAAATACATGGAAACTTGCCAGTGTCTGGTTGGATCTGACATGGACTCCAGAAGTCAGGTGTTCCATGAGGGTTTTTAAGATATTCTAGTGTGATCCTAAGAATTTCAGTTTAAACCAGACTTAAATGATGGATACTGTAAGTTGCCTGATATAAGATCTCTTGCACTATGTATTTCCTAAGTGGCTTCTATACAAAGCCTGGAGGCTAAGCTCTCATTTATCCATTTCCTACAGTTGCTGGTTATCCCAAAACAATGTTGCAATGAACATCCTTATACGTGAGCCCTTTGTGACCTGTGTGTATGATTCTCTGCGTGTATGCAATTCTATTCATGTTTGGTCTAGGGGTATATTCAAACTGTAGTCTCTGTTTTAGTTTTTCTTTAAAGGGTTTACAATTTGATGTTTTGATAGATGTATACATTGTGAAATGATCACCACAATCGAGCTAGTGAACATATCCAACACCTCATATAGTTACCATTTTCTTTTTTTTCCTTCCTTTTTTTGTGATAAGGGTACTTAAGATCTACTCTCTTCACAGATTGCAAGTATTCAATACAGTACAGTGGACCCTTGAACAACACAGGCTTTGAAATGCATGGATTTTAAAGACATTACAGTTCTATAAATGTCTTTTCTCTTCCTGCGATTTTCGTAATAACCTTTTCTTTTCTCCAGCTTACTTTTCTGTTTTTCTTATAGCTTACTTTATTATAAGAATACAGTATACAACATATATAACATATAAGATATGTTTTATTTGACTGTTTATGTTATTGGTAGGGTTGCTGCAGGTCAACAGCAGACTATTTGTGGTTAAGTTTTGGGAAAGTCAAAAATTTTTGACTGCTGGAGGGGTCAGCATTCAAGGGTCAACTGTATTGTTAACTGTAGTCACTATACTGTATTTGAAATCCCCAGAACATATGCATTTTATAAACAGAAGTTTGTACCCTAGGCCTAACAACTCCCCATTTCCCACTTCTCTCACCCTCCAACCCCTGGTAACCACTATTATACTATGTATCTGAGTTTAGCTTTTTAAGTTCCTTTTTATATAGTGTTTTTCAAGTCAGGTGTATCTTTATTGAGTTTCCGTCTGTGTGTTCTGTCCATTATTGAAAGTGGAGTATTGACTCCCACTATTATTTCTCCCTTCAAATCTGTCAGTATGTGCTTTATATATTTAGGTGCTCTGATGTTGGGTGTATATATATTCATAATTATCATATCTTCTTGTTGAATTAACCCTTTTGTCATAGAATAATAAACTTCTTTGTCTCTATAGCCACTTTTAACGCCTATTTTGAGATTTATGCTTTCATATTGGTTAGCGTGTTTCCATTTCCATATGAAGAAGTACCTAATGCATTTATTTTAAGGCAGGTCTAATGGTGTTGAACTGTATCAGTTTTTGTCTGAAAAGGATTTATCTATCTCTCCTTCTTTCCCAAAGATTCCTTTTTCCAGACATAGTATTCTTGGTTGGCAGTTTTTCTTCCATTTAGCTTTTTGAATATATCATCCCAGTCTCTCCTGGCCTGCAAGGTTTCTGCTGAGAAATCCACTGGTAACATCATTGGGGAGTCCCTTCTGTGGAGAGTCACTTTTCTCTCAGTGTTTTCAAAGTTCCCTCTCTGCCTTTGCCTTTTGACAATTTAATTATAATGTGTCTCTCTGAGGACCTCTTTGTATTCAGCCTATTTGAGATTCTTTGGGCTGCCTGGATGCGGGTGTCTATTTGCTTTCCCAGTTTTGGGAAGTTTTCAGTCATTATTTGTTTAACCAATCTCTCCGGATCCCTTTTTCCCCTTTTTCTTCTTCTAAGACTCGCACACAATTTGCTTGATTGTGTCCTATAAACCCTGCGGGATTCCTTCATTCTGTTTCATTCTTTTTCCTTTGTCTCCTTCAAGTGGATAATTTCAAAAGATGTATTGAGTTTGCTGATTCTCTTTTCTGCTTGATTGAGTCTGTTGTCCAAGCTCTCTGTCACATTTTTTGTATTTCATTCATTATATTCTCTGGCTCCAGAACTTCTTCTTTAATGATTTCTATCTCTTTGTTGAATTTCTTGTTTTGTTCATGTACTGCTTTCCTGATTTTGTTGAATTGTCTTCCTGAGCTGAGCTGAGCCCACTGAGCTTCTTTAAAATAATTATTTTAAAATTCTTTGTCAGGTAATTCATAGGTATCCATTTCTTTGAGACCAGTGATTGGAAATTCGTTGTGTTCCTTTGGTGGGATCATGTTTGCCTGGTTTTCGTGTTTCTTGTAGCCTTGTGTTTCTATCTGTACACTTGAAGAAGCAATCACCTCTTCTAGACTTTAAGGACTAGCATTAGTAGGGAGAGACTTTCAACTGTAGGTTGAAACAGGTGTGCCAGCTGTGGGGTGGTGGTGCTAGGTCTGGTGCCACTTCTGGGGACAGTGGTGATGCTAATTCTATGGACACATTCTGAGTTCCAATGAGTCCATGGTGTCTCTGGCTCTGGAGGGTGTGTAGCACTTCCAGATATGGAGTGGGTGAGTATGCATGTGATGGTAACAGGGCTGTGAAAGGGAGGTGGGCCACAGTGGGGTTGATTCGGGGGAGGGGGTACATTGGCTTGGGCTTCCAGTGGCTCCAGCAGCTGAGGTCTCCAGTGGCTAAGACTGTTTAGGTCCTCGGCAGTGAAGGCTGTGGGGATCCAGGGAAGGAGTGTGGGCTACTGGAGTCCTTAGTGGTAAAAGCTCCTGGGGTCTTTTTGCTCTCCTTATCCCCCTTAGAGGAACACATGGTGTAGGGGATTCCTCTTGCCATTAAGGGGGGGGGGGACAAGGGGGTAGGTAAAATGGCTCCTACCTTCTCTGTGTGTCCATTCTTGGTTTTTGTGTTCCACTGGGTTGCTGTATCTTCTTAATTATATCCGGAGCATTCCCAGTGCTCTTTTCATCCATGGATAGTCGTTAAATTATTATTTTTTGTTAATTTTTAACATTCTAGTACAGTTAACATAGAATATAATATTAGTTTCAGGTGTCCAATATAGTGATTCACGTTAAATTATTTTGTGGGAACCCTTTGAAGGGATGAGGGTGGGGGCTGCGACCTCCTTGTATGATGTTTTGCTGAAATCACTCTGTCTTTCTTGACTTCCACTCTCCCCTTAAATTTATTCAGTGGGAAGTTACATACCCTACTTCTATTTGAAAATGTAGGCATTCCTACATTCCATGCCATTTCTCTTATTTTTAGGAAATAAAAATAGAAAGATATAAATTAAAGTAGAAAATAGAAAAATGAAGCCTTCTGAGATCAGCTGTCTTTATTAGCCTGTTTTCCCTTTGAATGAACTCTGAACTGGTAGGCCAGCTCTTAGCTAATCTACTAAAAGTGTAGAGGGAATGAACCTCCAGGACCATGCAAGTTTGTACCCTCCTGAGCAGTCTGCTTAGGCATCCTTTGTCCTGACAAACTATGTCTTGGCTGGACATTGGAATCATTAGAGAAGACTTTAAATATCTCTATTCCCTGGCTATACCCTGACCATTTAAAGTCTCTGGAGGTGAGATCCAAACATCAGTATTTTGTCAAGCTCTCTAGGAGATTCCAGCATGCAGTCAAGGCTCAGAAAACCACTGTCTCTGTAGAAGCAAAGGCTTTGAAAGAAGGAACAGAATTACTTTGGGTGATTCAATATAATTTCCACCAACTTTGTCCTGGTCATGGATTTATTCGGTTCATCTGGTGCATGCTTTTTAAAAACAGGCAATCCAATCCCATTCCATGCTGTAGTTGGCACGGAAAGGTGGCCTGTAGTCAGTGGTGTTTCTGAGAGTTTCCCAGAATACATATTTTGCTTTCTGTTTCCTTCTGTCTGCTGAATTTTGTTGCTGGATTTTTTTTTTCATTTAGTTTTAGTTAATTTAAATTTATTTTTTTTAAATAGTTTATTGTCAAATTAGTTTCCACATAACACTCAGTGCTCATCCCCACAAGTGTCCTCCTCCATGCCCATCCCCCCCTCCCCCCCACATCCATCAGTCCTCAGTTTTTGTCAGCATTCAAGAGTCTCTCATGGTTTGCCTCTCTCCCTTTCCCCCACCATTTCCGCCCTTCTTCTCCCCCTTGTTCCTCCGTCAAGTTCCTCCTAATCCTCCTATACGTGCAAACATATGATATTTGTCCTTCTCTGCCTGACTTATTTCGCTCGTTGCTGGATTTTCAAGATGTGCTCCCTGCCACTTGGTTTGGAGAAACATTTATACCCCTATCTGAACCAGTGCTTTGCTTTTCTTCTCAACTGCCTGCTGTGGTCATCAGTGAGCCCATCCACAGCCTCAGGTGACTGACTCCTGCTCCCCTTTGCTTGACTGACTCTTCGGAAACCCATCATTACTGGGGCTTTTTGCTTCCTCTTTCCTCTACGACCAACCCCAAGGCCCAAGCTCTAGGTATCTCCCATGTGCCAGCCATTGCTGAAAAATTCTTGACACCCTGTGTTTTCCCATGCATGATCTTTTTAAAATCTTCTCAATCATGCTGTGAAGTGAGTACTGTTATTATCCCCATGTCATGGGAACTTTCTTTTTAATAAATTTAAAGCTGACCTTTTTTGGTACAAAAAAAATTGTACATCTTTTTGCTCCTACAAGACTATGAACTTATTGAAAATTGATTGTATTCCTAGAGAAGATTTTAAGAAACTAATGTAGGGTTTGGAATACACTGGGCACTTAGTAAATTCTTGAGGCATAGATTCTGTCTTCTAGTGCAGTGTTAAGGTGTGGTTGAAAGACTAGTAATGAGGCAGTAACTGGGAAGTGCAGTCACAGGCTTCTTACTAGACCTACTGAATCAGGATCTCAGGGCCAAGGAGCAAACTTCTCATGCTAGCAAGCTCCCTCTCCACAAGCCCTCAAGAGAGTTCAGATAGACTCTCAGGTTTGAAAAGCTCTGCCTCAGTGGTCTCCAGTCTGGTAGACTAATGTGAAAATCACTTAAAAACAAATACTCAGAACTGAACCTACTAAAAGCCATATTAATGTTAATAGAAGAGGTGTGGGGTGCCTGGGTAGCTCAGTTGGTTGAGAGTCCAAATTTGGCTCAGGTCGTGATCTCAAGGTTCATGAGTTTGAGCTCCATGATGGGGCTCTGTGCTGACAGCTTGGAGCCTGGAGCCTGCTTCAGATTCTGTGTCTCCCTCTCTCTGCCCCTCCCTCACTCATGCTCTCTCTCTCTCAAACATAAAATAATAAAACATTAAAAAACATTTTACAAAAGAATAAAAGAGGTGCTAGTTCACCTCACAACTTTGATTTCTCTCCTTCTCCTGCTTCATGCCTCTTCATCCCTTCCCTTTTCATACCCATGTTGTTCAGAAATCCAGGTGGGAGTCAATTGGTGTTTTGCTCATTTGTGTGCAACACTGAGAGCATTAGCCCACAGACGGGGTTATGAAACTGTTTCTTCCCACCTAATGAGTTGGGAGCTCAAACATTCATTTGTAGAGGTGTGTCAGCATAGCTCTGAGGAAGCAGAGTATGCTCTCATTATCACAAAACTTCACAAAGATAGGCATCAGCCTGACCTGAAAAGCTTGTTAAAACAGATTGCTGAAATCCACTCCCAGGGTTTGCAATTGAGCAAGTCTGGGGTGGTGCCTGAGAATTTGTGCTCCTAACAAGTTCCCAGGTGATGCTGAGGTCTCCGGTCTGGGAAGCACACTTTGAGAACCACCGATGATACACAAAGATAACAGAGGCAGGAGTTGGCATGGAGGGGGTGGAGAGCACCTCCTGGAGGAGAAATGCATGAACTTATGAATATTTAGGGCGATTGCTTTTCTCCTAGGTTTGGGTATTATTATGCAACATGGGCTTTTTGAGCTTCTCGAAGGGTGGGTTTCATTTCTACATGACAGGAGGTTGAGAAAAGTTAAGAGTGCAGAGAGAAGCTTCTATTTAACAATTAGAGCTTAGCACATAGAGTCAAGAGGTTAAGTTCCAATGACACAGGTGGAGAGTGTAGGGAGAAAAAAACTAATGCAAAGCTTTAAGAACCCAAAAAAAGTATTTTATTAAAAAATCATCTAGGAATGGAGTACAAGAGTGGTAAAGATTCTTAGGTAGCCCTAATGCTTTTAGTAAAATAAAATATTTAAGACTGTAGTATCTCAGTAATATTAAAGTAAAAACATTGAACGAAACTTCTCTAGGACAGAGGGAGAACACTCATTCACGTTCTGCCTATGACTTGATGTTTTCTCCTTTCAATGACCCAATGTTGTGAGGGAAACAGAATTGATTGTAGCAGTTCTCGAAGCCACCACTATTAAGAGCTTTAGAAACCTATAGATATGGAAGTCAGTTACATAGGAATCTGTAAGTTTCTCATTCTTTCCCCTCAGTTGCCAAGAAACTGTGCTACAGACAACCAAACACCTGTCTTCCAGTCTTCTTACTCCTGCTCCTGGGTGTCTTTCTGTGTTCCCTGTGGGAGCAGCAGATAGGGCTTAAGAGTCAGATACCACTATGATGGCTTATTTTATGTGTCAACTTGACTTGGCCACAGGGTACCAGAGATTTGGTCAAACATTATTCTGATATGTTTCTGAGGATATATCTGGATATGATTAACATTTTGTAAAATTGGGTACTAAAGTTATTTCTTTATTTTTATTAGTATTATTTTTTAAAATTGAAGTTAGTTAACATATAGCATAGTATGGGTTTCAGGAGTAGAATTTAGTGATTCATCACTTACATACAATACCCTGTCCTCATCCCAATGAGTGCCCTCCTTAATGCCCATCATCCATTTAGCCCATCCCCTCACCCCATCCCACCCAGCAACCCTAGTTATTCTCTGTATTTAAAAGTTTCTTATGGTTTGCCTCTCTGTTTTTATCTTATTTTATTTGTCCTTCCCTTCAACTATGTTCATCTGTTTTGTTTCTTAAATTCCATATATGAGTGATATTTCTTTCTCTGACTTATTTCAGTTAGCATAATATACTCTAGTTCCATCCACGTTGTTGTAAATGGCAAGATTTCAGTGGATATGATTAACATTTGAATCAGTAGACTGAATAAAGGTGATTCTGTTCTCAAGTGTGGGTGGGCAGCATCCAATCAGTTGAAGGAATAGAACAAAAAGACTGACCCTCCTATAAGTAGAGAGTAACTTCCTGCATGATGGCCTGATGGCTGGAATATCCATTGGTTTCCTGGCCTTCAGGTTCTAACTGAAATATTGACTCTTGAATCTCAAACCTGCTTGAACCACATAACTGGCTTTCCTGGGTCTCCAGCTTGCCAATTGCACATGTTGGAAGTGTTAGTCTCCAGAATGGCACCAGCCATTTTCTCACAATTAATATATGCATATGCATATACACCCTACATTCAATTGGTTCTGTTTCTCTGGAAATCCAACCATGACACAACCTGGCCATAAGCAACTTTTCTGAGAGCACCTGGTGAGGAGGCCAGCAAGAATTTGTTTTGTTTTGAGCCCAGTGATTCCTGTTAGTGAACTGGTCTTGGAATAGAAAACTGAGCCTTGTTTTCAGTATATTCATGTTCATCCAGGCTGTACTTTAGGCTATGCCCAGGCTAGATTAGCTAAATTTACAGTAGAATCCAATGGTGTGGTTCCCCCAACTTGTATTTTTGACAATTTTCTCTAGATAAGTGGGTCTCAAGCTTGGCTGCACATCAGAATCACCTGGAAAGTTTCTAGAAATCTCTAACCATACTGGGGACCAAGTAAAACAGAATCTCTGATGGGGGATTGGATATCAATATTTAAAGCCCTCTTGGTGATTCCAGTGTGCAACCAAGGTTGAACCTCTGACTCCAGAAGCACCCAAATTTGTTAGAAACCAAATGTTACATAAATTACAGTTACAAGTCCCAATGTTTCTTTGGTTATAGTGTATATACCTACCTGACATATTGGGTTCAGAAAAGTAATCAATGTTTAATAACTGATTCTTCTTCATGACCAAATGCTACACTGTTTTGTAGGATAAAGTTTATAAATATCTTGATAATGCCTCATTTAACTCTTAACCCAAACTTAAAAGATATGTAGAATTATGACTACTTCCAAGATGGTCAAATTGAAGCTTAGATATGTTGTGACTTGAAGTTCATAGAGCTAGTAAATGGTGAAGCCAGAAATAAAATTCAGTTGTTAGCAGATTCAGATTCAGAGTCATGTCTACCCCTGACCTGCCTATCAGTATAGAAAAAAATATGTTCCTCTGTGTTCTGAGAAATCACTGTTTTCACTTTGTACTAAGCTCTAAACTCCTATTAAACTCCTACTGGGAGGCATATAATAGATAATGGAAAATGTGACAATTCTGAGGACTAATGGATTATTGACAAGTTAGTAACCTAAACCTCAATTTAAAGTAACTTAAATGAAATTTCTTAAAATAGGCATGTTCAAAATACTCACTGAAATACTACATTTATAAAACAATCATTCAATTGCTGCTCTTTTTTCAGGCCACTTCTTTCTTGAGGATCTGTCATATAAATGTCACATTTTTTATTTAAACAGAAATTGCCTTCCCTATCTTGATAACCTATATTCTCATTCTGCTTCATTCTTGATTATCAGCTAATATGAAATCAGTCCTCATGAGTTTGCTATCTTTTTGTTATCATTATGTCTTTCTGTTGAGAGTGAGAGAGAATGGGGGAGGGCAGAGAGGGGGAGAGAGAGAATCCCAATTGGGCCCCAAGATCAAGAGTCAGAAATTCAACCAACTGAGCTGCCCAGGCACCCCCTGCTCTTTCTGTCTTATTCTGAACCTTTCCTGGGAGTGGGGGAGAGTATCTCACTTATTCCTGTGGCTTCAGGGGCATAGAAAAAATTCTCTCATATTTGACAACCCTAAAAAGCAGGTAGTTTTACAGGTGATGAACTGAAATACCTAAGTAAAATTTCTACTTAGATATTTAGCTAATAAGTGCCTGAAAAGACCTCAAGTCCAGCTTCATGCAGTCGCTACCACTTACCCTTTGAGACGACCCCCAAACCTACATTTCCAACTTCGGATTTTTCTCTAGAGATCCTACTGTCTTAAGGATCTGCATCTAGTCCAGCCTGAGCACTTCAACCTACATAGATTAGATGGGCTATACTGGTATGTAATCCTTTCACTTAATTTCTCCATCAATGTTTGTTTGTTTTCTATTGCCATGTATGGTACTGATCTTGGACAAGGTACTGTGCAGTGGGCCACATGACCATGGTTCCTAGTGGTTGGTAGATCTTAGCCTAAGACCAAGGCAGTGTTTTATTCAGGTGCTACTTGAAGCGTTTTTTGGGACCCCTCTGGAGTTGTTGTGTAGGTAGCTAAGCTATAGTGAGTGATCCACTTTTGACCAGAAACTAGGTATGTATTTTTACCTGCTCCATGGTCTTGCTCCATGATCTTAATGGAATCCTGATGAGACTGACTGGCAGATAAAACAGGTAATCAGATAAAGCCCTTTCATTGCTGTTCCAGGTCAGATATGCCTTTCTGGATCATAGATACAGTTCTGCCTGCATTGATGGCTAGCCACATGGGTATGTTCTGGCCTATCAGTCATGGGAGAAAGCAGAGGCACCAGCTGGGTACAACTCTACTTTGTGTAGAAAAACTCTGAACTCTTGTGACTTCTCCTGGAGTTGTATAGATGAACACCTCCCCCTGGTCCCCATCTATTTGATCTTTGGCATTCTCTGGGGGTACTAGACCATTTCATCTGCCAGGAAGCAATCCAATCCAATGGGCTCAGATAACTTGTGTCCCAAGAGGTTATCTTCTTACACTACTACGGATAATCACTCAGTGCTGGCAAACGTGCTGTACATAGTTGTGTGCTCTGAAGGTTCACGTGGGGCCCTGAACAAGTACTCATCTTTACACGTTGCCTTTTCTTGGCCACCCGACCAACATAGGACAAGTCACCTGGAATTTGTGAAATACTGTTGCTAGCAGCAATGCCTCTGGGTGTTGAGGCTGGCCACAAATTATGCTGCCTTATAGAACTTCTGCTTCGGGAAGCATAACTATACCAGAAATTTGGGTTCTCACCAAGAATGTATCTTGAATTGAGCTGGAACCCTAAGTCCTCTGAGAGTTTGCTTAAATTATATATCAGTGGTTTTTATATACCATAAATTTTATTCATTTTAAGGGTGTACTTCAATGATTAATAAATTTAGAGTTGTGAAACCATCATTATAAAGAAACATTTTCACCACTCCCAAAAGATTCCTCATGACCATTTACAATCAGTCTTCATTCCTACCCCCAGCTACCCCAAATCCTTTTTAAAAATAGCTTTATTGAGGGGCATCTGGGTGGCTCAGTCCACTGAGCATTGGACTCTTTGATTTCAGCTCAGGTCATGATCCCAGGTCATGGGATCAAGCCCTGCATTGGGTTCCACGCTGAGTGGAGTCTGCTTGAGATTCTCTCTCCTTCTGCCCTTCTCCTTGTCCCCATGTGCATGCTTACTCTCTCTCTATCTCAAATAAAAAATGAAACTGCTTTATTGAGATATAACCCACAAACCATACATTTCACCCACTTAAAGTGTGCAAGCCATGGCTTTTAGTATATTCAGAGTTGTGCAATCGTTACTAGAATCCATTTTAAAACACTTTAATTACCTCAGAAAGAAACCCTGTGCCCCTTAGCAATCACCCACAACCCTCGACTGCCTCTGGATTTTCACCTTCTTATCTCTACAGATTTGCCTATTCTAGATGTTCTGTGTAAATGGAATTGTGTGTGATCTTTTGTGATTGGCTTATTTCACTTAGCCTAATGTTTTCAAGGTCCATACATCAGTAGCACATATCAGCACCTCATTTCTTTTTATAACATTCCCTTGTATGAGTATACTACATTCTATTTATCCATTCTTCAGTTGATGACATTTGGGTTGTTTCTATTTTTTGGCTATTACGGGTAATGCTGCTATGAACATTCATGTCCATGTTTTTGTGTGGATATAAAGTTTTCATTTCTTTGGGTAGAAGGCATTCTATGAGTAGAATGGTCTCCTTATGTTTAGCCTTATGAGGAATTTCTAGACTGATTCCAAAACAGCTGTACCATTTTAAATTCCCATTGGCAATGTATGAGAGCTCCAATTTTTCCACGTCCTTGCCAACATTTGTTATGATGGGTCTCTTTCATTGGCATGAAGCAGTATCTCATTGGTATGTCATTTGATTTGCATTTTCCTGATAGCTGAAGATGATGATTATCTTTTTGTATGCTTGATGGCCATTTGCGTAACTTACATGGATCTTTTGTCCATTTTTAAATTGTTTCTTTTTATTATTGAGTTGGAACAGTCTTTAATATACTCTATCTACAAGTCCTGTATCAGATAAATGACTTCCAAAAACTTTCTTCCATTCTCTGGGTTGTCTTTTTACTTTCTTCAAAGCTTCTACCACTATTGTGGCTCCTGTTGTAGTTGTTAGCTTGTAACTCTCTCTCTTGAAATTAGAAGCTAATTGATGGTCATATCTTTATACCCCCAGAACATAGATTGTTCTCTGCACATATACAAATTATCTTTGGAAATTTAGGTCAGAATTATAGGTTCTATCATGTGAAGAATGTCAAACAACATCCCTAAAGTCAGAGATTTTGCTTTCCAAGTAAAGGCAACCCAGCCTCTTTTATACGTAGATAAAATAAATGGGGGCAAACACAAGTGATTCTACCCACCGACAGCTGTTCCCTTTAACAAGGAAAAATAGCATTGCTATGACAGTCAAAAGTTTATAAATAAGTCTTATTCCAAAAATTCATCTGTATGGTAGTCATTTGTAATACCAAATATATTTTCTTCTAGCACCAACATGACAGTAGTGGTTCAGTTTACAATTCTGGGACCAAAAGCCATTTGAATTTTTGAAGACATGCTTCATGCTAAGAGTACACTAAGCACATCCTAGACCAACAAAGCCCTTCATGATCTGGACTGGCCCGGAAATTGAAGCATCATTAATCATGTTTTCCTATGGGAAAGTATGTCACACCATTGGACAGCAACATAAACACATGTCTCCTATCCATATAAAACCATTATAGGCCTAGCGACCCCTCATCAACAAGCCTGAAGTTTAAAAAAAGGATTTAGGATGTAAGGAGCATTTCTCACAAACCCCAGTAGAGATTATTTTCCTAAGGATGGAATATGTGAACTGGAGATTGGGATCCCATCCAAATACCAGTCTCAAGAAATAGTGAACACTTGAATATTATCAACTATAAAAATGATGATTGAGGCGCCTGGGTGGCTCAGTTGGTTGAGCAACTGACTCTTGATTTTGACTCCAATCATGATCCCAGGATTATGGCATCAAACTCTGCCTTGGGCTCTGTGCTGAGCATGGACCCTGCTATTATTAATATTCTCTCTCTCCCCTCCTCATCCCTTTCTTCTTCCCTTAAAATAAATAAATAAAATTTTAATGATAATCGTGAAGATTATGCAGTTACATGGGTACATGCTTACCAGGAGAAAAACATAGATGTTGTATGGTAATACCCTGTCACACACACACCCCCAGCCAAGGAAAACGGCCACAAATTCTGGCAGAGGAGAAAAATAAATAGAAGCAAAGAGACCAAAATACTAATAATAATTGTGTTGAGGTAGAATTTGTTTTTCCTGCTTTTCTTTCTCCTGAATTACCTCAAATTCGATTTTTTAATAATAGAACTCCAGAATAACTTATCTTCCTAAGTTGTAATTTCTGTGAGGGCAAGGATCTCATTTGTCTTGTATCCTGAGATGTTGTCACTGCATAGAACAGTACTTGGCACAGAGAAGGCGCTTAATAGATATTTGTTGAGTTATGGAAGTAATCAGTAAAAGTTTCAGAACTGAAAAGTAGAGTTTGGAATTCAGGACTAGATAACAAAGTAATTTTCTCTTTATATTTTTATCAAGTGGAATAAAGAGAGACCATCATCACCATGTGAAGATTCAAGGAACCCTGTAGTTCTTACACGTCTATGTTACATGGAAAGATTCCACAAGGATGTAGGCTGCCATTAGCAGAAAAAAAGAAGTGTGTGCAGAAATGAAAGTTCTATACATAAAAACTAAGAAAGTCATTTCTTTTTAAAAAATTATTTTAAAATGTTTTATTTATTTTTGAGAGAGAGAGAGCAGGAGAGGGTCAGAGAGAGAGAGGGAGATACAGAATCTGAAGCAGGCTCCAGGCTCTGAGCTAGCTGTCAGCACAGAGCCCAACGCAGGGCTCAAACCCACAAACCAAGTGATCATGATCTGAGCCGAAGCCGGACGTTCAACCAACTGAGCCACCCAGGCGCCCCTAAGAAAGTCATTTCATGTCTTGCTCCATCTACTTTAATTTTTGGAAAAGAGCAAATAATGAAAGAAGAATAGTGTTCTATTTTTAATTTTTTTAATGTTCTTATTTATTTCCTGAGAGAGAGAGAGAGAGAGAGAGAGACAGCATGAGCAGGCGAGAGTCAGAGAGAGAGGGAAACACAGAATCTGAGGCAGGCTCCAGGCTCTGAGCTAGCTGTCAGCACAGAGCCCAACGCAGGACTCGAACCCACGAACTGTGAGATCATGACCTGAACCAAAGTTGGACACTCAACCAACTGAGCCACGCAGGTCCCCCAGAAGAATAGTGTTCCAAATACCTTGCAGGTGTCACTTACATTGTCTGTTTCATTGTAATATGTGTGTGTAGAAGGATGGATCTCACAGCTTTGCCTCTCCTAGAACCTGCAAGTTATGTTGCTTCAGATTCTTCATTATAACTTCAGATTTTTCAACACTCATGTGCTGGCATTATATTATAATGTGAACTATATATTTAATATATTGGTGTATATGCAGAAATCCTAGTTCTTGAATGTCCCCAAAGAGAAAAAGGTTAGGCAATACTGGAAATGTTATGAATTATAGTTTGTACCAGATGAAATTTTTCCCCCCTACACACTTGCCAGTATATTTCATCTGGATTATTTTCAAATGATTTTGGTAATCATCTTGTAAGAAAGTTGGTTAGAGTAGAGTTCATTTTGCATTCTTTAGTTACTGCATTTGGCTTTTAATAAATCTTAGTCTTAACTTCATGTTATATGTTTACACTTAATAAGACCAACAAATGTTATTCTCCTTTGTTTATCCTCAAGCATATTTTAAGAATAACTGGTGCAGAAAGATGGAAATATACCATTCTATAAATAACAAACTTTCCTTCATGTTTTTCTACATTTGAGTTGCCCAAACTTTAACTTTGGCAGAGTTCTCCAAGGACTCCAGATCCTAAGAGACTGTGCAGATTAAAGTAGCATTTCATATTTTCTGAAAGATAAACATGAACATTTGTAGCTTTTTAAGTCCTGTTCAAGGGTGCCTAGGTGGCTTAGTTATTAAGTGACTAAATCTCTTTAAAAAAATTTTTTTTAATGTTTATTTATTTTTGGGAGAGAGAGATTAGAGTGCAAACAGAGAAGGAGCAGAGAGAGAGAGACACACACACAGAATCCAAAGCAGGCTCCAGGCTCTAAGCTGTCAGCACAGAGCCCAATGCGTAGCTCAAACCCATGAACCGTGAGATCATAACCTGAGCCAAAGTCAGATGCTCAACCGACTGAGCTACCCAGGCACCCTTTAAGTGTCTAACTCTTAACAGCAGCTCAGGTCATGATCTCATGGTTGTGAGATCAAGCTCTGCTTCGGGTTCTCTGCTGAGCATGGAGCCTGCTTGGGATTCTCTCTCCCTCTCTCTCTCTCTGTCTCTACCCTACTTGTGCTCACTAGCTCACTGTCTCTTTCAAAATAAAGCAATATACAAATTTTTCTTAAATAAAAAAATAGAAATCATGTTTGAAGGTAAAGGAAATGTACAAGATCATGTCTCATGTAAGTGTCTATATTTTGGTTCAGTTTAGTGAGAATAAAAGTGGTCTTACCTTTTATGTCAGGGCTGACAATCATAAGAGGCTTACTATGAACCTTCAAGAACCTGAAAGCTGTTCTTCAGGTAACTGAAATTATTGTTTTCAGCTATACTGAGTACTTGTAAAGTACAGAATCTGAAGCATGAGTGCCTTAATAGTTTTATAAACTCAAGTCACTGAAAAGGAATTTTGAAGAAATAGGAATATAAAATAAAGATCCTTTTCCTCAAAGATGTTTAAAAATGGGGTAAGCAGCCATGAATCTGAGTGTGACAAAGCACTAAAACTTTACTTTCAATATGAAATAGTCTTCTAGACAATATAGTCAAGTAATACTGAATAATCCAAATATCAGAGAAGCAGGGAAAATTTACATTATGTAATTTTACAATCAGCTGAAATCAAGAGTTGGATGCTTAAGGGACTGAGCCACCCAAGCACCTCAAACAGAATTTTTTGTAAAAAAAAAAAAATTGACCAGTTCAAGAAATCTGATATCTGAAGAATATTTCTGGGGCGCCTGGGTGGCTTAATCGGTTAAGCGTCCAACTTTCGCTTAGGTCATGATCTCGCGGTTCGTGGGTTCGAGCCCCGCGTCGGGCTCTGTGCTGACTGCCAGCTCAGAGCCCGGAGCCTGTTTCAGTCTGTGACTCCCTCTCTCTCTGACCCTCCCCTGCTCACGCTGTCTCTCTCTCTCTCCTAGAAATAAATAAAACATTAAAAAAAATAAAAAAAAAGAATACTTCTAAAAGTTGAAGAAAGAGGGAAAAGGGAAGGATATAATAAAACACTATCTAAGGAAACTCCCTAGAACTGAAAGATGTGTATTTTTACATTCAAAGGGTCCATTTAATGCCCAGAAAAATACATAAAAATAAGAGTTATGTCTTAGTACATTATTATGAAATTTTAGTACATTAATAAGGGTAAAATAGGAAATAAATGAGAAAACATACAAAAAAGACAAAATAAAAAAACTAGTATTTGAAAAAAATGGGGGAAATTAAGCACAATAAGAAAAAAATTGACAAGATCAGATGTCATAGAGGAGAAATGACCACATATATAAGTGAGATTTGAAAGAATCCTGTATGGAAAAATACTTGTGGGTCTGAATGTTCTACAATAATGATATTCATAATCGATCTTGAAGTTAAAATAAATAGAATACAAAACAATATGTACAGTGAGAACCCACTTTTAGCAGACAAAATAAAAACCTATATGTGCATGGACCAAATGAATAAATAGTATGAACAAAGGCTTTCTCTTAACCTGGGATTATGGGTGATGTTTATGCTTCAGCTTACATGCATGAATAACTTTTTAGTTTTTTTATTTACAAAATATTTTTAATGTTTATTTTTGAGAGAGAGAGAGAAAAAACATGAGTTGGGGAGGGGCAGAGAGAGAAGAAGACACAGAATCTGAAGCAGGCTCCAGGCTCTGAGCTGTTAGCACACAGCCAGATGCAGGGCTAGAACCCATGAAGTGTGGAACCGTGAGATCACGACCTGAGCTAAAGTCGGACGCTCAACCAACTAAGCCACCCAGGAACCCCTAACTTTTTAGTTTTATAATAAAAAATCTATCTAATGGCTATTGCAGGACATTTTTAATAAACAGTAAAAAAAAATTTAGGTCACTGAACATACCTCTTTAGGGTAACATTTAACGGAAGACATTTAAAAATTTCCCAATTTACTTTGCAGTTTCCACACCGTGTTTTATTTCATAGCAACTTATTTGTAACGTTTCATGTTATTTAAATGGCTGAGTGTCAGAAAGTCGGGGAGTGACGGTAAAGTATCTCCCAAACTGAAGAGGCACTTTGACACAGGAAAACGAAGCAGGCAACTCCATTCAGTTCACGCTAGTTTTATTCAGTGTAAGTTACTAGCGGGGAGTATTGGGTGGAGGTTGATCCATGGCAGCTGCTTCGTTATTCTCCAAAAAGGGCAGACCTTAGTCCACAGATTTTATAGAGGGAGGGGACACCCAGAATGGCTGCGTAGTGAGATTAGGGTGTTCATGTGTGCCTAACAGCTAGCCCTCAATTAGATCTTGTGGCCTCTCCTACACACCAGGAAGGGAAAAGACAATGTTATATCTAACAGAGTCATGGGAAGCCGAAGAATATTCCCTCCTACCCATCCTGACCTTGGCAAGCATTTCTAAGGTATGTATATTCATCTCCAAGGGGCCTGGAAGCTCCAAGAAAGATGAACATGAACAAGATGAAGGAGGAGCAAAAATGGCATCAGTATTGTCAGCATCCTACACTGGGACTATAGTAACACAGCAGAGTAAAGACTATTTTCTTCTTCAATGAGCTAAAGCTATTAGGGCCAAACATGTAGTTCTTAATTTCTTTATTAAGGAAAAGTTTTATTATGGGAAAATTAACCAGACAAAAGTAGAGAGAGTAATACAGTGAATGGTTATCACTATCACCATCTTCCACAATTATCAACACATTTTATTTCCTTTCTCTGTTTATCCCCAACCCACCAGATGATTTTGAAGAAAATACCAGGCATCATATCTTCAACATGGGCCTCTTAAAAAATATTGTTTTTTAAAAAGATTACTACAATGCCATTATACTATGTAAAAATATTAATTTCTGTATATAAATATCTGGTTGGTGTTTAAGTTTGCTCAATAGTTTCAGATTCTTCTCAGTGTATTTCAGTTAGGATCTAAAGTTTATCAAACTCATAATGGTTTTTTTCCCAGTATTTATTCTTTGAATTTCTTTTCCAATTCATCAATTTCATATCTCGACTGCAGTTGATTGATGTCTGCTATGCTCACTTCCCTTTTGACAGAAGTTTTAGAATTTCAAGATCTAATGGATTAGACAGCTCATTAAGGGAATGTGAGAAGTCTACATATGTAATCTTTTTTTAAATAAAAAAGTTCACTTGATAAAGTTTAAAGGAAGTGCTTGAAAATCATTTATAAAAAGGAGTCATGAAAAGATTTTTTTTACGAAGAAAAGACTGTAATAAGTATGTAAGTCTTCCTACAGGGATAATTGAGGGGCAGTCAGCTGGCTTAGAGGAGGGCATAGCTCTTAATCTGGGGGTCGTGAGTCTGAGCTCCACATTGGGCATAGCGATAACTTAAATAAGTAAGTAAACTTAAAAAAAAAAAAAGAAGAAGAAATGGATGAATTGGGCTTCATGTAAACTTAAAAAAACTTTAAAAAAGAGGGATAATTAAGAGTTGACATCTCTCTCAGATTCAGTGAACCACCCTCTTGGTTTCTCTCTTCCTTTGGTCTTTGTTCTTGCTTTGGGCTTAGGTAGATTATTTTCCTCTACCTAATCGCAAATGTTGGGCTTCCTCAGGACTCTATTTTGTTCCTATAGTAAAACCTTGGATTATGAGCATAATTCATTCTGGACACATGCTTGTAATCCAAAGCACTTGTATATCAAAGGGAATTTCCCCATAAGAAATAATGGAAACCCAGATGATTTGTTCCACAACCCAAAAATATTCATATAAAAATGATTACAATACTGTAATATAATACACAAAATAGCAAAGAAAGTACTAAATATAAAGAAAAATAAATTAACCTGCACTTATCTTTGAAAACCTTTGTGGCTGGTGTGAGGGAGACCAGAGAGGGGAGCGTTATTATATAGGAAGACTTTCGCTGTCACTAACAGAATCACTGCTGTCTATTGGCTCAACGGAATCTTTCTTCTTTTTGTGGAACTTTTAACAAGAAACCTATCCAATGACACTTGCTTTTGCCTCCTTTTGAGGATTTCTTGGAAATGTGCCATTGCATTGATGATCACTCACAATCCCACAGTGAGAAAGAGAAGAACCATTGGCTCAGTTATGATCATGTAATGTTCAGTTTCATGTACTACTTGTATTGCCAGACATTGCTTGTTTATCAAGTTAAAATTTATTAGAGATGTTTGCTCATCTTGTAGACCACTCACAGAACAAATTACTTGCAATTCAAGGTTTTATTGTACTTTTCTCTTGACACCATCCTCTTATGGGATCTCAATAATACCCATGGTACTAAATGACATCACTGTTGATAAATTTGACTAAAAAATACTTTCATGTAGCAAGTATAAAAGCCAACCAGAGCAAAGTAAAAAGACATATGACACAGTAGTTTAAAAAATTGTAACTTAAATCCTAAAGAGTTAATAGAGAGAGCTTCTTAAAAATAGAAAAGAAAATAACCAGTAACCTACAGAAAAATAGGCTAGATATAAGAACAGACAGATCACAGAAAAAGATGTCAAATTCACTTAAAAAGATAAAAAGACTTTCTACCTCATTCGTGATAAGAAAATGCATATTAAAACTATGAGATACCATTTTTATCACAAAGCCATTTGGCAAAATTCTGAAAGTTTGACCATATACTGTGTTGATGAGGCTATGGGAAAATGAGCACTCTTGCATGCAGATGGCGGACATTAAAGGTACAAATTTGGGGCACCTGTGGCTCGGTTGAGTGTCCAACTCTTAATTTCAGCCTAGGTCATGGTCTCAGGATCATGGGATTGAATCCTGTATCGGGCTCTGCAATGGGCATGGAGCCTGCTTAACGTTCTCACTCTGCTCCTTGCCTCTGCTCTTGTGCTCACTCTCTCTCTAAAATAAAAAATAAAATTTTTAAAAATGTTAAGAAAGGAACAAACTCGGTAGTGGGAATTTGGCAATATATAATTACATGTGTATGTATACTTAGACTCCAAATTCTGTTTATGGGATACACTGGCAAAACTGTGGAAACACATAGGCATGGAGCTTTTCATGGTAGCACTATTTATAATGATAAAACCTGGAAACAACCTTAATGTCCATCAACAGAGAACTAGCTGAATAAATTACAGTACATTAACTCAGTGAAGTAGGGGCCTATCATCTATTTATTTATTTATTTATTTATTTATTTTTAAGTAATCTCTACATCCAACGTGGGACTCAAACTCACGATCCTGAGATCAAGAGTCGGATGCTCTTCCAACTGAGCCAGCCAGGTGTCCCTGGGACTGTCTTTTAAGGCTATCAATCAAGGATACAGCCATATCAGGAAAAAGATATATACCATATATACACATGTGTTATCACTTTAATATGAAATTATGGAAAATGGATGTTTATTTGAAACTATTCTGTATTTAATTTTGTTAGTTAAATGCTGTTATTTAAACAAAACCATACAAGTAGTTAACAGTGGTAATTAGTAGTGACTGATGGAAACAACTAATTAAAAATGTGTGAGGAAAAAATGTGTTTATAATAGTCACCCATTATAAACATTTTATAGAGGATAATTATATATTATCCTCTAATACAGAAGTTTATTTTAACTTTTTAAATAACTTTTTATTGGATTACTGTATATCCTTTTACTTTTTTCTTTTTACTGAGGTATAGTTGATAACACAGTGTTACATTAATTTTAGGTGTACAGCATAGTGATTCAACAAGTCTACATTATGCTATGCTCACCACAAATGTAGCTGCCATCTGTCTCCATACAACCCCATTAAAGTCATCATTGACTATATGCTGTACCTTTTATCCCCATGACTTATTCATTCCATAACTGGAAGCCTGTATCTATTGCTCTTCACCCATCTGGTACATTTTCTCGCCCTCTCCCCTCTAGTAATTGAGAGTTTGTTTTCTGTGTTTATAGGCCTGTTTCTGCTTTTTGTTTGTTTATTGGTTTATTTTTTAGATTCCACACGTAAGTGAAATCATATGGTATTTGTCTTTCTCCATCTGACATATTTCCCTTAGCATAATACCCTCTAGGTCCATCCATGTGGTCACAAATGATTATTATAGCTGGGTAATATTCCATTGAGTGTGTGTGTGTGTGTGTGTGTGTGCGCGCGCGCGTGTGTGTGTGTGACATCTTTATCCATTCACCTATAGATAGATACTTGGGTTGCTTTCATATCTTGTCTATTATATAACTACATATTCTTTAATTTTTTTTTTACTGTTTTATTTATTTTTGAGATAAAGACAGAGTGCGGGAGGAGGAGGGGCAGAGAGAGAGGGAGACATAGACTACAAAGCAGTCTCCAGGCTCCATCAGCACAGAGCCTGACTGCTGCGGTGAGACTCACCAACTCAACAACCACAAGATGATGACTTGAGCCGAAGTAAGATGCTTAACCAACTGAGCCACCCAGGTGTCCTTATACTGTGTATTTTTAAGGTACATAAGTGTAAGACTTTTAAAAAGGAGAATTAAATACAAGAGAACTAACTACACTGATTTTAT
This sequence comes from Crocuta crocuta, assembly GCF_008692635.1. NCBI lineage: Eukaryota > Metazoa > Chordata > Mammalia > Carnivora > Hyaenidae > Crocuta > Crocuta crocuta. Next base: position 3,495,698 of record NW_027551560.1, read on the forward strand.
CTGTACTTAATTAAAAAAACCCCCGCCATATTTCTTTCTTTCACATGGAATAGTAAGATATTTTTACTCTATTTCCTTTTCTGAAAGCATTTCTTTCAACTGCTTGCAGGCTTTAGGACATCCTTAATTTCTTTTATGTAGTAGTAAAACTGAATATACTCAGATGTAAGGGTCACTTTGGTTCCTTTTAGCAGTATAAAATGATCATATCAAGCTAAATTTCCTTTCAACGTTAATGTTTAAGCATGGAATACTTAGGACTTTATGAGTCTAGATTTAGTTTCATAGGAATTTGTTTCCAGCCGGCCAAAATGCCCATCTACTCTATATGTGTAGGCATGTTTAGGTAGACAGACTATTTGTCAATCAATTCCTTTACATTAATTTATTCATTATGTAGTGTATTTAAAGTCTAAAATACTCATCATTTTTTTAAGACTGTGAGGCATATAGAATGTCATCATAAATTAAACCTCTCAGGGAAACTGGTTTTTATTTTTATTTACTTTTTTAAAGATTTTTATTTATTTTTGGGAAAGTGCAATGGGGGATGGGCAGAGAGAGAGAGAGAGAGAGGAACAGAGGATCTGAAGGGGGCTTTGCGCTAAGAGTGAGCTCAACGTGAGGCTGGAACTCACAAACCACGAAATCATGACCTGAGCCAAAGTCACACACTCAACCAACTAAGCCACCCAGGTGCCCAGGGAAAATGGTTTTTAAAAAGGAGACGTAATTAGAGTTTGTGAAAATAAACTTGAATTTCAGGTAAATTACAATTTTAGTAAAGAAATTAAGAAAAGCCTATTTTATTTGGCTGCCTTGTTCTGGTGATTTTTTGTTACTGTTTTGTTTTGTTTTTTGAGTTCTGAAGTGTCTTATTTCCAAACTTGGTGTGGGGGGGCTTGTTTTTCGTTTTCTTGCTGTATCAATTTTTGGCACAATCTACGCATAATGCTGAATAACTCAGATGCAGCCAGTTCATCCTTTTCTAGATTTCTTATGGCTTCTGCAATGTTCATTAAATGGTTTTGGAGAAACAGTATACATTTTCTTTATTGTAATTCTTCCCTACATTTTCATTCTCAGTGCATTTAGTGAGAACCTACTATATGCCAACCACCACCCTAAGTGAGGTGGATACAATTTTGTTCAAAATTGGCAAAGCTCCTGCCCTTACAAAGCTTATTATTCTGTAAGAGACATAGAGATGTACTTTTTACTTTTTAAAAAGCAACTATATTCAGGTTTGATTTGCAGACAAAATGCACTCATTATAAGTGTATATTTCAGTGAATTTTTACAAATGTATGCACCCATATAACAGCTACCATAATCAAGATACAGAATATTTCTATCACCTCAAATTATCTAGCCCTATTCTAGTTAATCCTTCCTTGACATTCAGTCACTGCTCTGTATTGTCACTATAAATTGCATTTTTCTTTTTAAGACTTTCATATAAATGGAATCATATTCTTTTGCTTATTTTTATTTCCTTTGCTCAACATAATGTTTTTTGAGATTCATGTTTTTGCATGTAGTTCACCCACTTGTTGGTAATTATTATTCATTACATTGTATGGATGAGCTACAAGTTGTTAATTTATTCACCAGTTGGTGAATATATGGGTTTCCGGTTTTGGATTATTAAAAATGAAGCTATGAAAAGTTATGAGTGGACACATATTTTCATATTCTTAAGAAAATACCTGGGAGTGGAATTGCTAAATCAAATGACAAGTGTATGATTAATTTTTTGGTAAAATACAAACTGTTAAAGTGATTGTACCGTTTCACTTTCTCGTCAGCAACAGGAGAGGTCCAGTTGCTCCAAATCCTTGTCAACATTCGGTGTCGTCTTTTAAATTTTGGCCATTTTACAGGGAATGTAGTGGTAAAGATGTGTTTCTCACTCGTGCCAGTCTACTTGCAAAATCCCACTTTAAAACTGTTCATTTTGGTAATTTTAAGAAAATCTTAAAACACCAGTCTGAAAGAAAATGGCTTGCCTGACGCTGTAGATATTTTGTTTCTATTTCGCCCCAAAAAACCTCCAGGCTCTCTAGGAAACGTAAATCCTGGGTCTGGCAGCACTAGCTCGATGAAATTCACAGAGGCTCTTCTTGCGTGGCCATAATGGCTAAAGTCTACAAGTACCTTCCTTGCTTTTCTTCCCCCTTAGCCGCACCTTTCTAAAAACATACCAGGGCAGCCAGGAGTCTGGGTCAGCTCTGGACCACCTCCTTCTGGCTCCACCCCTCACCGGGACCCGCCCACTGCCCGGGAGTCGGCTTGAGGCAGAAGGAAGGTAGCTTCCGGTCTCGCGATTGGCTCTAATCCCGCGAGAAGAGAAGACGGCTGCAGTCGGCGGCGGTGGTGAGGGAGGGGGTGTGGCCGGGGTATGCGAAGTCCCCAGGAGTGAGGGAGAGGGGGCGGGGTCGCGCGCACCCGGCGTACGCATGCGCGCACGCGGCCGGTCGGGCAGGGCTGAGGGGAGGGGGCGGCGGCGGCAGAGGCGGCGTCGTTATTTCCGCGGTTTGGACG
>NW_027551560.1:3498249-3660300 GCF_008692635.1 Crocuta crocuta
CCCCGCCGCGCTTCAGGTAGGAGCTGCAGGCTCCCCGGAGTCCGTTGCCCGCCGAGGCCGGGCCTTGCCGGGTGTTGCCGGGGCGACGACCCGGCACCGGGTGTGCCCGCCCTCCCGCGCGACGACAGCTTTGCCCTTGCTTCCGCGCCCGGTGGGGCCGGGCCGGGCTGACCCGTGTAGGGCGGACGTGGGANCCACCCCGGGCCGGGCGAGTTGGACCCCGCGAGGCGCTCCCGCACTCGGTGCCCACCGTGCGAGGCTATGCGGGAGTCCAGGTCGGCCCAGAGAGCCCTGGGCAGGTGAGGGACCACCCTAACTTGATTAGTTGTCTCATGGGCTCCTGGGCTTCAGGAGGGGACTCCGAAGAGTGTCTTGGTCATTTGTGGCCATTGTGGAAAGTTGGACGCTCTGGAGTTGGTTCTGTTTGGGCCAGTGGTGGGGTGGCTTGTGGCTTTTCTTCTTAGATAGTGGGAAGGCAAACTCTTAGAGCCCTGGTAGGTGCTGGACTATTAGTAAATGAGCAGCAGTAGTGTTCATGTTAATATTTAATTGCATTAAGGTATTTTTTTTCCCAGTACCATCTTCAAACTCGGGTGAGGTCTGGCAGTTTAGTAAGACTTCTATCGAGTACTTGAGCCAACACACATGGATTGCAAATACTCTTGCCTTGAAAGCCACAGTCTCTTTTACACCAGTGTTAATTTTATAGGCATTATGGTCATGAAAGCTTCTGTGGAAGATGATGATTCAGGATGGGAGCTCAGTATACCAGAAAAGATGGAAAAAAGCAATACAAGCTGGGTGGACATCACCCAGGATTTCGAAGAAGCTTGTCGAGGTGAGTTTGAATTTTTGGATTAGAAGCTCAAAATCTGGGAAAAGGTGAAAAAAAAAATACACTCTTGATTGTGATTTGTAGATGAACTCATTAAATGTAAGGAAATCAACAGGTAAATGTGGTTTATCAAGTTTGTTAACCACACGTATTCATTCTCTACCTTCTGATTTTAACTTTCATTCAGAGCCCTCAGTGTTTGTTATTGCATGAAATACAGTTGTTGAAGCAATTTCTCCAATTTTTCTAGCCTTAAGTAACAGAGAGTACATGGCAATAATTTCAAACTGTGGAAACATGAATTGTATCGAGCTAAAGATGGTATTATTGTATGTTTGAGGTTTGTAGATGATCAAATCCCATCATTCCCTGTTTAAGAGCCTCCAGTGACTTCCTGTTCCTTGTGGAATAAAATCCATATTCTGTCCCCATGGCCTATATGGTCTGGTGCCTCCTTACCACTGACTTTGTTTTTGTACCACTGCGCCACTAGCCTCATTATGTTAGCCACAAGGTCCTTTTTATGTCATTAAGTACACCGAGGCACTTTCCCCTTGGACCTCTGCATATTTCCTTTTCTGTGCCTTAAACTCCTTCGCCTCCAGGTCTTCACATAGCCGGCTCCTTAAATGTTACCTCTCCAGTGAGGATTTCTCAAAACAACCAGTCTAAGCAGATTTAGCCCCGTTCTCTTCTATCCAACTCCACCTCAGTTGAATTACCTTATTTTATTTTTATCGTAATACTTAACCTACTGTCAGAAACTGTCATTTCCAGTTATTTCTTGTTTGTTATCAGCCTTCCCCACTGGAATGTAAGCTCTGTGAGTGCAGAGATCTTGATGTAGCCCTAGCACACAGAACATTTCCTGGTACATTGTAATAGTTTAATAAATGTGTAGGCATAAATGACTAGAGAAACGAGCATATTTGTGGTCTGAGGGGAAAGAGCCTTAAGGGGTGAGACTGAAAAGTGAAAGGAGCAAATGGTAGAGTGAGAGCTTGAATTTGAAAAGAGCATGAAATCAAGAACATGGTAGGGAAATTAACTTGTGGGGAAAGAATAAAGACATACTGAGACAGGAGGAACTGAGGTTAGGATTGGTGAAGAAACAGGTATATTTCTGAATGGATGGGAAGGAATGGTGGAGGGATGCACACCTGGACGGCTTCTGTTTTCTTACTGAATGAATTAAGGTGGAAAGAGAGAGCCAGCTGAGTATAAGCAAAATGATAAATCATGTGGCTGCCCATCCACTGTTTGAAATACGTGTCCAGTTAAAGTATGCATAAGTGAGATTGTGGAAAGAACATTACACTGGGACTAATTGGGGGACTGCTGTTAACCGTCTGTGCAAGGGTGAGAGAAAGAAGCGTTAGTTACGGTGTAATTATTGTGCCTAGAGATACGTGGATCATACCCATCATTTTGCACTGATTTTTTTTTTTTTTGAAATGATCTACATTAGAGGACTGTCATTCTGAACCTAAATGGGAAAGGTTTTATGAAGTTCATATGGCTTGAGTTGGGCCTTAAAGGAGTGGCCGAGTTATTACAAGTGGATGTGAGGGGATTATTCTAGACTGGAATGAATTACAGCCCGAGTTTGGTGAGAGTTTGAGGTTTGACGAAGAGTGAATAATCTTGCTGCTTCATGGAAGGAACCTTGAAGAGGCAACATGGTTTAATACTTGTTTAAGTGGGAATTGAGAGGGGGTAGTGTGTCATTTTGTTGCCAACCTCAAACCATTCTGTTAAATCTTCCATAATTAGCTCTTGCTTTGTCTCAAGAGTCACAGGTGTGAGGCATTCTTGACACTAAGAAGTTAATGTAGATATAGGACTAAAGGCTCTTGAGCTTGTGGTATTAATAATTTGTTTTTTCTTCTTGAAATAGTCAGATTCACAGTGTCTATTTATTTAATGTTTATTTATTTTTGAGGGAGGGAGTGTATGTGGGGAAGGGGCAGAGAGAGAGGAAGACACAGAATCCAAAGCAGGCTCCAGGCCCCAAGCTCCAGACTGCCAGCACAGAGCCCTCTGCAGGGCTTGAACCCACAAGCCTTGAGATCATGACCTGAGCATGACTGGATGCTCAACTGACTGAGCCACTCAGGTGCCCCTCGATTTATTTATTTCTTAATAGAGCATATTGGGGGAGAGGAGTGGAAGGGAGGGAGAGAGGGGGAGAATCTCAAGCAGGCTCTACGCACAGTGCGGAGCCTGACAGGGCTTTATTCCACAAACCCAGGATCAAGAATGGGACACTCAACTGAGCAACCCAGGTGCCCCCATGACATCAATTTAGTTTAGACTTCTGTTCTAGCAACATTCTGAAGACTAAACTTAAAACGAATATTCTTAATACCTGTTAACTGTTGCAGCGGCCTCTCTTCACAAAGTAACAGTATGATGGCATTTGGCTAGACTTTGGTGACTTATCTATTTATTTTGGTACTGAGAAAACAATCTACGTAGTGATCACAGTGTTTTTCATGCACATTTCTACTTGTTCTTTTAGTGGTCACCAAACTCCTCTGGATCAAATTGTAACTTTCATCACTTCTTTTATCAACCCTGTTAGGGAGATGGCATGCATTCCCTTCACATTTCCTGTATCTGACATTGAGGCCCTTGGCTATTTTCCCCCCGAAATTATTTTGAATATATGGTGCCATTACTGTTATTTTGCTTGATACATAACATTCATCTAAATAATACCTCTGAGCTTTGCTTCTCCAGGAAACTGGCTAATGCAAACCATCTCATTGCCTCCTATAAAAAGCTTTGGATCTTCATATTTCATTTGGTTGTCTAAAGTTGGGTGCTTTCTGAAGTACAAACAAACCCACAACTTAGAAATTTCGCTTAAACACAAAAGATCATAAAATGTACATTGCTCCTTCTTTCACCTACCAGATTCCCTTCTTCCACACACTCTGTAGATAGCCAACAACTTCTAGGATGATGACCCCATCAGGTGTCCAGAACCTAGAGGTAATCCATGGTCGGTTATCATTACTTCCATTCTTTTTGAGCTTTAGTCCAGAGGACGTGGGCCCATCCTATCATCTCATCTCCTTATGTCTTTGATGGCTTCATTCATTCCTCCTTTGTTTTTCTCACAGGCCCCATTGTTTAAGGCCTCTCTCCCATCTACTTTCTTCAACTCTTGCCCAGTACTTTTCAGAAAGCTCCTTTTATGGATTTCACCTCCCTGCTTCAAAACCTAGGATTCTTAAGCTTCTTATTTCTCTTCCTTTCTATATTCTCACTCAGAACATTTGTAGGTCCTAATATATAGTTTTAAGAATGAATGAATGAATATGTTAAAGTCATGTTTCTTCAAATAAGAGAGTATCTGGATCTCCTACTTCAGAAGTTTTAGAACCCCTGCATTACATTAAATGCTATCTTTTTGGGTGATTGCCTGAAACTAGCTTAATAATGAACACAAGATTGAGCACTGAAATTGTAGCAATACTGGATTATAATGTTATTATCCAATTGGCTTGCAGTATGCTTTTATAATCTTTTAAAAAAATTGTCAGTGAACTGATTGCTTAGCATTTAACAATTGTCTTAGAAAAAATATAGACTCCTCCCCTGCTGAATTCATAAACCCCAATTTGTGAATAATATTGTTCTAGGAATTTGCTGTTTCTTAGCACTTTATTCAAAGATAAAAAAGATGGATGGAAATTGTCTTGGTGAAAGATCTGGGCACCTTGTAAAATACTTTTTTTAAAGTGATTTGGTTTTGGAAGTGAAAGTTATGTTTTCCTTATTCCATCCTATCAAGAATGTTTTCAGTGGTAAGGCATGGGGGACTGGACAGCGCTGGTCAGTCACTGGTCAGTCAGAATTGTGGGTCACTTTAGATCAGCAGTTCTCCACCAGGGGCGATTTTGCCCCTCAAAGAACACTTGCCAGTGTCTTGCAACGTTTTTGGTTGTCACGGTGGGGGGTGGGCTGCTACTGGTGTCTAGTCGGTACGCACCAAGGATGCTGCACAGGGTAGACCCCACAAAGAAGTAATTATTTTGCACAAAATGTCTGTAGTGCTGCATAGTTCACTCTATTTAGATAACTTTCAAGAATGTTCAACTATCATTTACCCTTTCTGACCCTGGGTTCTTCAGGAAAGGAACATGTGGATACTGGATGTCTTAATACCTCTAACAACTAGCATTCACAGAGCAAATGGTGGGAAGAGAGTGGGACCATTGATACATTTTGAGGGCTCTTCTGCATTGTTGAATGCACCTTATCAGATTTTCTCCTTAATCAGGTGGGGACTGTGTATCCTCCTTTATGTTGGGAGTTTTGGTTAACAGAAGAGGTGTCCTCAGAAGTCACCACTTTCCCTCTTTGAGCTGGTTGTTCCAGAATTCATAATTCTAGATAGCATGCTTCTGTTGGTATTTTTTGATTCCTTGCACTCCCAATAGTTATATAGTTACTTCTATCCATATAGTTAGTTATAGCTATGCTATGAATGAGCAAATATTACCTATAGTGGATTCAAAGAGTAAAGCTCTTATTTTTCCTTCCTGCACAGTTCCGTTTTATATAAAAAACTTTTATTCAAAATCTTTGTAGTTCTCATTAATTCTCCCTTAGATTTCTTCACTTGTCTAAATCTCCTTAAGACAGTCATACACCTCAGACATCATATTGTTTTCATCTCTTTGGATAAATTTCTCCTTGAGCCTCTTACTGCTCCAGTCTGAAACTTTGTACATAGTGTGATCCTGAGATCATCAGCCTGGGGTTTCTTACTTTGATATAGAATAGACATCTTTATTCTCCTCCTGAGTAAAATGCATGGGAGATACAAGTTTTTGAGGCTCTGGGTGTCTGAAAATTTTTTTGTTTTATCCTCCCACTTTATTGATAATATAGTGTGTCTACATACCTTTAAAATTTTTGAGGGCATGACCCATTGATGTTTTTGTTCTGACGTTGCTGTTTAGTAGTTTAATGGCATTCTGATACCTGAGCTTTCCTATGTAACCTTTTAGAAACTTCTGTTTGACCTCTTATACAGACCTCTCACAGTGGCTTGCCTGGTTGATGACTCTGGGGTACTCTGACCTTGTCTGATCCTTCAGTTCTTAAAAACTTTCTTTAATTACTCTCTTTCTTCTTTATTTATTATTCCTATTATTATTATTGTATTTTGTATTCTCCTTAGAGTGTGTCTGTTTTTTGGATACTGAACCTTTCTTTGGGAGGTGCTTAGATCATGAGAGTGGAGTCCATGTGAATGGGTGTAGTCCCCTCTACTATTTGAGGTTACCATAGAGGGGCGCCTGGGTGGCTTAGTCGGTTAAGCATCCGACTTTCGCTTAGGTCATGATCCCGTGGTTTGTGGGTTCGAGCCCCGCGTCGGGCTCTGTGCTGACTGCCAGCTCAGAGCCTGGAGCCTGTTTCAGTCTGTGACTCCCTCTCTCTCTGAGGCTACCATAGAAAGATGGCCATCTAGCAAGTGGACCCTCACCAGATATTTGCTGGTGCCTTGGATCTTGGACTTCCCAGCCTCTTGAACTGTGAGAAATGAATGTTTGTTGTTTATAGCTGCCCATTTTATAGTATTTTTTGTTGTAGCAGCCTGAATGGACTGACTCTCATCTTCCAAACCTACTGATTGTTCCTTTTCTGCTGTAATGTTTTTAAGATTCCTTTTCTCTGAACAGTTCCTCCTCTCCATCTTCCCCCCACCTTTTTTTTTTTTTTTTAAGTAAAATGTCCTGGTTTTGTTTCAGTGTTGCGCTGTTTTATCTCTAAGGATAATAGTTCTTTTGACTTTTCTATCTACATAGTGTCTTGCTGCCAACTTGCCTTTTTTTTTTTTTAAGTTTGTTTCCTTTATAGCTTTCATATTTGTGGATTACTTCAGTTACCTAAGAATTCTTTGTTGTCTTAAGGGTGGGAGACCAAAAAGCCAATGGGAAGCCCTAAATTGTTGAGTGGGACTTACTGACGTGGATTATCACCATCTGGTGATCTGACTTGGCTTTTGTGTTGGAGAACCTCTGATATAAGCTCTTTCTTCTTGGAAAGATTTTATTTAGTAGAGAAAATTTGTCTAATCGCTTGCCTTGAAGTTGAAGCTGTGACTTGACTGACTGAGATTTAACAGATAATTGAGGGAAGAGATCTGGGGTTTTCACATTCTCACTTAATGCCCCCTCTTTCTAGTGCTGTATCCTGGCCTTCAGTAGCCTTATGTCCCTGGAAACATTTTCCCCCTCTTCACAGAAAGTCTTCAGTATTGGCGAGTGGAGGAGGGTAAGGGAGGGGCCTGTACATTAGGAGAGAGCTGGCTGCTCAGTTCCATGTTTCAGCCTCTGTTTATCTGTACTTTTAGAGGCAAATGGTAAGTCATGTTGGTTTCGCTAAGAAACTACTTGTCTTTTTGTTTCCAATTTGTATAATTGTACTATTTCTGCATCTGTTTCTCTTCTTTGGAGTGTATACCTTTCTTAAAACACACACACACAAACTTCCTTTGGTTGTTTTAATGAGATTCTTGGAGGCGATTAAAGGTAGTTGCATGTGTTCAGTTGGCCACCTTTACCCAGTGGTAAGCCTCAGTTGTTTTGTTTAAATATCATTATTACAGTGGTATTGGAATTTGGCTATATCATAGATTCAGTAGAGTATTCATAAGCGTCCTAGTTGGGAACTTAACCATCATTTATAATGTTATGAATAGAAATGTATTCAAAGATCTTTAACATCAGTTTACACATGATCTACTCATTTACAAGATGATAACATACATGTATTTGCCTTGTCACATAGGTGCATGTTTTTCTCCTGCAAGATAATGTTTCGTCAGAATGAGCATATGCTTCACCAGCTGCATACCCAAACTCCACCACAAGTTATGATTCATTGTTCATTTCCAAGGCAAAATGATGTCCTCAGTAAAATGTTAGGAAATTCTGTGACCCACAAAGTTGAGTTAAATTTTCTCTCACAACAAATCCATTCGTGCTTTATATGAGAGTAAGGATAAAAGAAAACGGCAGTTGTCAAGGTAGTCAAAAAAATTTGAATCATCAATTTTTCTCACATTTAATTTTTTCCTTTGCTTGGAGTGGTTTAAGCTATGTACCACTGCACCTACTTAAGGCCTTAACTTAAAAAGTAGAAGTAACTACTTTTTTTTTTTTTTTTAAATCATTGTGTTAACTTAGTTCAGTGGTTTGGTGTGTCTGTGATCCCTGGGATCATCAAGAACATTTTCCACAGTATGTGAGATCAAAACAAGTTCTGTGGTAGTACTAAGATGTTATCTTGCCTTTTTGACTCTTGTTCTCTTATTAGTACCATGGAATTTTCCAGAGACTACATGAAGTGTTATGATGTCATTGCTCTGACTGCTAATGATAAATGCAAAACATTATCGTTCTCACTAAATTTTTTGAGAACTGTGTAGTTGGATAAGACTCAAACTTCTCAGGTCTGTAGTGCTGTAGATCATGAATGATTCTGTGTCCAGTTGTTGATCATGCAGTAAAAGTGCTTGCACTCTGCTCTGTTCAGTAAATTTTCAAGTTTCCTGCCTACAGTTTACTGTGATCTGATTACTGGTGTTCTGCGGGACCATATGAGAGTCAGCTAGTTCAGCAGTTCATTTTACAGATAAGGAAACCAAGCACAGAGCGACTTGCTTTATGGTCTGTGGAGTGTTTTTAAGTTTGGTGAAGATATTTGGTACCTAAATCTACCATAAGTATTTATAAATTATTACTGCAATTCTCAAATTTTCTGATCCTGGAACTGCATTGTACTCTTAAAAATTACACCTTTACCCTCAAAGATTGTGTGTTAACATATATAGATACAGATGTTTACTATATTAAAATTTAAAACAGAAATTTTAAAAATAATTATCAATTGATTTAAAAACAGTTACAAACTCATTGCATGTTAACATATTTTTTGATGAAAAATAAAATTATTTTTCACAACAGAATAACTAGAGTTGTTTTATACTTTTGAAAAATCTCTTTAATGTCAGCATAATAGAGGGCATCTGAATTCCTTATCTGTGTCTGTATTTGTTGGAAGTATATGAGATAATCAGTCTGGCCTCACCTGATATATAGTTGAAAAACAGAGGAACCTTTTCAGATAATTGTGGATATTCTTCTTTGATATTACAGTACAACAAAACTTGACAACAGGTGGTAGTTTCTTAAAGATTAGTTGTGATATGGAATCTGAAGATCTCTATCAGGGGACTTTCCCTTCTCTCTGTTACATTAAAATCCATTGGTCTGCCTTGAACTTTGAATGGATCTTTTATCCATGCTTAATTTTGGAACACGTGTTTCCATTTGGAAAATATTGGTTCATTGATTTAAGCAGATCTTCTAAATACCGACATATAATACCGAGAAGCACATTTGTTAATATTACTACTATTATCAGAAAAGTCTTTTTTAATATTAGGAAGCTATCAGGTTCACAGTGGCAGATATGTTTCCCTAAATTTCAGGTTTTGCTTACAAGCTCGAATTTTATCATTGGCAGCACACAGTTTCAGTTGTTTTTCTTAAAGCAACAAACTCCTTTTCAAGAAAATGGCATGTTCTCAAATTTGAATAAGTATAGTTTGTCACTTGTTCTTTCAAGTAAAAATGGTGTTCCATTATAACTGTGCAAGTGCTTTGCCTTACAATAACATCTTACTTTGATATGCAGCAGATGTGTTTGTTTATACTTCCTGTTTTGTCAAATAGAATATTTAAAAGGTGTACTCAAAGATTGAGACTTGATCAGATAAATCCGGGCCAGCATGAGGATGAAGTTAGGCACCTAGAGTGGAAAACTTAAGAATTCACTACCTGATGGGCGCCTGGGTGGTTCAGTCAGTCCAACTCTTGATTTCGGCTCAGGTCATGATCTTATGGTTTGTGAGTTTGGGCCCCGCGTCGGGCTATGTGTTAACAGCATGGAGCTTGCTTAGGATTCTCTCTCTCTCCCTCTCTCTCTGCCTGCTCATGCTCTCCCTCCTTCTGTCTCAAAATAAATAAACTGAAAAAAAGAACTCACTACCTGAAAGTGAGAAGTGAGTGCCTGCTTAAATTTCACACAGATGATGCTTCACTTGCTACACCCTGGTTCAAGCCCTGAGATTAATAATTTTACTGCTTCATCAAGGACTTAAGTGAAATTTTAAAATTTTTTGTCATTTTTAACTGCAAGTGCATGGAGGTAAAGAATACACTAGCTTGGGGCCACTTGTCTTAATTTATGGCGAAGCTAATGCAGTGTAGCTCTCATTGCTTTTTTGTTTTTCCCTTTATGCCATTGTTTTTGCATCACCAGTGCAGATGTCAATATACTGAAAAAGACAATGTTTTAGTATTACTGTGAAAGTAATTTTAATATCACAGACACCTGCATTCCCAGACCATCTGTGAGAACGGCTGTTAAGTTCTGTCATGCTATATTGTAGTTCTTGATATGCTTCTCATTGATTTATCTGTTTTGGTACCTGGAACTGTTAAAAATGAATGTTATTTAACTTAAGATCACTAGGAGAGATACAATTCTGAAAACTGGGGCTTTGCATCTTACCCCAGATTTGACCATCAATATTTAAGTTACTTAAAATGTTACAGTAGTAGTTCTCCCCTTCCCTGCACATTGGAATTACCTGTAGTGGTTTAAAACCATTGCAGAGACCCCACCCCTAGAATTTAATTGGTTTAGGGTACTGCTTGGATGCTGGCATTTACCCAAGCTCCAGAGTTGATACCAATGTGTAGCCAACATTGAGAACTGCTTTATAGAGGATGAGTACTGTTTTGATTAGCTGTTTACTCAGGTGTTTTCTACATTTAAATAAAATGGAATTTTATTTATTTTTTTAATTTTTTTTAATCTTTATTTTTGGGAGAGTGCAAGCAGGGAAGGGGCAAAGAGAGAGGGACAGAGGATCCGAAGCAGGCTCTGCACTAACAGGCTGACAGTACGCACCCGATGTGGGGCTTGATTACTGACCCATGAGATCATGACTGGAGCTGATGTCAGACGCTCAACTGACTGAAGTGCCCCCAAGTAAAATGTAACTTTAAAAAGTAGCAGTGACACTTTGACACTGGGACAAAAAGAGGTTAGATTATGATCCCAAGTGGTTTAAGAAAATTAAAAAACAAGTCAGATCTACGAAAAAGCATACTTGGGTGAAATTTACTAGTGATATTTTACAGTGAGGTTGGTAATTCTGATTGGATTTTTGTGGCCTGTGGTGGGTTGCTTGCTAATTCTTAAAAGTTCAATTTATAAGGATTAAATATTCATTGTGTAGAAGGCATTATATTAGTAATTGAGTACAAATAATTTCTTAGAAAATGAAATTTAAAGTAATGCAAGCCCATTTTTCAAACAAAACTGTTTCATTTTTTTCTTAGAATCAAAAGTTATAAAGATGGTGTTATTCAAAGGTATTTTCTGTTTGTTTCTTTTAGAATTAAAGTTGGGAGAACTACTTCATGATAAGCTGTAAGTATTTGTGTTATATGAAATAGTGTAGTATAATATTCTGCTTTTTCTTGTGTGCAATAGTATTCCTTGAGGCCTGGGTAATATTACATTTCAAAGCTTTAAAAATAAAATGAATTATAAATCTATTTTTAACCTTGTGAGCTGTTTGGGGGCAGCTGACCTTAGTTATGATACAAAATAGTTGTACCCAGTAAAACTATGAATTTTGGTCATTTCTGTAAGAGTTAGATATACAGGATATGAAATTTCTTGAGGAAAAGGTACAGGTTAATGACCAAAGATGAATGATTTACTGGCTGGCTGGGAGAATCCCTGGAAAGGTTAAAAAAAGGAAGATGCTTGATTCTATTTATACTCCCATAGATAACCTCAGTTCCCACACTGTATGGCCAGGCTCAATTTCAAAGTTAGGAATGTGAAATGTTAAATTAGTTAATGGCCAACCAAGATTGGACATTTGGGGAGCGGGGGTAGACCCTAAAATTTAATTTTTCTCAAACGAGTGTGAATCAGAGTCATCAAGGGATTTTTAAAACATGCATTGCTGGGCCCAACCCCCAGAGTTCCTTTTTTAGGTCTGGTGTGAGACTTCGCAGAAGTTAAATTTCTAGCAGAGAAAGACAAATACCGTATGATTGCACATATAGGAGGATTAGGAGGAACTTAATGGAGGACCAAGGGGGAGAAGAATGGGGGAAATAGTGGGGGAGAGGGAGAGAGGCAAACCATGAAAGACTCTTGAATACTGAGAACAAACTGAGGACTGATGTGTGTGTGGGGGGAGGGGGGAGATGTGCATGGAGGAGGGCACTTGTGGGGATGAGCACTGGGTGTTATATGGAAACCAAGTTGACAATAAACTATTTGTAAAAAATTTAAAAAAATACCAAAGGTAAATAAATACATAAACAAACATTAAAAATGTTTTTAAAAAAAGAAATAAAAGGTATACAGATTGGAAAACAAAAAGAAAAGAAGTTAAATTTCTAACAATTTCCCAGGTGAGGGTGATGTGCTGATTCAGGGACCAACCACACTAAGAACCACTCAGGGTCATCGTTTTGGTGCTATAGGCAGTTCTGGGAAAGATATAATGAAGCCATACCAAAAACAAATGCAGGAAAGAGTGTGGCTCCTAAATGTAGACCAAGATTTGAGAGAACAGACCTGAGGAGGGACCAAGTATTTCCCCAAGGTTTTAGGCTTCACCCAGGAAACATGATTGCCAGCAGCATCCCCTGACCTCCTATTAACGTTATATTCTCGTAATTTTTCTCTTAGCTGTCTTGTATTTTCTTCCTATTGTACAATCTTCTAACATATATGTAACCTCTTTATTGTCTGTTTCCTTCCACTGGAATCTAGTCAGGCAAATTTGTTTTGCTCACTTGAACCTAGACCCCTGTCTAGCATATATTTGGTGCTCAGCATTTGTTGAATGAATGAAGAAATCCTAATTTAATGCTACTGTAGTTTCTATAGAGCTTTTACTAATTAGGCAAATACCTCACTGGTGTAGGGTTTTAGTTGTGCCATTAAAAACTTGTTTTTATTAGTTTTCTTGTAAGTAATGGATATTCTGTTTTAAACGAATTCAAATATCAGAAATGAGCAAAACCTTCCTGTTATACCGCCTCCACCCTGCACCCCACATGCTTACTCTTTGCCCAGAGATAATCACTATTATGAGATTGTTGCAGGTCCTTCTGGACCTATAAAATACATATATGAGTAAAATCTATAAAAATAATTGATTATAAATGCCTGTCTGTAGTATGTATTATTTTGAAAATTCCTTTCCCATTCAGTATATCTCGGAGATCTTTCCATGTTAGTATATAAGCTCTACCTTGTTCATTTTAACTGTTGCTTTGTATTTTACAAAGTGGCTCTACCATAATTTATTCTGCAGTATCCCTGTTGACAGACATTTAGATTGCATCATGGGAACATGAGATTGGTAACATGGGAAAATTGAAGACATTTAATTTATATAAAGTTCTTTATATACATGTGCAAATAATTTATAAGATGGAAGCCTAGAAATCAAATGACTGGATTTTAATAGGTTCACCCAAACTTTCCTAAATAAAAGTCTGTATTAACCTACACTCCCACCAACAGTATATGGCAGTAAACTAGGTATATTTTTTAAGCTTTCTGAACGGCCAAAGAAATTCCGCATTGTTTTGTTTTGCATTGCCTGATTGCATTTGATTTTGAGCAACTTTTTCCTTTTATTATAAATATAAATATTTTTTTCTTTTGTGAATTGTCGATTCATGTCCTTTGCCTCTTTTTCTTTGGACTACTTGCCTTATTGTATGAGTTAGTTGTATTCTGGATAACAACTTTTTAAAAATTACATATATTAAAAATTCTCCTACTAGATAATTATTATGTTTTAACTACAGTTTATTATCATTGCATATAAATTTCAACTTCTCCTTTTATAGTTCTGTAAATTATTTAAATCTTTTGTTTGCTTGTTTTAGGTTTAGAACTTAAATCTGCCTGGGTTTACTTTTCAAAATTGTGTGAATCAAAAGATTTCACTTTTTCCAGGTGGTTAGCCACTTTTCTCACTATTTATTGGTAAATCCACTATTTTTCATTATTTTGAAATTCTACCTTTATCATATAGAATTCCTACAGAAATGTGGATTTAGACTGTTTTCTGTTGATCTGTGTATTCTAGAATGTTTGTAATCATTATATCTTTTTAAAAATTTTTTTAAAATTTTATTTATTTTTGAGAGAGTGTGTGAACAGGGGAAGGTCAGAGAGAGAGGGAGATACAGAATCAAAACAGGCTGCAGGCTCTGAGCTAGCTGTCAGCACAGAGCCCAACATGGGGCTCGAACCCATGAACTGTGAGATCATGACCTGAGCCGAAGTCGGACACTTAACTGACTGAGCCACCCAGGCGCCCCTGTAATTATTATATCTTATAGTATCTTTGATATTTGGAGAATATTGTTTTTGTTGAAAGAATTCTTTTCCATTTTTGCATATTTTCTGTTTTGGCTTGGCAAGCTTCTTGAAAAATACTATTTGGGTTTTGATTAGCATAGATTAGAGTTGTTTTCAATAATATCATGCTCATCCTGTCAGATTATCTTGAAGCATTAAGAGATTTGAGGGATTGCAGGGAAGAGTCTGTCTCCTTAAAGCTGGTTTTGATGTCTTGTTGCTTTTCTGAGAGGAAATGATGTGTTATAACAAGGTAATGTCTTTATTTTCCTGGTAGTCTGATAGCTTAGACTAAGCAAAATGTGAAGTCAGTAGCTTGATCATCTATCAGACTTTTAAGCTTTTCTTGTTCCTGTCCCATTTTTTGAGGCATATCTGTTAATGATATACTCACTAACTAGTCCACAGTGTACCACAGCTATCTGTTTATATGGCTAATAAGCCAGACCCAAGGTAACACGACTCCTGGATTATTTTTCATTCTGTTATTGCCAGAACTTTGGGCATTGTAGATGGTAATGTACTACATTATTCCCATTATTCAAGATATAAAGAAAATAAATCTAAAAGTTACATTTGGTAATGATTACTTCAACACAACTTTCTAAATATTAAGTGGAGAAAATCACTTAAAGAAGGCAAAGTGAAATCCATTATAGATCAGTTGATCTTTTTTCCATTACTGTGCATCCTTTTTGAAGGAAGCACAAAAAATATCTTTTGTTTTCTTTTTGCCCACACAGTGTATGCAAAATAATTTGAGTGACCAATACATGGGAGAATTTTTATGTTAAAGGACGATTATTTAATTTTTTTAATTTTTTATTTTTTTGGAGAGAGAGTACGCATAAGCATAAACCAGAAATGGGCAGTGGGAGGGGAGGTGGCAGGGGAGGGGAGGAGAGAGAATACTAAGCAGGCTCCATGCCTAGTGCAGAGCCCAACAGCAGGGCTTGATCTTGCAACCCTGAGATTATGACCTGAGCCAGATATTTAACTGACTGAGCACTCAGATGCCTCAGAGGGAGATTATTTAACTGAAATAGAAGTGTTAGCAAATAGGGAAGATTAAATACATAGAACACTGTCTTTGTTTAAAGTACTATAATTATTATATCATTGAGGGAATCTGAGTAAACTTACTGGTTCAAAAACAATTTGTGGGGTCAATTTTTTTATTTGTAGATTTGGGCTTTTTGAAGCCATGTCTGCCATTGAAATGATGGATCCCAAGATGGATGCTGGCATGATTGGAAACCAAGTTAATCGAAAAGTTCTCAATTTTGAACAAGCTATCAAGGTAAATACCATTGTGCTTTTTGTGTTTTTATCATTTGTTATTTCACATGTTAAAACAGTGACCATCAAACTTGGCATATTAAAATATAATTTTTTAAAACTATCTCAGGTATATAAGCAAAAATTAGTTATAGCTTTAGTTATCTTTTTCTTTTGAAGTCTGTAAATTGTTCAAAGGTCTTTATTATAAGCTTGCTCTAAATTTGTGTGTGTTTACTAATTTTTTAAAGCATCTTAGTATATATTCAAATACCAGGATAGTTGGTTAAAGGATTAAGTTTTATGTATTAATATATTAAGCAGAATGCTTGTGGTTGTGTATTTGACATTCACTCTGTGATGATTGACTTAGAAATTCGTTCACAGTTGCCACAGAGTTTAATTTTGCAATTTTGCATATTTTATGAAGAAATATTTGCTAAATAAGTGGATATTTAAATAAAATTTACAAGTAGTATAATTAATCACCTTAAGGGAAGGGTTTAAAATTTTTTTTTTTATGTTTTTATTTTATTTTTGAAAGAGAGAGCACACATAGGGGAGGGGCAGAGAGAGAGACACACACAGAATCTGAAGCAGGCTCCAGGCTCTGAGCTGTCAGCACAGAGCCAGACACGGGGCTCAAACTCATGAACCATGAGATCATGACCTAGGCCAAAGTTGGATGCTTAACCTTCTGAGCCACCCAGGCACCCCAAGGGAAGGGTTTTTTAAAAATGTTTACTTTTCGGGGCGCCTGGGTGGCTTAGTCGGTTAAGCATCCGACTTTCGCTTAGGTCATGATCTCACGGTTCGTGGGTTCGAGCCCCGCGTCAGGCTCTGTGCTGACTGCCAGCTCAGAGCCTGGAGCCTATTTCAGAGTCTGTGTCTCCCTCTCTCTCTGACCCTCCCCTGTTCACGCTGTCTCTCTCTCCTAGAAATAAATAAAACATTAAAAAAAATTTAAAAAAATGTTTACTTTTCTCATTTTAAGTATTTCAATCCATTAAAATGATTCATATTTATTAATGCTTAAAACTAATATATGAACTGTTTTTTAAATACTTGTCTAACTTTTTGTTTCTTTACAAAGGCCTTTATTATATTTCAAATTAAGAGGCTTTGATTTTTTTGTATTGAAGATCTATTTAAGATATATTTCGAGAACACAGTTAATTTGGTATCTTATTTTTTTTTATCAGATGATGATACAGTTCTAAAATTGTTATTTTTTAAATATTTTGTTTTTGGAGGCCAGAATGCTACTAGACATAGAAACTATAAATTTATAAAAACTTCTGCTTATATGTCATATTTCTCCTCCTCTTTTAGGATGGCACCATTAAAATTAAAGACCTCACCTTACCTGAATTGATAGGGATAATGGATACTTGTTTTTGCTGTTTGGTAAGAGTTAAAATAACACTTGGTTAATCTAAAAACTGTGACTTCCTAGAAAGTTCCCTCTGGTTGGGAATTAGAGAAGTGAGGCAGGAAAACCACTGTGCAGTTTCTTGTAGTAATCTAGGGGAGGTGTAATGCTTGACTAGGTTAGTAGTAGTAAGGATGAACAAGAAGAGTTAAATGAGTGGCTAAGGACCTGGTTAGTTCTAAAATTGTGAATTCCTTACATAATGGATTTTTATTGACTCTACTGTGGAATTGATTGCTTTTGGATTCTATATAACGCAGCATTCTAATTTCATTAATCTCCAAATATATTGCAAACTGAATTATATGTAAGAATGCTTCCCTGAGATAGCTAATCATATTTATTGTGTATGATTCTTGAAAAACTGTAGTCAGTGGAAGTGAATTGTAATTCTTCTGTCTCTTCTTACCTTCCTTTTAGTCATCTTTGAAATCCTGTGGTTAATTATATATCTTATGGGGTCTGTGGCTCTCTAGTCCTTGACTGTTGGATCTGTTTAGACATTGCAGACCTTCTTTGTCATCTGAAACATACACATTCTTTTACTTCTTTATAGATAACCTGGTTAGAAGGCCATTCCTTGGCACAGACCGTATTCACGTGCCTTTACATTCATAATCCAGACTTTATAGAAGATCCTGCCATGAAAGCTTTTGCTCTGGGAATCCTGAAAATCTGTGACATTGCAAGGGAAAAAGTAAATAAAGCTGCTGTTTTTGAAGAGGTAAGATTTTGTAATATAAGAATTCCTGGGGTGCCTGGGTGGTTTAGTCAGTTAAGCGTCCAACTTCAGCTCGGGTCATGATCTTACAGTCCATGAGTTTGAGCCCCGCATTGGGCTCTGTGCTGGCAGCTGAGAGCCTGGAGCTTGCTTCACAGTCTGTGTCTTCTTCTCTCTCTACCCCTCCCCCACTCATGCTCTGTCTCTTCTCACTCTCAAAAATGAATAAATGTTAAAATTTAAAAAACAAAAAAGAATTCCTGAAGCTCATTGACCACTTTATTTATTGTGATGTATTTAAATGATTATATGATACATGTTTTTATTGGTATATGTAGTTAAAAACAGGTTTTAGAACTGATGCTATGCTATTTATAGATATGTTGGCTGAAATAATCCAGTTCTAAGAGAGAACTTTCATCTTAGTATGTTTCATCTGTCAGTACTATTCATTGAGTATCCATTATGTGCAGAGAGAATACTTTGCCCTGGATGTTATGTGGATTCACAAAGGCAATAGAAGACAGCCTCAAGTCTCTTAAAAATTATAACATAGAAGTGCTGTACTTTCAGTTTTTGGATAATAAGG
The DNA here is from genome assembly GCF_008692635.1 of Crocuta crocuta. Lineage (NCBI taxonomy): Eukaryota > Metazoa > Chordata > Mammalia > Carnivora > Hyaenidae > Crocuta > Crocuta crocuta. The sequence goes on from NW_027551560.1 coordinate 3,516,608, forward strand.
AGCTAAGGAAAACAAATATATGAAAAATATTTTGGAGTATAAATATTTTCTTCCAGTTTATAAATAAGTACCTTGCCTTTAGGAAGTGTTTTAATAAAATTTTTAGACATGGAAAGGTTTTTTTCTCCTTATGAGAAATTTTAAGGGGAAATGCAATAGCATTTACAATTATTGGTAAGTAATTATTTTTTAATTCTTCCTTTTGTTGAAACTTATGTTTTCTTTTAACACTGTTACTAATACAAAAATAATATTTTATTTTATTTTATTTTATTTTTATTTATTTATTTTTTAATATTTTTATTTATTTCTAGGAGANAATAATTATATAGCTAATATAATTTTTCACATTTGAATATATGGCTTCTGATTTCTCTACAAAATACTGTCTACTTTTTATACACTTAGTGGTTATTTACCTACCTATTTTAATTGCTGTGGTTATCATGGAATGTCTTATCCATTTGAGTGAAAAATTTAAAAAGATTAAGTTAAAAAGAAGATACACACAAATTATTAAATACTTACATTCTCAATGAACGCCCAATAGGACATCAAAAATCCTAGCCCTAGGGCAGAGAAATGATTCATTTAACAAATAGTACTAGGACAGTTGATTAGCACCCTTGAGAATTGACTTATCATTTTATATCTGCCTTAATCTGTTGGGTTGCTATAAGAACAGAACTTTATTTCTCATATTTCTGGAGGCTAAGACGTCCACACAAAGCACCCGCAGCTTCGGTGTCTGGTGAGGGCCTGCCTTCTGGTTGCACTATGTTCTCACATGACAGAAGGTGTGAGGGAGATCTCTGGGATCTCTTTTATAAGGGCACTGGTCGTATTCACAGGGCTCTGTTCTCATGGCCTGATCATCTCCCAAAGGCCCCACCTCCAAATACCATCACATTGGGTGTTAGGACATAACAGGAATTTTGTAGGGGGACAAACATTCAGTCTGTAACAACATCAAAATAAATTGCAGATCGATGAACTATTTTAAGTGTAAAAATATTGCCAAAAAGTCAGAAAATAATTTCAAATTATCGGAAGTTATAGTAACAGCACAAAGAACACTCTATATCTCTTACCTTGATTCAGTTGCTATTAGTGAATTATTCCAATTCATTAACTAATGTAATTAATGAATTAGTTTTTCAATTTCTCTGTCACATATGGATGTACATGTTGATGTATGTATGTTTTTTCCTGAACTGTTGGAGACTAAGTTGCATACATTATGACCTTCTCCTCGCAAACACGTCTCAGTGTGCATCTCCTAAGAAAGAAGTACTTTCAAACAGCTATAGCATAGTTGTCAACCTCAGTGAATCTGTAATAACAGTCCACTCTCCATATTCTGTTCCTGTCAGGTGACCCAGCATTATCTTTAGCATTTTTACCCTGCAGTACGAGATCCAGTCTAGGATTATGTCTTGCATTTAGTTGCATATCTCTTTAGTCCTTTAATCCACAGCCTTTCTTTGTCTCCATACCGTTGATAATTTTGGAGAGCATAGGCCTGTCCCGATTTGCCTTTTTTCATGGAATGTTCCTCACTTGGGGTTTGTGTATTTTTCCTTATGATTGCATTTAGATTATGCAATCCTGGCTGGAATACAACAAAAGTGATACTGTGTCTTCCTTCTGGTGTCACAGCTGAGGCATACAGTGTCCATTTGCCCCCTGCAGTGGTGATGTTATTTTGTTCCAAGGTGTTTTCCGATTACTGTATGGTTAGTTTTTACCCTGGCATATAATAAGCAATCTGTAGGGAAACTCTTTAAGAACATGGAAATATCCTACTCATTAAAACCTTTCCAGGTGCTTGGGTCGCTCAGTCAGCTAAGTGGTCAACTTTGGCTTAGGTCATGATCTCATAGTTTGAATTCAAGCCCTGCTTCAGCCTCTGTGCTGACAGCNAAAAAAAAAAACCTTTCCCCAAGATTAAGCATCCATCAATGCTTGCTTGGATTAATCTTCACTGTAAAGTGATGATTTTCTAAGTCTAGCATGCCCTCCACATTTATTAGTAAGAGCTCAGGTTTCCAGTGTAAGCAAGTCTCATTCATTTTTATGGTATTGTAAATTCACACAACTGTTTTAAAGAGCAATTGGTAATATAAGTTAAAATATATATGACTTATCTCAGCAGTTTCACTTTTAGAAATTTATTCTACAAATAGATCTATGCTGTGCACAAAGACTTACGTACAGGGACATTAATTGTAGTTTCGTTTGTAGTAACTGAGGTCTAGAACTATCTTGATGTCCATCAATAGGAGACTTGTTAAGTGATGCTACCTTCATGCAGTTGAGTATTGTGCACCCTTTACAAAGGAGGAGGTAGGTTTACGTATACATGTAAGATTAGCTCTCCAAAATAAAGTAAAATAAGTAGGATGTAGAAAAGTATATAGGTTACTACCATTTTATTTTCTGTTTTTAAAATGGGAGGTAGTTAAATCTTCATAAAATAACTGGAGGCTTTTTTTTTTAAGTTTTTTATTTTGAGAGGAAGAGAGAGTGCAGGTGGGGAAGGGATAGAGAGAGAGAGAATCCCAAGTAGGCTCCACGCTGTCAGCAAGGAACCCAGTGTGGGGCTCAAACCCACAAACTGTGAGATCATGACCTGAACCAAAATCAAGAGTTGGATGCTTAACTGACTAAGCCACCTAGGTGCCCCTATTTTCATTTATTTTAAGACAAACTAAAACATTTTTTAAAAACTGAAAATAATTTTTTTGTAATGTAAGTAATTATTGAAATTCTGCATTTTATCTGGATGAAGGTCTTAAAAATAGGAGAAATCCTAAAAGAATAGGAAAAAGCTGATAAAAATTGTTTTAGAAAAATCTGGGTAACAAAAATAACAAAGTAACTCTTTATTAGACTCTCATTCAAATAAAGCATAACACTGAAGCCCAGATGAATAAATGGGCAGTAAAATAAACAACTCACTCTTGGAGGAAGGTAATAAATTTTCATTACATTTTTAAGATTGAGTCTTAATGTAATCCGAGAAATACAATTAAAATAAAAAATAACTGGATCATTTTTCCTCTAAATATATTTATAAATGAGACCAGTATTGGTAAGGATACAGTAAGTTGTCATTTTGGGTTTTATTATAGAGGGAGTAAGCATTAGCACAGGTGAAACTAGTTAATTCATCTCTGGAACTCAGCTTCAAATGATTAGAAACAGGGACACTTTATGCTCAATACTTTAATAAGTTTTCAATAGTGAAAGTTGGCATTAACCAGAATGCCACCATTAAGGTTATGCTCAAAGTAAATTATGGATAATTTATTACACATAATTTATTATACATAGTGATAGTGAAAACAGTGTTTAAAATCATGGGAGAGCATACACTTTTAAAGAGTTAGGAAAGCAGCACATAATATAAGCAACTATGTAAAATTAAAAGAAATCTGGGAAGAAATATAGATAAAATCTCCTGGGCTGGAGAGGCTATGTTTTTCTCTTTCCTTTTTTTTTTTTTTAAATGTTTGTTTATTTTGAGAGAGTGCCGGGGAGAGGCAGAGAAAGAGAGAATTCCAAGCAGAGTCCATTCTTAGCACAGAGCCTGAGGTGGGCTGTATCTCATGACCATGAGATCATGACCTAGAGACTGAAATCAAGAGTCAGATGCTTAACTGACTGAACCACCCAAGTGCCCCTATGTTTTCTTGTTTCTGTAAACTTTTCAGATTTGCCAGATAGGTTTGTCTTGTTTTTAACTTAGGAAAAGAATTGATTGCCTAGTGGAAGTTCTTAAGAGACCTAGTAATGAACAAGTAAGAATGAACTGTAATAAACCAGTCATTTGTTTGAGATGCTGCTTCTGAAGTTCTAGGTGCTGGTATGTTTTGCTCTCAAGATGTCTCTGCTTTGTTTTAACTCTTGAACTGGAGACATTTCTGTTACTTAAAGATATGTCTTTCTTAATATCCTTAGTATCCTTCCAGACACGTACAAAATGGCAACCATAGTTCCCCCATCGCACCACTGGTCCTCTTGCATTCTGCGTCTTGTAAAGTTGTATCTACAGGGTTATCTGATTGAACTCTTTCATTTTTACCTTTCAAGTGTCTTGAATCTGGGCACTGCTTTTCCTTCTCTTTCATTGTTCCTGCTTTAGTTTAAGCCTTTCTCAGCTTCAGGTTTAGATTCCTTTTGAGAGTGTCTGTACTCTTCCTTCTGGCCTAGCCTTTCCCTCTAGGCCACTTTCCACTTGACCACTAGTTACCCTCTTAAAAGCAGGTAATCTGGTCATGTCTGGTTTTGCTCTTTGAAAATTTTTCCTGCTGTGTGTGTTTTAATAAAAGTACAAGGGCACCTGGGTGGCTTAGTTGGTTAAGTGTCCGACTTTGGCTCAGGTCATAATCTCATGGTTCATGAATTCAAGCCCTGCATCAGATTCTGTGCTGACAGCTCAGACCCTGGAGTCCGCTTCAGTGTTTTCTCTCTCTCTCTCTCTCTCTCTCTGTTCTCTACTCTTCTCCTATTCATGTTCTCTCTCTCAAAAAAAAAAAAAAACCACATTAAAAATTAAAAAAAAAAATACTTGTACATATTATGCAAAATCAAGTACCCCACAGCATACATAATGAAAGATTATAGTTGTCTGTTTTTTCCTTACTCATTCCATAATAGTATTAAATTCTTTTTAGCTTTTTGCTGCTTTTTAATTTCCATGTTTCTGGATAATAGGCTTATATGCTAATTTTGGATAACAGTTTTAAGTGGTTATTTTTGAGAGAGTGAGAGAACACACACATGAGTGGGGAAGGGTAGAGAGAGTCGGGGACAGAGGATCCAAAGTGGGCTCTGGGCTGACAGCAGAGAGCCCAATGTGAGGGTCAAACTCAGAAACCCTGAGATCATGGCCTGAGCCGGAAGGAAGCTTGACTGATTGAGCCATGCAGACGCCCCTGGATATTAACAATTTTTAGCTGATATGCCAACACATTTTTAGCATATAACTAGCATTCACATATTATTTTCTCCTGTATCCCAAATAGGAATTCAGTGTTTGGTTAAACCATTATTCAACATGAACATTACTGTGATTGTATAAATACTCATGACAGATGAGCCAAAGTGGTGTAAGCGTATGTTTCCCTTTTCATACAAATTTTTGTTTTTCTTGAAGTGATAACTGCCTCTCGTTTTTGGTTTGCCTAGTTTTCTGTGTTTTTAGTTTTCTGGTTCTCCCCCTCCCATCATTAGGAAACAGATGATCTTACATTTTTGAAATTGTCCTCTTTAGCTCCTTTGTTCTCTAGCTTCAGGCTGGATCAGTTCCCTTCTAGGTCTGCTGCACAGCTGGGATTCCAGGTTTTTCTTCACCATTCTCCTGGGAATTTCATTTCCCTCTCTTTGTTAGATTTCTAGTTAGATTTATTCTTTTTCTGTATTACTTTGGTTGGTACAGCATTTCCAGTTTCACGGGGAGACTGAGAGGGAATTGTTCTTTGAGAACTTGCATGCCTGAAAATGTCTTCCTTACCCTCACACTTGATTGAAAATTTGGTTGTAATAGATTTCTTGGTTGGTAAGTAATTTTCCTCTGAATTTTGAAGGCCTTATTCCACTAACTCTTAATTTCAGTGTCGTCATCCTGATCCTTTATAGGTGACCCATGTTTTCTCTTTGGAACTTTTAGGAGTTTTCTTTCTAATGACTATACCTTAAACTTGGTCATTCCAACCCTTTATTTTATTTTATTTTTTTTCATTCCAACCCTTTATTGATCTCAGTTTGAAGCATCCTATTCTCACACTCCCTCCTCTGTTTCTGGGTTGCTTGCGTTCTGACTCCTGCAGTTCACCTCTACTTGGACTCCAGTTTATCATATTGCTTTTATTCCTCTCACTTCCCATTGTGTCCTTTTTTCTGATTTTAAATACCATCTTCTTTCCTTGCAGTAACTCCCTTGCCTACACTTTCAGCCCCCTTCCTCTCCTGCCTTATTGTACCTCAATTCTAGTTAAATCCAACCATCTGTCTACTGTGCCTTTACACTTGCACATCGCAGCGTAACTGGAGAAAAATGCATTCACACTGATTGGGCCTACTTTCAGGTCGTCACCACTAACTTCAAGTAGGCCATGAGTGCTCCTTAGCAGTCTTACATTTCCCTAGTTCGTTCACTCTTCCTCTCCACAGGCTTCCAATACTTTTACTCACTTGAAGCAAATCTACCTTCCTGCTGCACTAAATAAATGGAAGTAATCTTCTTACCTACCTGTGCATGTGCCCTTCTATCCAGATGAACCTTCTAAGGTTGATCCCTTCTGCTTGTGTATTAGATCCCGTACCCTGTCTTATATTCAAAAATAGTGCTCTAGCAATTCTGTCCTCTGTCCTTTGCATAGTGAATTTGCCCCTCTACTGGATCATTCCCATCAGCACGCAAACATGCCTTATCTTCCTCAGTCTTAAAAATGCCATTTTTTGGGGCGCCTGGGTGGCTTAGTCGGTTAAGTGTCCGACTTTCGCTTAGGTCATGATCTCGCGGTTCGTGGGTTCGAGCCCCGCGTCGGGCTCTGTGCTGACTGCCGGCTCAGAGCCTGGAGCCTGTTTCAGTCTGTGACTCCCTCTCTCTCTGACCCTCCCCTGCTCACGCTGTCTCTCTCTCTCTCCTAGAAATAAATAAAAAATATTAAAAAAAAAAAAAATGCCATTTTTTGGCATAACTTTAGCTTCTGCCTCATATCTCAGTTCTTTTCAGCCAGACTTCTTAAGAGGTATGTCTATTCGCTCTTGAATCGTCTTGAGTCAGGCTTTGAATGCTGTTTCACCAAAGCTTCATTGTCATTGTCACCTAAGACCTCAGTGTTGCCAAGCCCATTGGTTAATGTTTGGTCTTAAACTTGACTGGCCATCAGATTTTTGACATGGAGTCCATCCTTGAAACAAATTATTTTCTTGGCTTTTAAGATGCTCTTTTTCCCTTGTTTCCTGCCTCACTGGTTATTCTTGTTTGCCATCTCATTCTCTAGGCCAGCACTGTCCAATAGATACAGAATACAAGCCATATATATACATTATTTAAAATGTTCTAGTAGCCAATGGGTAAAATTGATTTTTGTAACATTTCATTAGTCCAGTATACATTCCAATATATATAATCATTTAGAAAACATTAATGAGACATAAAATTGCATTTTTTTGTACCAAGTACTCCAGGTGTGGTATGTATGTTACACTCATAGCACATCTCAGTTTGAACCATCCACATTTGAAGCACTCGCTACTTAATTGGCTGTGTGATGGCTATATTGGACAGCACAGTCTAAATACTGGGGTGGCTCAGGCCCCGTCCTTATTCCCCTGTCTGTACTCACTCCCCTGATGATCTTGTGCCGTTTCATAGTCTTATATTCTGTCTCTACTAATGAAGCCTAAGTTTGTGTCCTCAGCCTAGACTTTAGACTTCCCCTAAATCTCACACTTCTATGTGCTTACTGCCTGTTCTATATTCTCCACTTGGATGTCTGTCTCAGACTTCACATTTCCAAATGGAGCTGCTGATTTCTCCCTTGCCTCCTGACGTCCTCCTTCTGTAGTCTCAGTCTCAGCAAATGGAGCTCCGTTCTCCCAGTTGTGTAGAACAGAAATCTTGAAGTCATCTTTGATTCTTCTTTCTCTCATACCCCACACACAAACCCTCAGGAAGTCCTGTGAACCGAAGGCTGTCAGACTACAGCCTGCAGGCCCACCTACCCTGTTGCCTTTGTTTTTTATGGCTCTTGAGCTAAGAATGGTTTCTGTGTTTTAAATAGTTATATAAGTACCTACATAATATTCTCCATTTTACCACTTGGCCTGCAAAGCATAAAATGTATATTATCTGGCTTTGTAAGAAATAGTTTGTCTATCCTTGACTGACACTATCTATTTATTTAATTAGCACGTGCCAGGCATTGTGGCAGGTGCTGCTGGGTGTTACGCACCTTAATGACAGGCATATATTGCTTTGCTGTGTAGGGTGAGGGTGGGAGGGAGACTAAGCTCCTTCCTTAAACATCAGCTTCTTCCAGTGCCACACCTCAGCCTTCAAAGGTGTCTGATACTTCTAATTCATTTTTTTAATGTTTATTTTTGAGAGAAAAAAATAGAGCCCCTGCGCAAGCAGGGAGGAACAAAGCAGGAGACAGAGGATCCCAAGGAGGCTCTGCTCTGACAACAGCAAGCTCGATGCGGGACTTGAAGTCACGAACTGTGAGATCGTGACCTGAGCCAGAGTCAGACACTCAACCAACTGAGCCACCCAGGAGCTCTGAATTCTTGAAAGCTTTCTTTGTCTTTGCTTTCCAAGTGGCATCGGTTTAGCTTTTTTCCACTCATATAAGTCAGTTACTTTTTGTCCATTACTTTGCATCTTCCAGAAATTGTCCTGTGTATTTTGTCTCTTGTTCTTCATTCTCTTTATCCTTTGGGACTCAAACTTTTAATTGCTTTAGTGTCATTGTTAGTATGATTTTAAGCTGCATTTAACCAGAAGTTCACCATTTCTGCTGCCTACATGATAAAAGTAAAAAAACCCTTAGAGTAACACTGTCCATGAGCCAGCCCTAACTTTATTATTCATCTTTTTTGTTTTTGTTTTATTGAGTTATATTTGACATACAACGTTGTGGACATTTAAGGTGTACTGTGTATTGATACGATGCATTTATATTGCTTTATAATTGCCATGGTAGCCATAGCTCAGACCTTTTGCATCACATAATGATCATTTCTGCTAGTGCTGGTAAGAGTTGAAATCTAGACTCATAGCAGGCTTAATGTTTATAATAGAGTTTTGTTGTTTATAATCTGTCCTGTGTATTAGGTCCAGGACTTATTTACTGACTAGTTGCAAGTATGTACCCTAATCATCTCCCATTCCCTCACCCTTCAGACCCTGGTAACCACCATTTTATTCTCTTTTACTCACCATTTTACTAGCTTTTATAATTTTGGTTTTCTTAGAGTCCACCTTAACAGATAACATATAGTATTTGTGTTTCTCTGTCTGACTTATTCACCTAACATGGTATCCTCCAGGTCTATCTGTGTTGTTGCAAATGGCAGAATTTCCTTTTTTCCTATGGCTGAATAGTATTCTATTGTGTATACATATATACATACATACATATCACATCTTTATCCATTCATGCATTGGTGGACACTTAGGTTATTTTCATGTCTTGGCTGTTGTGAATAATGCTGCAGTAACTGGGAGCTGCACAGGTCTCTGTTACCTGCTTTCATTTCCTTTTGATGTATACCTTGAATGGGGATTGTTGGATCATAGGGAAGGTGTTTNATGTTTTTTTTTTTTTTTTTTTTTTTTTTTGAGGAACTTCCATACTGTTCTCCATAGTTTACAATCCCACCAATAGTGCACAGGGATCCCTTTTCTCCCCATCCTCACCAGCACTTGTCATCTCTTGTCTTCTTGAGGATCACTCTTACGGGTGTGAGCTGTCACTTCATTGTGTATTTATTACTCATCTTTCTTCTGTCTGTGGCATATTGTTGTTGAGCTGCTCCTGAGTATACTATTCTCTTCCATTATCCCATGCTTATGCACAGTACATTCCTTCTGGCTCTTTTGTCTTTTCTCCTTACCTATTTAGGGGAAAGTCTATTTATCTTTAGGCTTGGATCCCACTCTCCTGACTTGCCCATACAGACCTCAGTTTTTTTCTCTGTCCTTCTTAGCACATTCGTCTATTACAGTCTGTTACTGGCTTGCCTGGAACAGTCTTACTTGGCATCTTTTATCCTGGTGTAGTTATTAATAGCATCTCCTTTTACTCTCAGTAGTGTGCCAGTTTGAATAATGAATGCATGTATGGTCCACCCATTCTGTCATTTTCTTTCAACATGGATATGATGTTTGGAGGTAGGTCCTGCCTCATTTTGTAAACATGAAAATCTAAGACGGTCTGAGCTTAGGATGTTGGAGCTAAAAGATTACTTCTGATATTCCTATTATTTGGCATGATATAAGTATGTATTACTTTAGTCACTGTAGTTGGATTTTTCTCTTATTTGTAGCCAAACATATTTCTGATACAAAAATAAACTATAAAAGTTCTGGTTTGGGGTTCGTGCGTGGCTCAGTTGGTTAAGCATCTGCCTTTGGCTCAGGTCATGATCATGGAGTTTGAGCCCTGTATTGGGCTCTGTGCTGACAGCTCAGAGCCTGGAGCCTGCTTCAGATTCTGTGTCCCCCTCGCTCTCTTCTCCTCCCCTCCTTAAGCTCTGTCTGTCTTTCTCAAAAATAAACATTAAAAAAAATTTTTTTTTTAAGTTCTGGTTTGCCTGGTAAAGAGTAAATGCTGTTACCCATTTGGTGTGTATTTTTTCACATACTTTCTATAATATGTGTACTATACTATATATAATATGTATATTTTATTTAATGTGATGAAATTATATAAACTGTTTGCAGCTTTTTCCCACAGACAATAGAAAATAGATTTCTGTACCTACCAATACATGTAGGTAGAGAGCTATCTCATTCTTTCTTATTGGCTGCAAAGCATCATGTTAAGAGTACAGGTTTTGAATATTTATGGCAAGAATCATTATTGGATGCTAAAATATAAGGATGCTAAAACTAGTGAACAAAAGTATAATGAGCACAGGATTTGAACCTAGCCTCCAAGTATCTTCCCACAAGATATTTATTAATTACAAAGGGGAATGAGTAGTTTACAGTGAAGAAATGTGGCAGATACCACCTTAACTAAGTGGCCAGACTTAATATCACCAATAATAGGGCAAGTCAACAACATGTACCTCCAGATACAGTGCTCCATGAAGAACACAACATCACTTCTGTGGTACTCCTATCTAATATGACATAAATTGGATTTAATCTTGGAGAGAGATAGGCAAACCCATATTGAAGGATGTACAAAAAATAACTTTGGCCTGTACTATTCCACAATGTCAGGGCAGGAAAAATAAGGACAAAAGAAATGCTGCACATTAAAGAGACATGAATTTCCTAATTTGATCTTTGTACTGTGCTTATGGAAGAGAATGATTCTTGTTTTTGGAAAAATCACACTGAAGTATTTATTTTAAGTTTATTTAATCTTGGGGGAGACCAGGGGCACGAGCAGGGGAGGGGCAGAGAGAGAGGGAGTGAGAGAATCCTAAGCAGCCTCCACACTGTCAGTACAGAGCCCAATGCAGGGCTCCAACTCGTGAACTGTGAAATCATGACCCGAACCAACGTCGGATGCTTAACCGACTGAGCCACCCATGTGTCCCCTTACTAAAGGATTTAGAGGTGAAGTGACATCACAGGCTAGGTTTTAGTCTCAAATGTTTAAGAAAACAATCTAGAGAATCATAATGCAAATGTGGTAAAATGTTATAAAGAATATTGGGAAGGAATATGGGACTTTGTATTCTAAAATTTTCTCAAAATAAAAGTTTAAAAAGTACAGCCTGCAGGGATTGATACCATCTGTTTGTGTTCTGCCTCTGTCACCTATACACTGTGTGGCACTTCAATGCCTAAGTGTCCTCATTTATAAAATGTAGTTTGGAAAGGGGGAGAGGCAAACCATGAGAGACTCTTGAATGCTGACAAAAACTGAGGACTGATGCATGTGGGGAGGGAAGGGGGGATGGGCACGGAGAGGGGCACTTGTGGGGTTGAGCACTGGGTNCAAAACAAAACAAAAAACAACCAAAAAAAATGTAGTTTGTAATAGTCCCCATCTCAGAGTGTTATTGTGAGGGATAGTAAAGTTAATACGGTAAATTTTTAGAAGAGTGCCTGGCACATAGTAAGTACTTAATAATGTTAGCTAGTATTATCATTAGTATTCCATTGTAAATATAGTAAATTACAAGCCACTTACTAATGGATATTTAGATTGTTTGAAGTTTTGATCTGAATCATCTGTGACCATATTTTTTCCTTACTTGTAGCCCTAATGTTTCACTCAGTATCTGGTCTGTAGAAGGTACTCATATTGGGTTGAATGAGTCAAGTTATTTTAGGAGCCTCTGAAATGAGTTTTTAGATCAATATTAAATTTTAACTGATACATTGCAATTGTTTTAGAAGGGGTTGAAAACATTTTTACTTTATTAGACTATTACATTATTAGTACAATCAAGATTACTGGTTTGGTTGGAATCACATTTAGTACTGGTGTTGAATGTTCTGCTACAGTTACAATTATAAATATTTTGTTATTCTAAATTTTCTTGTGGTGCTGTATTGTTTTAAATGCTGTGTTTAATAGAACCCTGAATATCTGTGATGACTTTCTACAACTATATCTTGACAGTATAGTAAAGATGTTATAAAGTATAGTAAAGAGCATGGTCTTTGTACCTGTCAAGATATCTTAATTCTCTCACTGGATAACAGACTCTATCATGGCCATGATTGTATCTAGTCAATACCAGCCATCATTGTGTGCTCAGAAAATGGTTCAGAAATGAATAAGGGAGGAGAAAACTTTCCTTACTAATCTACACCTTCAAGCTGTTGATTTAAAAAATGTTACCCTTTGATTGTGACCAGTCACTTTCTGGCTTCCCCTACTCCTGCTATCCTTCAGTTCTACAGAGACCTCCAATTCCCAGATGCTGCTCCTTTAGTTTTCTCTGTTGTGGCCTCATTTCCATGGTCCACTTGTGAAATCATTCTTTTTCAGACACCCTTAACTCCCTTGCCCTTCTCATCTCATCATAATGTGTCACTTACATGGCAAAACCCCAACCATCTGTCTACTTGCTTCTTGCACCCAAACAGCAGAAGGCTGCTAGAGAAAACCCACATCTGTGTGTCTATTCCCACGTTAATTTTAGGACTGCAGATCTCACATGGGCATTCAGTACTAGAAACAGTCCTATCCTTCAACACTTCTGTGATAAACTTGCTTTCATAGCCTCTCAGGGACTTCTCCATGTCTTTTATCTCTCAAGACCTCCATTGTCAACCCTCCTCAGTTTCTGCTTACTTTGTACCTTAATAAAATATTTCATGGAGTCAGATGTAGGTAGAAGTACCTCATCTTCTCACAATCACATGCTAACCTGTATTGGAACCCACATCATCTACCTGTTGTCTTGTAAAAATACAAGTATCCCTGACCATCTAAGCTCAGCCTCCACTTACATTCTAGATTGTTCCCTCTTGCCTGCTGCAATCATTAACCCATCTCTGTATTGCATTGCTAGTGTCTCTTTCCCTACTAGATTATTCTTATGGCATATAAACACACTTTCAATACCAGTCAATTTAAAACAAAATACCACAGTTCCCTTGATCCCATGGCTCCTTATATATACAGTGTCATTTCTCTACTGTCTTTGGCAAAAAACTCCATGAGTGAGCTGTTAATGTTTATTTTACTTTCTCCTTGTCTCTCTTCACCGTCTCCTAGTACATTCTTTTCTACCACTGCACAGAAACTGGTCTTAACAAGGCCCTTAATGATCTCCATTTTGCTAAATCCATTGTTCCCACTCTACAGTTTTTGACATCATTTGACAGTTGACCTCTCCTTCTCATCTTGTTGATATAGCTGTCTCTTGGATTTCTTTCTTCCTTATTGGTTAGTGCATATCTTGTGTCTGCTCCTTTAGATGCTGGACTGCTTCCGGGGTCCTCATCCCTTCTGCTCCAGTTGATGTCCTCTGGTTCTGTGCTACATTATACTAGTTCTATGCTGATCAAGTCCAAATTTATGTCTCTAGTCCTAGGAATTTATGATTCCTCCCCTGGCTTCCAGACTCACGCAAGTGCCTTCCTTAAATCTTTACTTGGATAACTCAAGAAATTATAAACTTAGCCAAAATTGTACTCCATTTTTGCCTTTAAACCTATTCCTCCAAAAGTCTGCCCCATCTCAGTAAATTGTGCTGTCATATACCAGTCACTCAGACCAGACATTTGAAAAAGATCCTTGATTATAAAGTTTACCTCCTACCCCACAGTTGCTTCATTGGCACATGATGTTGGCTTATGTTGGCTTTACCTTTTCAATATATCCTGATTTCGACAGCTTCTCAACACAGTTACAGTCTCAGTCCATACCATCATCAGCTCCTGCTTGTACTGGTATGTTTTGTTTCATCTTCACAGTGTTGGCCTACTTAATTTTTAAAAAATTAGTAACATTACAAAATTAGAGGATTTTACTTTAAATTAGGTTTTTGTTCTGAAAAACACTAGCTGTGCCTTCATTACAGTAGGATATGTAGTGACTGGCTTCCTTCAGATGAATTATGTGTTCTCCAGTTTGCCACAGTCTCCATCAAGTATCTTGTAGCCAACTTGATCTACTTGGGAATATGACCAAGAAAACATAGCCAACTTGATCTACTTAGGAAGATGACCAGGAAAATGGCCCCTGTCCTACAGTAGGTCATCATTTACTGGACAGATATATTTTGAACAGTACTTTGTGCCAAGTACAGTTCTAAGCCCTGAAGATAAAGCAGTGAATACAATAAAGCCTTGATGTCATTGATCATGCATTCCTTGAGACAGTGTGTCACTAAACAAATAACATACATTTGTCAGATGTTGATAAGTTCTATGTAGAAGAGTAAAACAGGGACAGGGCATGTAGAATGGCAGGGGATACTGTTTTAGAGAGAATGCACAGGGCAAAACTCTGTTTTGAGTTTTGACATTGAGACAGAGGCTAGAATAATAACAGTGAGTGATGGGGCTTTGGAAATCTTAGGAAGAAATTCATTGTGGGGAGGGGTCAACAAGTACAGAGGTCTTGAGAATGTGTTTGACGTGTCTGAAGGTTAAGGCTCATGTGGCTGCAATGCAGGATGGCGGAGAAGAGAAGAATGGTAGGTAGAAGGAAATGAGGAGAGACAGGGAAGCTGGGCCAAATGGTGATTGACAGAGGGCCTCAGTCCATGTGGGTTTTTGATTTTCCTGTGAGGAGGGAAACAGTCGAAAGGTTTTCAGTAGGAGGTGATGTGAAATGACGTATTTTAAAACAATCCCTTTGGCTACTGGTGGTGAATAAATTATAGCAGGGACAAGCAGGGAAGGGTGGGCCCTTTGTGGAGGCAGTTGTGGAAGTAAGAGGGGGTGGTGCCTTCCCTAGAGACAGCTGTGAAAGCCGGGAGCTACGCTTAGATGAGAAATTGAAGTTTGGGCCTGTCAGCTCTTCTGAGGGTGTGATACAGGACGTGGGAAAATGAGAGGAATCGAGGTGAAGGTTTTCAGCCAGACTAACTAGGAGTGGATAGAGGTGCCATTTAGGAATGTGTTAAACACTGAGAAAATTCCTTCTTAGACGTGTAAAACATGAGAATCCTATTTGGTGGCCAAGTAGAGATACAGGATAAACTTTACTAGAGGATAAGCTCACAGCTCTGTAACACAACCTGGGATTTTTAAAAGATCCAGTCCTGTGAGTCCTGTAAGAACACTAAGAGTTCTTTGAACCCAGGAACATTGTTGTCTGTTTTTCTGTTTGTAGCATATAGTTAGTATTTGATATGTATTACATGCTCACTGATACTTTTAAGAATCCAGAAATTCTGCTATAGTTCTGGCCCCTGCTGTAAATGCCTGTTACTCCATTATATTAGGCTTCTGTATACATTTTAAGAATCCTAACATAACAGAAACATTCCTTTAATAGAGCTCATGACTTAATAGAATCAGCCAAATGATATTAAATTTGTAGTCTTCAGAGTAGTGAATCTAGCAAACTACTTAATTTGTTAAGGTCTCAGCAGTGTTTTAAATGACTTTGCAGGTTAGAAATCCATGTATGAACAATTTTTTCTTTACAGTGAGGCAGAACGAAAATGTGCTTTTGCTATCACTTTGAGTAATTTTATTTGAGAAGGCTTAACCTTTGTGCCAAACAGTGTATAAACAAGCATTTGATAATTTTTGAATTAAAAGTCTTGTTTAAATCTTACAATCTTATCATCAAGCAGTAATTACTATATATTTACTGTTCACTTCTGAATGTGAGAATACTTTATAAGTGGGAATTATTATTTTCTGATATTATCATAAGCATTAACCTTATTTTGCCAATGAAAATACTAAATGCAAGTGTATTTAAATTGCCTAAAGACAAATAATTAAAGATGGGGGCAGCATTAGAATATGAATATGTTTTAAGGATACGTTATAGGGAAAATGGGGATGTATAATAGTATTTAGACAAGCAGGATGACATTTCATTACTGTGTTCATATTAGCAAATAGTGATCTTGTAAGAGAAATACAGTGAAAGATTTTGCTAGTACTCAAGGGCCTAATTTTTGCTTTCCTGTACAGGAAGACTTTCAGTCAATGACTTATGGATTTAAAATGGCTAACAGTGTGACAGACCTTCGAGTTACAGGTAAAACAGTTTATAAGATGATTCACAAGTTTTGTGTTTGGATTTGTTTACTGTTTAAACTCACTGTCTCTCTTTCTAGGCATGCTAAAAGATGTGGAAGATGACATGCAAAGAAGAGTAAAGGTATATTCCATTTCTCTTTGCTTTGCTATAGGATTTTTGAATTTTTCTACATGTGAATTTACCTTTAGCTAATTATAGCTAGTGGAGAGACGAACACCATCTTCCCTTTTTTTTTGCTATGCCTTTTTTGCGATGAATCTGAAGACAACTTAAGAGGAGAATTAAGAGGAGAAACATTGAATTAATGTTCTTTCAAGTATTGAGAATTTAACCTTTAAGATTTTTCAATTGGTTGCCAGTGTTTTAGAATTGTACTCTGCTATTTTAAGAATAGCATAATATTCTAGCATTTTAAGTTCCTCAAAGGTAAGGACTATCTTCTTCAACTTTGTATCTTCAATGGCTAGTACAATGTATGCAGCACAGTAGAAGACCTCTGTAAATGGTGGAATCCCAAATCTGGTGAAAGCCTTCTATGGGTAATAAATATCCTTGAGTCAGATGACGTGACAATTTGGTTCTCACAGATTTAAAAAGGAAAAAGTTCTACTTCTGCTTTTTTTTCTATACTTGTATAACACAGCATGTTGTCACAGTGATTTTATATTATTGCCTTAGTTGGTATTTATAATTGTGCAGTGAATTAGGCAATAAATTGCACATAGTGCCCTAGTTTTAGATGAGGAAAATACAGCTTAAAGAACTTAAGCTGTCTGAGACTAATAAAGGCATGCCACTGGGAAGTGGCAGTGCGGGACTAGAACCCTGATCTGCCAGATCTTCCCGAAGTACTGCCCTGCAGTTGTCAAAATGGTCGTATGTCACTCATGTATTAACAAGAGGTTTTGCATTTTAGTGTAGAAAAATTAGTATTTACAGTGTGACTTTATGATGTGATTTTTATAAAGGTTACTGTTTTTTTCTAACAGTTTTGAGAGCATCAAGACTTTCAATTAATACATCGTTTTTAAAAGAAAGAAGTACCGTGTGCCATGTACTTTTACTTATTTCATTGTTTTGCTTTTGCTGTTTTTAATACCTTACTCTTCCATATGATCTTTATAATTTGTATCAAAGTGAACTTTCTGTATATATTATTAGTAGGAAAATAAAAAGTAGATACAGCTTTTTTCTTCCAAATATTTTTCTTAAAATCAGATTCTTGGCATATACTCAATAAATTAATTTAGTGCTTTACTTTGTGTATTTATAAGCTAGTATTTCTGCAAGTTTGTGTTTATTTTAATTCACCTTTTTTAAAATTTTAGAGTACTCGAAGTCGACAAGGAGAAGAAAGAGATCCAGAAGTTGAACTAGAAGTAATTGAACTTATTTTCTGGTAGATAATATCAGAGAAGTCTACCTCTTAATGTTGTAGTTTTATGAACTGCGTTATAATTTATGGAAGCCCTTTTTAAGGTATTTCTTTAAAAGTTGGACACTGCAAGGGATTTTATTTCCCTTGTATTTATTTTGATAGAATGATAATACAGCTCTTTCAAATACATGGTTTCAAATTCCTATGAGGTAGGAAGAAAAATGATTTTTTACAGATGACACACCAAACCTTGGCAAACCTCAAGAACTTGTATAGTATGAAAACTTGCTGAACCTTTGTTGAAATCCTTAATTTTCTGATTCTGCCTAAAGCATCTTTTTATTAATCCTATTAAAAATGCTAATTCAGTTTTTGAGATATTAGTGTAACTTTTGACTTAAGGAAAAATCCATCCCATTGATAAAGAAGCTTTATTTTATATTTCTATTTCAGTAGAATAGGCTTTATGTTTTCTGCAGCTCATTTTCAGGCATTTAAAAGACTGTAAGTGAAAGTGTTTGTAATATAGTAAGTTATTAGTGTTGAGATTTAGGACTTAAAATACTGTATTTGAAAATGAAATTCCTTTGACAGACTGCATCTTTTAACTTCTAGTCCTTATTTTTTAGCACCAACAATGTTTAGCAGTATTCAGCAGAGTGAAATTCACTCGAGTGTTACTGACAGTGCTCATAGCCTTTACTAAGAAAGAGGTAAGGGCATTTACTGTAATCTATTTTAGTGGGTTTTTTTTTCTTTTGGAGGGGGATGGGGTGCCTTATTGAAGTAGTTCTGAGACTTTTCCATCAAAACTCTCCCCACCACACATATACAGCATTGAGCATTTGATATATTTTTATCTGGTGATTATATAAATATATATGTAATATTAGAGTAGCCCTGATAATTTTCCCAGAAAGTCACATGAATTTACATTCTGCTCCATAACATATCCATGTCTGTTGTTGATATATAAAAATAATATTTTATATTATTAATGGATATAATAATAGAAATTGAAATTGCTTATGGTAGTCCTATTTTGTGAATTGAAAAGGAGAAAGCAAAACTGGAAATTTTAGGTAGACATACTTCATTCAGTTAAGTAATTAACTATTGGTTTGTGTAGAACCAAAAGTAAGCCCTAGATGGTGTGTTTTTTTTATTAACTGAAGTCAATTACAGACTAATTTGTGGATAATTAGGAAGTGGTGAGTAGAGAGCCAGCCTTTACCATTGATCTAACTTCTAAGTCTGTTGTTTTCCTATTGTTTTCTTTAAATTTCAACTTAATGAATAGCATATTACAAATGTTGAAATTTTCCAGTTGCCTGCAACTCGATTTTTTTTTTTTTTAAATGTAAGACAAACAATAAGCCAGCAATGTTTCCTGTTAGTTTTTAATGGCTCCTACAAGACATAGAAATGGGTTAAAACTTAATTTCTATCCTAACAGGATCTGAGCATCCTGTATTAAGTGAATAGTTTCTGAAAACCAATGTCATTAAAACATTTAATTTCATTATTGTTTATAGGATTTTCCTATTTAATGTATATCTTTCAGTGAAAGAATATGTAAGAATGTTTTTGGTGATTTATTTGCTAGACCAGTGCCGTTGCAGAAGCTCAAAAATTGATGGTTCAAGCAGCAGATCTTCTTTCTGCCATTCATAATTCATTGCATCATGGCATCCAGGCTCAGAATGATACTACAAAAGGAGGTAATTGTCTGTTTTACTCCTAGTTTCTTTCTTACTCATCCAGATTATATAGTTTGGTTTTTTCTAAATTTTTGTGTAAGTCAGTCTGTTTGGAACATGGAATGTTTTACTCTATAGACTCATATAAAATGTACTATAGAACTTGACCATTTCCTGTATCTTACTTTTTGGGCTCTGAATATTTACCCTGCCTGGTGATCATTCTGTGATGTCAGCGGTATATTCTTTTTTAGTCACCTCTCCGCTTTACTCCTTTGAGATCATCACCTCGATTACATAGTGTTCCCTCAATACTTGGCCTAGATATGCCATTTGAGGCCTCATTGCATGTGTCTGTTAGAACATGTTTTTAGTACATTATATTGTAGTTGTTTGCCTGTTTACCTTTCTGTGATGGTATTTTAAGCCAGGAACTGTCTTATTTGTGTATCTCTAAAGTGCTTGGCACATTGTTGACGGTAGATTTTATTTATGATATACGTCTTAAAATGAAAAGAATAATGTACCTTTGTTATAAAAGTTGTAGCTGAGTTAACATTTTAGATAATTTATAGCAGAAGTGATTCTTCAAATTGACTATAACAAGATGATAATTATATTCTCTTAAATTCTGTACTTTCAGTAGATGAATTATATGGTATGTTAATTGTATCTCCGTAGAGTTGTGATTAAATGAAAATGGAGCAGAGGCGCCTGGGTGGCTCAGGTGGTTAAGCATCTGACTGGATCTCAGCTCAGGTCTCAATCTCAGGGTGATGAGTTCAAGCCCTGTGTTGGGCTGCATGCTGGGTATGAAGCCTGCTTTAAAAAAAAGGAAAAGAAAATGGAGTAGTATTTTCAAAATTTGGGTGAGGGTATGTATTCTAATCTTGAATCCTGGTTTCAGGATATCATTTAATTGTGAAGAAAGGTAATTGTAGGTAAAGTCTCAAAATTAATCTCTCAAGAGTTTTTTAAGTTACCACCAGGGTATATGCTCCAAAAAAAGGGACTAAGGATATTCTGGAAGATGACAGAGTGGGAGGATCCTTATATCCCCTCATCTCACAGATACACCTTATAACACCCACATCAGTGTTAATAACCCAGAAAAATGACCTGAAGACTAGCAGAACAGACTTTCCATAGCTAAATGGAGAGAAGAGGCCACGTGGAAGAGGGTAAAAAGGATGGAGATGTGATCAGGAGTTAAATGGACCATCAGGGCTGTCTATGGGAATGAGGAACACTGAGGACGCAGAGAGGGGAGAGCAGAAGACCCCATATCAGGCAGGGGGGACCTATGCTGGGAAGATAAGTCCCGATAACATTTGACTTTGAAAACCAGAGGGGTTTAAGTTTAACATCTTGTGTTCTTACAATCACTGAAGCTTAACACCTGGAACTTTAAAAATCAGCAAGCTCAGCTCTGAGCCAGAGGGCATTAGGAAATTGAGACACTGCCCTTCAAGAGACGGCGCAACAGCCCCACTGAAATATCGCATAGAAGCAGCAGTTTGAAAAACATCTGAGGTATACGGGAACAAGATTTATTTGCTGGTCTCTGAAGTGTGCTATAGGAGAAGAGATCTTTAGAAGACTTCTCTAAGAACAAAAGAGCTGGTGGGTGCCATTTCCCTCGCAGTCTACTCAGCCTAGATAAACAGACCAGTGCAGCACCCACAGTCTCCACCTAGCGTGCTAACAGCACATCCCACCTCTCCGGTCTTCTGTGGTCCTACCCCCTCCAACACACCCACAACAGGAGTTTTCCAAAGCCACTCCATTCCCCTATCACAACAGACCAGAACAAATCTGGCTAACTCTGTATCCCACTCCGTGCATTCACCTACAGACCTACCCCCCACCAACACATCTTCAGCAGGAGTCCATCCAGAGTGGTGCCACAAACATGGTGGCATGTAAGCATCCCCAACAGGGATCAGCACCTCCCAAAGTGACTCCTACCCTGGGAGGGTGAAAAGTAACCACACAGCTGATCTGATTGTAGGCCTTGCCCACCAACAAAAGCTACTCAGGGAAAGACACAGGGAAAGTGGCTGCAGTACTATGTGACCACAGCTCTGGCCAGCTCATGGGTCTGACCCACCTCAAACCCAAGGGAGTGGCAGACTGGCCCATGAACAATACAGCCCTCAAACCCTGCTCACAACAGGCAAAGAGAGCCATTGCTGATGACTGCACTGAAGGGAAATACCTTAGTGACAACACTAGGGTGCACACAACACGCAGACACTCTGAAGCACCAGGTTCTGGTGTACAGAGGACATTGTACTGCAGGGCATCATGGTACCTCTTCTTCATAAGGCTGCTACTGTCAAGAGCAGGAGACATAGCTGGCTTTCCTAACCATGGAAACAGGCACACAGAGAGTTAGACGTAATGAGGAGAGAGGAACAGGTCCTAAATGGAAGAACAAGACAGAATCACAGCAAGAGACCTAAATAAAACTGAGGTAAGTAATATGACTGATATGCCATTCAAAATAATAGTTATAAAGATACTTACCAGACTTGAGAAAAGAGTGGGAAATCTCAACGAGATCCTCAACATGGAGATAGAAAAGAACCCATCAGAGATGAAGGACTCAGTAATTAAAAATTGAAATACACTGGGGGGGCACCTGGGTGGCTCAGTTGGTTAAGCATCCGACTGTTCAGGTCATGATCTCATGGTTTGCAAGTTTAGGCCCCACGTTGGGCTCTCTGCTGTCCTTTGCTTTGGATCCTCTGTCCTCCTCTCTCTCTCCCCCTCCCTCAATTGTGTGTTCATTCTCTATCAAAAATAAATAAAAATTTTAAAAATTAAATAAACAATAGACTAGAGGGCATGGATAGTAGACTAGAAGAAGCAGAAGGACAGATCAGTGACCTGGGGAATAATAGAAAGCAGTCAAACAGGAGGACAAAAAAAGAATAGTTTAAAAAATGAGAATAGATTAAGGGAACTTAGCAATATTGTCAAGTGTAACAACATTCACATTATAGGGATTCCAGAAGGAGAAAAGAGAGCAGAAATTGTTTTGAAGAAATAATAGTGGAAAACTTCTGCATCTAGGAAAGAAAAATCCACATCCAGTAAGTGCAGATAGTCCCCAACAAAATCAACCCAAGGAGGTCCATACTAAGATACATAGTAATTAAAATGGCAAAAATTAGGGATAAAGAGAATTTTAAAAGCAACAAGACAGAAAACAGTAAAATAGAAGAGAAACATGATAAGGCTGTCAGTTGATTTTTCAGCAGAAACTTTGCAGGCCAGAGGTAGTGGCTTGATATATTCAATGTGCCAACAGAAAAAAAACCTACAACCAAGTCTATCCAGCAAGGCTGTCATTCAGTATAGAAGGAGAGATAAAAAAGTTTCCCAGACAAATGTTAAAGGACTTCATCATCACTAAGCCAGCTCTATAAGAAATGTCACAAGGAACTCTGTGAGTGGAAAGGAAAGACCATAAGCAAAAAAGTAGGAAGCACAAAAGCTGTAAAGTAAGTATATTTAGAAAAGGGATTCACGAAAGGATGTAAAATATGACACTGTATACCTAAAACATGGGGGAGAGAAGAGTAAAAATTTAGTGCTTTTAGACTGGGTTCAAACTTGGAGCACCTGGGTGGTTCAGTCAGATGGACATCTGACTTCATTTTGCTCAAGTTTTAACTCAGGTCATGATCTCACAGTTCATGAGTTCGAGCCCCACATCCAGCTCTTTGCTGACAGCGTGGAGCCTGCTTCGGATCCTACCTCTCCCTCTCTCTCTCCCTTCCCCTGTGCTCTCTCTGCCCCTCCCCTGCTCCCTCGCACGCACTCTCTCTCTTTTTCAAGATACATATATTAGAATGGGTTCAAACTCAAGCAACCATTAAATTAATATAGACTGCTGTATAGGTAAGTTGTTATATATTAAAATGTAATGGTAACCACAAATCAAAAACTGGTAATAGATACACAAAAAATACAGAGAAAAAAAATCCAAGTATATCAAACTATTTCAAGAAGTAATAGAGGAAGGAAAGCTTCACTTAAGAAAGCCAACAGACCATGAGAAAAGAGAGCAAGAGAAGAACTACAAATCCAGCCATAAAACAAATAACAAAATAATAGTAAGTACATAGCTATCAATAGTTATTTTGAATGTAAATGGACTAAATGTACCAATCAAAAGATGTAGGGTAGTGGAATGGATTAAAAACCAAGATTCATCTATATCCTGCCTACAAGAGACTCATTTCAGACCTAAAAACACGTGCATATTGAAAGTGAAGGGATGGAAAAGCATATATCATGCAATTGGAAGTGAAAAGAAAACCAGGGTGTAGTAATGCTTAAATCAGACAAAACAGACTTCAAACAAAGACTGTAGTAAAATACAGGATACTACATAATCATAAAGGCAACAATCCACCAAAAAAGATATGACGATTGTAAATATTTATGTACTCCAAATGGGAGCACTCAAATATATAGAGCAGTTGTTAATAAACATAAAAGGAAGTAATCGATAGTAATACAGTAATAGTAGGGGATTTTAACACCCTACTTACCTCAGTGGATAGAACATCCAGATAAAATCAACTAGAAACCATGACTTTGAATGATACATTGGGCCAGATGGATCTAATATATTGGGAACACTGCACCCTATATCAGCAGAATACACATTCTTTTCAGATGGAAATGGAACATTCTCCAGAATAGATTGCATGTTAGGCCACAAAACAAGTCTCAACAAATTCAGAAAGATTACCATGCATCTTTTCCAACCACAATGCTGTGAAACTACAAATCGACCACAAAAAAATCTGGAAAGAACACAAATACATGGAGGTTAATAACATACTACTAAACAATGAATGCGTCAACCAAGAAATCAAAGAGAAAATTTTTAAAAATACATGGAGACAAATGAAAATGAAAACAGTGGTTCGTCTTTGGGGTGCAGCAAAAGCAGTTCTAAGAGGGAAGTTAATAGCAATACAGGCCTACCTCAAGAAGCAAGAAAAATCTCAAACAACCTAACCTTACACCCAAAGGAGCTAGAAAAAGAACAGGGGTGCCTGGGTGGCTCAGTCAGTTAAGCGTCCAAGTCTTGATCTAGGCTCAGGTCATGATCTCATGGTTTGTGAGATGAAGCCCCACATCAGGGTCTGTGCTGAGAGTGTAGAGCCTGCTTGGGATTCTCTCTTCTCTCTTTCTCTCCCTCTCTCTCTCCCTCCCTCTCTCTCTCTCCCCTTCCATTCTCTCTCGAAATCAACAAATTTCAAAAATAGTAAAAGACCAAAACCCCAAAAGAGAAGAAAGGAAATAAAGATTAGAGCAGAAATAAATGAAATAGAAACTAAAAAAATGATAGAATAGATTAATGAAACCAGGAGCTGAGTCTTTGAAAAAATCAACAAAACTGATAAACCATTAGCCAGACTTACCAAAAACGAAGAGAGAGAGAGAGAGAGAGAGGACTCAAAAAATAAATGGAAGAGGTGAAATAACACCAGCACCACAGAAATACAAAAGACTATAGGAAAATGTTATGTAAGATTATATTCAACAGATTGGGACAATGTGGAAGAAATGGATACATTCCTAGAAACATATAAACTACCAAAACTGAAGCAGGAAGAAATAGAAAATTTGAACAGACCAATTACCAGGAAGGAAATTGAATCAGCAATCAAAAACCTCCCAACAAACAAAAGTCTGGGACTAGGTGGCTTTGCAGGTGAAGTCTACCAAATATTTAAAGAAGAGTTAGTACCTCTTCTATCAAACTATTTTAAAATAGAAGAAGAAGGAAAACTTCTACATTCATTTTATGAGGTGAGCATTACCCTGATACAAAACCAGATAAAGAAACTACAATAAGAGAGAACTATAGGACAGTATTCTAGATGAACATATATACTCAACAGAATACTAGCAAACTGCATTCAACAAAACATTAAAGAAATTGTTCACCATGATCAAATGGAATTTATTCCTGGGATGTAAGGGTTGTTTAGTATATTTGCAAATCAATCAGCATGATGCATCACATCAACAAGAGAAAGGATAAAAACTGTGGGATCATTTCAATAGATGCAGAAAAAAGCATTTGACAAAGTACAACATCCATTCATGATTTTTAAAAAACCCTCAAAAAAGTAGGTATATCAGGGCACCTGGGTGGCTCAGTCAGGGGACCTGGGTGGCATCTGACTTCGGCTCAGGTCATGATCTCACAGTTCGTGGGTTCGAGCCCCGCGTCGGGCTCTGTGCTGACAGCCAGCTCAGAGCCTGGAGCCTGTTTCAGATTCTGTGTCTCCCCCTCTCTCTGACCCTCCCCTGTTCATGCTGTCTCTCTCTCTCTCTCAGAAATAAATTAAAAACATTAAAAATTTTTTAAAAAGGTATATCTGAATATAATGAAGGTCATATATGAAAAAAGTATAGCCAACATACTTCAGTGCTGAAAAATTAAGTTTTCCCCCTAGGATCAAAAACAAGACAATGATGTCCAGTCTCACTACTTTTATTCAACATAGTACTGGAAGTCATAGCCACAAGCGGTAAGACAAGAAAAAATAAAATAAAAGACAAGCAAATTGCTAAGGAAGAAGTAAAGCTTTCACTGTTTTTAGATGATACAATACTGTATGTAGAAAACCCTAAAGATGCCACAAAAAAACTAGTAAAACTGATAAATGAATTTGGTAAGGTTGCAGGGTACAAAGTCAATACACAGTCATCTGTGCATTTCTATACACTAATCATGAAGTAGCAGAAAGAGAAATTAAGAAAACTCTCATTTACAATTGCATCAAAAATAATACCTAGGAATAAACTTAACCAAGGAGAGGACAGACTCTGAAAACTATATAAAATGTTGATGAAATAAATTGAAGATGACAGATGGAAAGATAGTTCATGCTCATGGGTTAGGAGAACAAATATTGTTAAAATGTCCACAATACCCAAAAGAATCTACACATTTAACATAATCCCTGTGAAAATACCAACAGCGTTTTTCACAGAACTAGAACAAGTAATCCTAAAGTTTGGTTGGAACTATAAGAGACCCTGAATAGCCAAAGCAATCTTTAAAAAGAACAAAACTGGAAGTAGGTGAATCCCAGATTTCAAGGTACACTACAAAGCTATAGTAATCAAAACAGTACGGTTGATATTAGCACAAATATAGACACATAGATCAATGAAAAAGAATAGAGAGCCCAGAAATAAACTCATTATATGGTGAATTAATCTTTGACAAAGGAGACACACTATGCAAAGACATAGGGGAAATGACAGTCTCTTCAACAAATGGTGTTGGAAAAAGTGGACAGCTACACATAAAAGAGTTAATCTGGGCCACTTTGTTATGTCATACACAAAAAGTAAACTCAAAATGGGTTGAAGACTTAACTGTGAGACCTGAAACCATAAAAATCTTAGAAGAGAGTACAGGCAGTAATTTCTCTGACATCAACCATAGCAGCATTATTTTAGATAGGGCCCCTGAGGCAAGGGAAACAAAAGCAAAAATAAACTATCAGGACTACACTAAAGTTAAAGGATTCTACAGAGCAAGAGTAACAAAACAAAACGACAACTTTCTGAATGGAAGAAGATAATTACAAATGACATATCTGATACAGAATTAGTATCCACAATATATTAGAACCTTCTACAGCTTAACATCAAAAAACTGAAATAATCCAATTTAAAAGCAGACAGAAGTCAGGAACAGACATTTCTCCAAAGATGACATACAGGTGGCTAATAGGCACTTGAAAAGATGCTCAGTGTCCCTCATCATCAGGGAAATGCAAATTAAAACTACATTGAGGTGTTACCTCATACCTGTCAGAATGGCTAAAATCAACACAAGAAACAACAAGTGTTGGCGAGGATATAGAGAAAAATGAACCGCTGTGCACTGTTGGTAGAAATGCAAACTAGTACAGCCATTGTGGAAAGCAGTATGGAAGTTCCTCAAGAAATTAAAGATAGAATTAACATATAATCTAGTAATTCCACTACCGAGTATTTATCTAAAGAAAAGGAAAACACCATTTCAGAAAGATACATGTACCCTGTGTTTATTGTAGCATTATTTGCATTAGCCAAACTATGAAAGCAGCCTGAGTGTCCATTGATAGGTGAATAAAGAAGATGACTTTCTCACTCTCTGTCTCTCTCACACACACAGTGGAATATTGCTTAGCTATAAAAACGAATGGACTTTGCCATTTGCAACCACATGGATGGATCTAGAGGGTATAATGGCTAAGTGAAGTCAGTCAGGGTAGACAGGTATACCATATTTCACTCATGTGGAATTTAAGAAATAAAACAAATGAACAAAGGAAAAAAGAGACCAACAAAAATCAGACTTAAATATAGAGAACAAACCTGTAGATACTAGAGAGGTTGGGGAGAGAGGATGGGTGAAATAGGTGAAGGAGATTGAGAATACATTTATCGTGATAAGCACTGAGTAATATATAAAATTGTTGAACACTATATAGTGTATCTGAAATTTATGACTGTTAATTTTATTGGAATTAAAAAAAACCACAGTGGAGTAAATCAAGAAATGGGAAAACATGGAATTTTGGGAATGTGAGAATATAGCTGAGAGAATAATCAAGAAAATCCTCAGGGTAATTATGCAGTGAGATCACTAGATAATAACTCAACAGTGTGTACATGGTGGAAAAGTTTAGCCTGGGACTATTACAGGGCTCTAGGGGAGATGTCTCAAATATAAGACCTCTTGTCACCAGTAAAATTAATGCAATAGCTGTTGTGTTTAAAAGAATTAGCAAATGATTTGGGGTTGAAATGTTAACTATGTAGAAAGAAGGCAAACATAAAGACAATAATTAACTTCAAACTAAATCTGAAAGTTATTTCCATGTTTGCAAAGTTTTCCATGGCCTAGGTATGATTATCATTTACATAATGATGTACATGCCTGAATATTAATCATGTTAAAATTATGATTTAACCATATTAGAGATGAGGAGGCAGAATTTATATATGCTTGTAGTATACATACATATCTCTGACTTCTTGAAGATGAAGGAATACAGAGATAATGTGTAAAACTGAAAAAATATGGAGTAGCATTTTAAGCCTGTTATTTGGTGATACAAGGGTAAATTCCAAAAGAAATAGCAAAGAGGAAGTAGAAGAGATTGCCTCATTTGATAATATGGCACCTTTAACCTTGTGAGGACTGAACTTGGTGCTGAGACAGAAACTTTGCTTCCTCAGTCTGGTTGATTTTATTTACCAGCGTAGTATACAAGAGAGATGGGAGCTGACTTTATTTAAAGTCCCAACCCATTTAGACAGGCTTGTGCTGTGATGTACTTATGCAGCAGACTTGAGTTGTTTACTTTTTTTTCAATTGAGATACAGCTGACGTATAACATTAGTTCCAGTTATATACTGTAATGGCTCAATATTTATATTACTCTTTTAATCAAAACATTTTTCTTCTTAAAAAAAAATCTACATACACACAGTCCCACACATGTGGGTGTTAGTGTATAATCCAAAATACTTTTGGTTTTTGGATGGTAAAGATCTCTCTGCAGCTTCTCTATACAGTCAACTGAAAACTATAAAGAACATGAGAAACAGAATCCTCCCAACTTCTTAAAAAATAAGAAATCCTTAATAATACAAATAGAAGGGCTTAAAAAATAAGTGAAGGGCTGCCAAGCACATTAGCAGTAGAACCCAGATGAGGGAGGACATTAAGAATGGATTTCAAGATTTCTTGGTGTAAACATAAGTGGACCAGCAAAGTGCATGTTTTCCAAAGTAGTTGGTGTAATTTGAAAGACAAAATCAAGTACTCTTTTGGAATAATGTAAGAACTGGGTATTCAAGTTGGCTGTGGGAACCTGTCTGATTAATATCCTGGTGGTACAAAGGAGGTAGGGCCATGCAAATGTGCTAAAGATGTTACTCCTGCAAGATGGAGAGGATGGTAATAGCATTCTAGCAACTGGTAATTTTTGTTCAATAAAGGAGATAAATAACTTCTTTTACATGCTTCACAGGCACATCATATGAGGCTTAACTGCAAGTCAGTGAGGCTTCCTGTTAGTCTAGAGTACGATTCTTAATATCTCAGCCAAGTAATTGTCTCAGGAAGCATTCATTCAGTGATGTAATATTCAAGAAGCAATTGCATGATAGTTATACACAAATGTTCCAGAGATTTATTGAGCAAACAAGAAAAACAAAAGGCAGATGAGAAACACCAGAGGCATTTTTCTGCATGACTTCAAAGAATTTATTAATAAGTTAAGAAACTATAAAACAAGACTACAAAGCAGAAATACTAGAACTAAAGTAAAAATAATAACATAGTATAAGTGAGCAAGCAGAGTTCAGCTAAGAAGGAGAAAAGAAAAATCCTGAAAGTGAAACAGTAAAAAGTGGGGTGCCTGGGTGGTTCAGTCAGTTAAGCATCCAACTCTGGATTTTAACTCAGGTTCATGAGTTCAAGCCTTACATCAGGGTCTGCGGTGATGGTGCAGAATCTGCTTGGGATTCTCTCTCCCTCTCTCTGCCTCTTCCCTGCTGGTTCACGCTCTCTCAAATAAATAAATGTAAGAAAGAAAATAGTAAAAAGTATGCTACCCATTGCCATTGCTGAGAAGCTACAAAGGACATGGAGATCAGGACTGAGAAAATAAGCAAAAGGAAAGTGAATAAAAATATTTGAAGTATTAGAAAATAATATCCAAGAAAGATTCAATATACTCATAATTGGTGTCCCTTAAGAGAGTAAATAATGGAACAGGAAAGAAAATCTTAAACATTTCTAAAAAGAAGCAAGTACAGTTAAATTTACAGGCTTTATTGGAAGTCTATAATGATATAATGTCCTAGGCAAAATTGGTATTAATTGTTAGAGATATCCTGGTAAATTACTTTAGGTATAAAGCAACAATGTGTGTTCAGCCTGACTTCAGAGTACTTCACGTCAGCATTCAACACAGAAAGTAGAACAGAATCTAAAAGTTTTTGGGTAAAGAAATATGATCTAAGAATTTCATATCCTTTAAGTGCCACTCAGACTAATATTATTAAACTTCAAGGACTCTGGAAATATTTTTTTCTTTGACTTCCCTGGGGGGAAAAGATTGGAATAAAGAATGAAATTCAGCTTACGGAGACATAAATGGAAAAGCTATGGCATAAAGGATGGGCAGTAAGTAGTAAATCCATTTCATTGTAGGAAATTGGTTTTACTAAATATAACTAAAGTGTCATGAACTTTGACAATATAAAATATAATATAAAAGTAATCATTTAAAAGCCAAGCGGTAAAGGAGTAAAGAAGACTTTTTATAATGTTTGTGTCCAAAGACACAGGTTATCAGTCAACAAATCGATCATAGAAATAGAGTTATATTTAAACATATAAAGGTAACTGTAATGATGGAGATAATTCTAATTTGGTGGATAAAGGGAGGTGAAATCCTTGTTTTCCTGGTTGAGGAGTTTAATAGATAACTGTCAGAAGATATAGAACCTTAGAGATATTCAGAAAACTTCCCAATTATCAGAAAGAAAATATACCAAAGTAAACAGTAGTGAAAGAAAAAAATTAAAAGCAATGCAAAGGAAAGCATATATTTCTTGTGACATGGCAACAAAACTAAGAACTGCTACTTGCTGTTCTTTACTTCTGCTCTTAAAAAAAAATTCAGTCCCAAAGCCATGAAGTAGGCCTGAGCAAGCTGGGCATCTGTACTGGAGCAGGATGTTGGAGCCTGACCCAGGATTAGGATGGTGTCCACAAAGGGAACAGTGTGTTGCAACCATGTTGTTAGGGAGGATGTGATCATAGGAGGTCATTCCTCAGGGCCATCAAAGCTTGTGTGGGGTGAGGATATGTCCACGTTAGAATAGTAGTGAGTGAAGCAGATATAAAGAGGTGGGCCTAGAACAAGATTTTGGAGGTAAAATGGCTTGAGGGAGGATATCATCATGATGGGCTGCCTGGCTAGATTCACCGCTTCTCAGTTAGGTGAGAAAGGGTATCTGCACATGGGGCAACTAAACTTTGGGATGTCAGAGCCTAAGCAATATCAGGGAACAACGTGTGGGAACAACTTGGCTCAGTGTGTCAAAAGCCTAAGTAGGGTGAAGAGAGTATGTGTAAGAGAGCAGCCTAGTGCAGGATTTTATAGCCTAAAAGAAATGTGGGAACCCAGACAGAGTGAGGAGGGCATAGGAGTGTAGCCTGGTCTGGAGTGTTAGAACCTGAGGCAGATTCATAGAGGCAGGCAAGTGCCTGGTTGTTGGAGACCATGCAAGGAAGAAGGACATCTGTGTACAGAGGTGGCCTGGTGTGGGGTTTCAGAGCCTGTGCATGTTGAAGAAAATGTTTCTGTGGAAAGGTGTCCAAGTACAGGCTGTCAGATTAGAAGCAGAGTGAAAAGAGCATCTATACAGGAGAACAGCCCAACACTGAATATAAGAGCCTAAGCAGAAAGAAGAGGGTGTCAGAATGGAAAGATGGCTCTGTGAAGGGAGTTGTAGCTGAACCAGGCCGAAGAAAGGTATCTGTACATAAAAGTGGCCTGGCATGGAGTTTCAGAGCTTAAACGGGGTACAGAGTCATCGCTGTGGAAGAATAGCCTGGCATGAGGTGTAGGAGCCCAAGCAGGGTGGGTGTTTTGATGGCTTTGCATGTCAGAATGTAAATAAGGTCAGAGCACATCTGTGTAGGGGAGGTGGGTATCATTGATAGGAGATCAAACTGGCAAAGTGACAGCACTAAGTATCAAGGTCCTAATTCTCAGAACCTTATTTGTGATTAGTAAAGATCTTTTTATTATCTTGGATTTGTCCTTAGATCATCTGGTTAGGTTCTAAATAACTGCCTAGTGACTTTCTTAAAAGAGAGGCAGAGGGAGATTGGACACACACACAAAAGGTTAGGATGATGTAAAGACAAAGGGAGAAATTGGCATGGGCAGCTATACACCAAGGAATTCAAATAGCCACAGAAGTTGGAAAAAGCAAGAACAGAATTGCCCTTAGAGCCTTTGGATGGATTGCTGCTCTGCCAACACCTTGATTTCAGCCCATGAAACTGATACTAAACTTCTGACTTTCAGAACTGTGAGAGAATAAATGTTATCACCCACTTTCTGAGAATTTGTTACAACAGCCTTAGAAACTTTGTAATAATACAAAGATTATGTATAGTGAAATTGATCAGCTATAAAAATGTATTGAGAATTGTGGTATGCCACATTTCTCAGAGTTGGGTAGATATGTTATGCTAACTTCTAGAAAGGGAGAAAAGTAGATTGAACTTTGTAATGTTGAATTGAAATTAAAAGTATGGGAATAAATTCATAGTTTAGTTTGTTTGTTTTAGAGAGTGCAAGTGGGGGAGAGGGACAGAGCCGAGAGCCTTAGCTGGGCTCTGTGCTCATCCCACGACCCTGGGATCATGACCTAAGCCGAAATCAAGGGTTAGATGCTTAACCGACTGAGCCACCCAGGCATCCCAATTCGTAGTTTTTAATATATGGATTGATATAGAAATGTAGATGTAAGTGTATATATGTATGACTATGTGTATATATATGTGAACAGATGTTTGTATATCCCTATATGTACATACATTTTTTTTTGGCTCTGTCATCTAGAGAACCTGGGAGCATTGATGCTCTAATAGCAAAAATGCCTAATGTCTTGCTTCCCAAGACCATTGTCCACTTAAAGGAACTAGGGGTGGGATTTGACCAAGATGGTGATATAGGATGCTCCCTTCCTTCCATAGACACACTACTAAGTGTACATATGGAACACTTCTTTCTGAATGAGATCCAGAAACAAACCGAGTAAGTCCTATAAGTCAGATGAGAAAAAGTAAAAGGAACTGTGACTGTCCTATAGATATAACAGTGAACGTGTGTTTAGGATTTTATTAAACTCAGTGAAATAACTAGACATGAAAAGTTTTAAAGCATTCAAGTTTATATGGAGCATCAGAATGTTGAAATAAATTATAATTGGAGGCAAAACTCTTCTGTAGAGTTGGGAGGAAGTCAGGTGAGTCTCTGACAGGACAGAATTTGCATGTCTTCTATCAGTTACCTACCATTTATAGATTTGTAAAATATCTGCCTTGAACCAATCTGACAATGCATAGTCTTCCATTGGACTACAGATTTTTTTTTTTCCCCTTCAGGAGCCTCAGGAAATTGTAAAGTACCTTCCAATGCCCTACCAGACACTTTGTACTGTTTATAATAGGGAGTCAACAGAATTTGGGGGTTAAGGGAGTGAAATCAGGTTGTAATTTAGATAAAACAGTTGAGGTGGCAGTGTATAGGATTAATTAATGAGGGAACATTCAGTGCAGGGAATGA
Organism: Crocuta crocuta; assembly: GCF_008692635.1. NCBI lineage: Eukaryota > Metazoa > Chordata > Mammalia > Carnivora > Hyaenidae > Crocuta > Crocuta crocuta. The sequence continues at coordinate 3,550,488 of NW_027551560.1, forward strand.
GTTAGGCTTTTACAGTAGTAATGAGTGAAGAGGGGGGAGTAGTGTCAGGTTGGTTCAGTCAGTTAAGTGTCTTGACGACTCCTGGCTTCAGCTTACGTCATGATCTCATGGTTTTGTGAGTTCAAGTCCCGTGTTGGGCTCTGCGCTTTTGAGAAATAAGCCCACTGACCCAATAAAGGAGAGGCACAGAAACTGGGACCACAGTGAAGGGAGGCTTTAATCAAGGTTCCTGCAAGAGCAGGTGTCTGATGGACAGGCACACAAGGGGCAGTCACAGCAGACAATTTATATCTTTGCGTATAAGTCCCTCCCCAGGTTCCTCATTGGCCAAGCACTACAGAGGTTACAGCCTTACCCAGCCATGGCCTTTGCCCATGTAAGGCAAAAAGGAGTCTGATTAGAACAAATTCATTCCCTGAGGTGATGCAGAGACTTTCAGTCCCTTCTCCCTTTGTTCATTGGCTCATGCTCATGAGTGGAAGTAAGCCCACAAAATGGAGAGGGGAAGAACCAGAAGTGAAGTGTCTAAGGGTTTGGGACTCCATTGTTAGGTTGGGGTGGGGGGAGTTAGTACATATTTCCAGTAGGTTGTAAACCTACTGTTAACTAGACAGCACAACTTGTATTTGGTATTTCTGAATATGAATCATCTCCCTCACTTCTCACACACTGACAGTGTGGATCCTGCTTGGGATTCTCTCTTTCTCTGCCCCCCCCTCCCCATCCACACACACTGTCTCTGTCTCTCTCAAAATAAATAAACTTAAAAAAAAAAAGAGTGAAGAGGGGGGAGGGGCATGTTAGGATGTAGAATACTTTAAGATTTATGCATTGATTAAATAAAGCAGACAAGGAGGCCTAAGCAGTTGTAAGGGCAGTGGGTCATTTTACTGAGAAATGGAATGTAAGGAATATAAGGAGCAGTGTTTGAGGCAAGATCATGGCATTTTTTTCGACTTGTTCCTTTTAACATGAGGTGGGGTACCCAGATGGAAATGCCCGTTACACAATTGGAAACTCAGTTTGGAGCTCAGAAGACAAATTGTGGCCTAACAATTTTAGCCTGGAAAACATAGTTAAATTGAGATTCATATAAAATAAATACCTTCAACCAGGGAGGATTTAAGTATGGAGGAGAGGAAGAAGGCCAGAAACCCTGAGGAACATCTTTATTTGCTTGATACTCAGGAATAATTATGTATGTCACAGCGTTACTATAATTTGTTTAAGTATCAGTCTTTTAATTTTTAATAATGATGCTTGCTTAGCTTAATTTTGTCTTTCATTAACATCTGAAGCTGTTTTATGTATAGCCTATTTGTAGTACAGCAAGGGAACGTTGAATCCCAAATTCTTAATTCTTCATATACTTCCTCATTTTCAGTTTCAAGTTGAGAGAGACTTAGTTTGGAGCCTTGCGCTAGTGTGGAAAGTGGGGTCACCAGTGGGCAGAGAATGGAAAAGAAGAAATCATCCTTAGGTCTTTTGTAATGGGTTATTTTCTTTAAAGCACTGTGAATTTCTGTAAGTCAGTACCAAATGCCAAATGCATTCCAGACTCATGGGGTGGGAAGGGACTGTTCTGTTTTGCATTATTATGTAGCTAAGTTTGAGTTGATTCTACTGTTGGTAATTGAAGGGAAGATAGCCAAAATGTGTTCCCATTTTACCTCTTTTCATAGTCTCATGGTTAATACAACATTGCCTTTTTTTTTTTTTTTTTTTTTTTTTTTTGGGAATATTTTCACCCTATTTTATTCTTGGTTTGTAGTTAATTTTGAGGTAGCAACCCCTTTCTGTTGCTACTACCAGTTACTTATAGATGGGAAGTATAATTTTCAGGTTATTAAATCTGCTTATCTCATTTTTAAAAATGCACATGTATGAGACGCCTGGGTGGCTCAGTTGGTTAAGTGTCCGACTTTGGCTCAGGTCATGATCTCACGGTTCATGGGTTCGAGCCCCACATCAGGCGCTTTGCTGACAGCTAGCTCAGAGCCTGGAGCCTGCTTCAGATTCTGTGACTCCCTCTCTCTCTGACCCTCCCCTGCTCATGCTGTTTCTCTCCCTCTCTCAGAAATAAATAAAAAACATTAAAAAAAGTTTTTTAAAAAATGCACATGTGTAGATATTTGTAAATTATAGAATTTATTTAGGAAATATTGTGACAAGAATTTGGAGATGCTTTTGAAATTGGCCTCTTTTTATATTTACTAGTATTTGAGGCTTACAATTCAACAAAACATTGAAAATCTTTTTTTTTTCTTTTTAGATCATCCGATTATGATGGGTTTTGAACCCCTTGTTAACCAGAGGCTACTTCCACCTACTTTCCCTCGATATGCAAAAATAATTAAAAGGGAAGAAATGGTCAACTATTTTGCAAGATTAATAGATAGAATAAAAACTGTTTGTGAGGTGGTCAATTTAACAAATTTACATTGTATTCTGGTAAGTACAATCTCTCTTTTGGATTATGATTTTGATTGAACAACAGAATAGTTTATCACTTTTTAGACTGTCCCATGGATAAATGATATTGCTTACTTTAACAGCTGGAGGATTAAGTGTTGTTGTATATTGTGTGTGTATTTTTCTATTTAATCTTCACAAGGATGATATGCTCTCCATCTTAAAGATTAAAAAACTAAAATTTAGGTAATTCGCTGAAGTTTTAAGAATGGGAATTTAAACTCTGGATTCTGTCTTCAAAACTTTTTATATGTAAATGTATGTGTGTGTATATACATACACCTGTACATGCATGTATACATGTATGTTTTCATATAAAAATTAGATTGTGGTGTTTGTTAACCTACTTTCTTTTATCACTAATCTCTATGTCGTAAGCATCTTTTCGTGTCAGTAAGTAAACATATTTCTATATTAATTGGCTACACGGTATTCCATTGTAAGCATAGATCACAATTTTTTCCAGTCCATTCCTATTACATTGAGGTCTTTTTCAGTGTTTTACTGTTATAAACAATACCAAGACGAGCATTTTCATAGGTAAACCTTTGTAGCATCTGGTTCCTTCCTTCTTAAAATATATTCCTAAACCATGAAGCTGCTGGGTTGAAGAGTATATACATTTTTACATATTTTGGATTAATCTCCTTTATGGGTTACAATATAGAAAAGCAATGTTTATATAAGATTAGGAAGGTAGAAAATATGCAAAATAATACTACTGTTATTTAGACATAAGTACACTAATCTATTTTGTACAACTCTGCATAAAGGTACATAATTCCTAGCCCCTGTCATTTTCTCTGTGAGGTCTTCCTTGTTGGTTCTAGGATGCATTCCTGGAGATGATTGTTATCTCATTTACATTCCTAGAATTGAGCAGCAACCTCTGGAATATATTTCATAGTCAACAAAGATTTTGCTTTTGTTTATGCTCTTTCTTGTAATAACTTTATTTTCCCTTCTAATTCTTTGTCATTAATGCCCAGTATAAATCTTCATTCCTTAGTGAAACTTTCACTGTTTGTATTGTTACCTCCTTTCTGTTTGCTTTTTTGTTTGTTTGTTTTTTAGTAGTTTTGTCCTTACTCTGTCATAAGAATCATGGAATCTTAAAGGTAGAAAAGATCATAGACATAACCCAGTTCATTGTATAGCTAAACAAAATTAAGGTTTAGAGGGCTTGTAACCAAATTAGATGATTGGTTCGTGGCATATCAGGAGTTTAAGACTTTCTTATTCTTCTGCTACATTTCCTTTTTTTGCTTCTTAATTATGTAAATATATTTGTATTCAGATTAATTGTAAGATTTTAGAAAAGAAAGTGATCAATGTGAGTTGGAATAAGAACAGTGCAACAGCTGGTATTTGATATTCTGGAAGAAGGTTCTGGGCTGCCTGGTGAGGGAGTTGAATGCTGAATGACACACCATAGCTGGGGAGCCAGGCCTGGGCTTCCGGAAGAGGGCGGAGAAGGAAAAGAATCTGGCCCCCAGGAGCACCTGGGACAGGAATAGGTGGTGTGGGGATGGGTGTGGGAGGGAGTATCTGAGGCCAATAGAGGAAAAGATTAAAGTTAGGAAAAGGGACTAAGTATTCTGGTGGTTCTGCCTAAGAAACCTGTCACTGTTTGGATAAGGAGTACTGACATATACGATAAATCATCTCAGTGGAAAACTGGCAAAGGACATGAGCATACACACTGAAAGAAGTAAATATGGAAAAGGTATACCCTTACTAGTAATTGAAGAAATGCACTTTATGACAACTAGATTGAAAAGTATGATAACATTTAATGTTGATGGAGGGAAATAGTAGCTCTCCTATACTCCTGTGTCTGTTGCTCTGAAAAGTCTTAAAAATGTGTATATCCTAATCCAGCAACTCCCATTCTAGAGATTTAGCATAAGAATCATCTAAGATATGTGCAAAGATGAACTGACACTGGTGACACCACTACCCATCCTATAGTATATGTAGGATACATGCCTCAGTGATATTAAAAAGCATGTTATAGAAAAATATCGACATAAGGAAATCTTTGTGAATGTCAAGTCATGGTCAAAATATATTATCCATTTTATACATTGTCACACAGAAGTGATGGTCAGACATAGCGAAGTTGTTTTAAAATATTGGAATAACAAATACCAAAATGTCAGTTATGACTGTAGTTTATGCTCTGCATGTTTTGCATTTTCACATGGGTGAATATGGGTGGAGCAGTTACATAAATGGATTAACAGTTTGTGCCCATTGTGGCTGATTATATAGAAAAGATTAGAAGGGAACAGAGTAAACAGGGAGATAATAAATTAAGAAACCGTTACTGCAGTTCAAGGGAGAGAGAATAGTAACTTGAATAGAAGGATGGCAAGGAAATGATGTGAGGTTGTCAGAGCTTTGTGTGAACTAAAACTGATGACATTGGTGGTGAATGAAATATGGGACATGAGAGAACTCTCAGGAAGGTCTCAGGGTTTCTGGCTTGGAAATCTTGATACATGCTGGTGCTGCACACCAAAATGGGGAAACTCTCAGACCCTTATTTAGATAAGGTTCTTAGTAAGGCTGATTTTGAGATGCCTTTGAAATATTTATATAGAGATACTGAATAGGGGTATTGACTATATGGATAGAATTTAGAAGTCTGTGTTAGATATATAATTTTGGACCTATTACAGGTAGTAATCAAAGGAAGCGTGAATATGGAGAAGATTGTGAGGGGAAGAAGTATATAGCTTGAGAAAAGAAAATAGTCTGGAACTAAACTTTGAACCTCCAGAGTAAACCGAGAAGTGACCACAGAGGAAGAAACTCATGGAAGTCAGTTAAAAGGTTCTTCCAGAAGGAAGTCCTGTCAAATACTGCTGAGAGATCAGATGAAAGAGGTGAATAAGGTCCAAAACAGATGTTGATTGGATTTGGTGTGAGACAACAGTGGTGACTAGAGGGAAGAGCCAGGCTACCATGTGTTGATGAGGAGGGCCTGTGAGTAAGTAGAGATGATGCAGCCGGGTCCATTAGAAAGTTTGGCTGATAAGGCAGTGATTGGGAAGGAAATGTGGGAGCAAGTGACAGTATTTTTCTTTTTAAAAATGGGAGAAAATGGATTACTTAAATGTAAATGGGGAGGATGTGGCAGAGAGGGAGAACTTAAATATCAGGGACAAACAAGGATGGATTATTGACAGTGTGTAATGTTGCTGATAAGACAGGAAGGAATGCAGTGTGTAGTACAAGTTGGAGGGCCTCCGGTGTTAAAGTGGGCAAGGAAAGGATCTGGGTACAAATGTGGGTTCAGTGATAACGTTTAGAGACTGAGGCAGAGGATTTCCTAGTGGATAGATAACTTCATTTTCTTTGTAATGTTAAATGGGAGGACATCTGTGGGGGAGAACATTCACTTTGAAAAGTGTGAGCAAGGTATAAAAGTGTATTGTTAAAAAAGTGACTTGACTAGAGAAACTTGGTAAGATTTGGCAGAGCACGCCTTTAAATTGAGGATCATGAGTCTGGAAAACAGAAAAATACGAAAATGATAAGTAATTACTATCCTATATAATCTACAGAAGTTAACATTTTAGTGTATTTTCTTAACCTTTTTTTCTTTTATCTGTGTATAAACCCATATGTAGTTTTCTAAGCATATTTTTTGGATGTCAAAAGTTCAGGAACAGTTTTATGAATCCCGTTGGCCTGGTTACTTGGTATTTATTTCGGTGAAATAGGAAGTAAACTTCTACCATTAGTTAGGAAATTATTATTGATATTTTTATTTTCAAGGTTTGCATACATAATATTTGTATGCACAATTTGACTATTGTCCAGTTAAAAATAAATTAGGCTCCAAAATCACCCATTGTCTCATTGATACAATTAGATGATTCCTATAGAAATGATGCTTAGCTCTTTGTCATATTTTAATTCTAGTAGTATATAACTTGCAGACAGTCTGGTAAAAATTACATGCTATATAAAACATTTTTGGCTTCTATTAATCTATGAATAACATGACTTTTTCTTTGTCAGGATTTTTTCTGTGAATTTAGTGAACAATCACCTTGTGTTCTTTCAAGATCTCTGTTACAAGTAAGTTCTACTTAGTATTGAAATACTTCTTTAAACATCAAATTATTTGTGTGTTGATATTGTTTTATTGATTGCTGGAACAAAAGTAGGTGCTTTGAAAGGATATTTAACAGTTAGTGTTATATTTTTGTGATAGAAGTATTGAAATATTAGACATTCACCAAGATTGTATCCTGGACTATAAAACAAACCTTAATAATTTAAAAACAATTGAAATCACACAAAGTGTGCTCTCTGACTATTTTGGAATTAAACTAATAATCCATAACAAAAAGATATTTGGAATTTTTTTTAATGTTTATTTTTGAGAGAGAGACAGAAACAGAGTGCAAGTGGGGGAAAGGCAGAGAGAGGGAGACAGAATCCGAAGCTCCAGACTCTGAGCTGACAGCACAGAGCCCAACGCAGAACTCAAACCCACAAACCATGAGATCATGACCTGAGCTGAAGTCCGTCGCTTAACCAGCTGAGCCACCCAAATGCCCCTTCAAATATTTGGAAATTAACACACTTCTGAACAACCCATGAACGAAAGAGGAAGTCTTGAGGATAATTGAAAAATATTTTGAACTGAATAAAAAGGAAAATATAATATACAGAATCTGTGGGATATAACTGAAGCAGTGCTTAGAGGGAAATTTATAGGATTAAATGTTTATGTGAGAAAAAGAAGAAAGTAGTTGCCAGAGGGATTGGAGGTGGGGGAATGAGTGAAATAGGTTTGAAGGGGATTAAAAGGTGCAAACTTTGTTATAAAATAAATAAGGCACAGGGGTGAAAAGTACAGGATATGGAATATAGTCAATAATATTGTAATAACTTTGGTGGCAGAAGGTAACTGCGCTTGCCATGGTGAGCATTTCCTAGTGTATAGAACTGTCAAGTCACTATGTTGTACACCTGAAACTAATGTAATACTGTAGGTCAACTATACTTCAATTAAAATTTTTTAAAAAGAAAGTTGTGAAAACTTAAGCTTCTACTTTAAAAATAAAAGAGCAAATGAAACTCAAAGGAGGCAGAAAAAAGGAAATACCATAGACAAAAACAGAAATCAGTAAAATAGGAAACGGATAAACAGTAAAGAAAATCAGTGTAACTAAAATCCTAATTCTTTTGAAAATATCAGTAAAATTGAAAAACCTCTAACCAGGCAGAACAAGAAAAAAAATGTACAGGACAGATGAATAATCTCACAAATGAAACAGAAGGGACCACTACAGACTCTAGAAAGGTCTGTAAAAGGACATATGGGAATTTTTATTATAAACAATTCTATGTCCATAAATTCAAAACCATAGATGCAATGGACCAATTTCTTGAAGGACACTATCAAAACTCATGAAGAAAGAACTTGAACTATCCTACATCTGTTAAAGAACTTGAATTCCTAGTGTGAAACCTTCCAACAAAGAAAATTCCAGGTCAGTTCTGTACAGTCTGTTCCAAAAACAGAAAAGGCAATATACATAATAAAGCCAGCATTAACTCAATAGCAAAACCAAAAAAGACATTAAAAGCACGGAAAATTATAGGCCAGTATCCTTAAGAGCATGGATAAAACAACCTTAAGTATTATCATCTCAAATTCAGCAATATATGAAAAAGAATAATAATACATCATGACCAAATGAGCTTTATCCCAAAAATGCAAGCCTGGTTCAACCTTTGAAAATCAGTCTGTGTAGGGTCATCTTGGTGGCTCAGTTAAACATCCAGCTCTTGATTTTAGCTCTGGTCCTGATTTCTTGGTCGTGAGATTGATCCCTACTTTGGACTCTACAAGGAGTATAGAGCCTGGTTGGGATTCTCTCTCTCCCTCTCTCTCTGCCCCTCCCCTGCTTGCTCTCACTCTCTCTTTCAATAAACATTTTTTTAAAAAATTTTTTAATTTAAAGTTTAAATTTATTTTTTAAATAAACATTAAAAATAAGTCAGTGTAATCCACCGTACAGTCTAAAATCTTATGGGATGCCTGAGTGGCTCAGTCGGTTAAGCCTCCACCTTCAGCCCAGGTCATGATCTCACAGTCCATGAGTTTGAGCCCCACATCCAGGTCTGTGCTGACACCTCAGAGCTGGGAGCATTCTTCGGATTCTGTGTCTCTCTGTCTCTCAAAAATAAATAACGTTAAAATTTTTTTTTAAGTATCCTTACATTCAGGAAAAGCATTTGACAAAAGTCAACCTCCATTCACAATAAAAACTCTCATCAAGGGGCCCCTGGGTGGCTCAGTTGGTTGGGCGTCTGACTTTGGCTCAGGCCATGATCTCACAGTTTGTGGGTTCAAGCCCTGTGTCGGGCTCTGTGCTGACTGCCAGCTCAGAGCCTGGAGCCTGTTTTCAGTCTGTGACTCCCTCCCTCTCTGACCCTCCCCTGCTCCAGCTCTCTCTCTCTCTCTCTCTCAGAAATAAATAAAACATTAAAAAAAATTTTTTTTAGAAAGATAATAATAAATAAATAAAAATAAATAAATAAATAAATAAATAACTCTCATCAAAACTAGGAATAGGAGAGAACTTCCTTAACTTGATACAGGGTATGAACAAAAAACTTGGCAGCTAACCTCATACTTAATGATGAAAGATTATATCATTTCCTCCAAAGATTGGGAGTAAAGTGAGGATGTCAGCTTTCTCACTCCTCTTTTATTCAACATACTACAGATGGTCCACAACTTAAGATAGTTCATTATCGACTTTATAATGGTGTGAAAGTGATATGCATTCAGTAGAAACCAGATTTTGAATTTTGGTCTTTTTCTGGGCTAGCAGTGTGCGTTTAGCACTCTCTCATGATGCTGGGTGTGACCAGTGAGCTGCAGCTCCCACTCAGCCACACAGTCACAAGCATAAACAGCCCATTTAATTCTGTTTTTCACTTTCAGTATTGCAATCAGTAAATTACAGGAGATATTCAACACTTTATTATCAAATAGGGTTTGTGTTAGAAGATTTTGCCTCACAGTAGGCTAATGTAAGTTTACCAAACACATTTGAAGTAGTCTAGGCTCAGCTATGATGTTTAGTATGTTAGATATATTAAATGCATTACAACTTAGAGTATTTTCAATTTACTATGGGTTTTGGGAACATAACCCCATCATCTTAAGTTGATGGAGATCTGTATAGGAAATTTTAGCCAGTGAAAAAAGGCAGGAAAAAGAAAAGGCATACAGCTGAAAAAGGAAGAAATAATCATCTTTTTACAAACAACATTATTTTCTATGTAGAGCACCAAAGAATCTTTAGAGAAGTTCCTAGACCAGATGGGTGAGTTTAACAAGAGCACAGGATATGAGGTCAATATACAGAAAGCAATTGTATTTCTATATACTTACAGTGAACAGTGGGAAGTCAAAAATTTAAAAACAGTAGTATTTACAATAATCTCAAAAAAAAAAAAAAAACCCAAAATACTTAGGTATTAATCTAATACCTGTTTGTAGACAGTGCTGAAAAACTATAAGTACTGGTGAAAGAAATCAAAGACCTAAATAAAAAGAAAGGTATACCCTCTTTGTGGATTGGAAGAATTAATAAATTCTTCCCAAATTGGTCTATAGCTTCAAAGCAATCTCAGTCAAGATCATAGCAGGATTTTTTATAAATGTCAACAAATTGATTCTAAAATTTATATGGAAAGGCAAAGGAACCAAAACAACTGTAAAAAAAGACCACAGTTGGGGAACTCACACTATCTGACTGCAGGACAGGTGTGGGATTGGCAAAATGGGTCAGTGAACCAAGAGAAGAATCTAGAAAAAGTCCTATTCTTATTAGTACTGTACTTTATAGTCCTTTATTAATTAACACAGTCAGTTGATCAGTTAGTAATATGGTTAGTTAATTTTGACAAAATACGAAGGCAAATGAGTGGAGAAATGGTAGTCTTTTCAACAGTGTTGCAAGAACAATTGGACAGACATATGCAAAAAAATTAACTTAGAATGCATCATAAATCCAAAACATAAGACTGTAAAACTTTTATAAGAAAAGACAGGAGAAATATTTGATTTTAGGAGGCAGAGAATTCTTAGGTATGATATCAAAAACACCATTCTTAAAAAATCGTTGATCAACGTATAATGGAAGATACTATTAAAATGGAAAGAGACACTACACAATGGGAGAAAATATTTGCAAATCATGTGTAGCACAGGACTTGTATCATACAAATAGCTTTATAAACATAACAGTAAGAAAACAGACAACCCAGTTTTTTAAAGACATTCAACATAATTGGTATTAGGGATATGCAAATTAAAACCACAATGAAATACCACTGTCTGCCTTTTCTAATATCTTTTAAAAAGAAGAAAGAAAATCTCAGTAACCAAGTGCTGGTGAGGATGCATTTACTGATAACTCCACGAAGTGCTACAGCCACTTTGTAAAAAATTTGGCAGATTCTTACTAAATTAAACGTACAAATCCCACTCCTGTTTAATGTTTACCTAGGAAAAGTGAAACCCAGTTTTCTGCTTGGAAAACTGTATGTGATTATAGCTGTTTGGTTCATCATTCAAAACTGGAAATAATCCAAATGGGTTAGGAAATCAAGCAAAGGATAGTACAGGAAATATTAAAATATACTGAGGTCATTAAGGGGAGAAAATGAAATGCAAATTATTATTAAATAATTTATTTTAAATTTAATCATTAAATAATTTTTCCAGTTTCAAAAAGTGTATATTCCAAAATGTTCATTAAAGACAAAAGATTGTCAACCAAATATTTATAGCCATTTGCTGTTTTATAATTTATGAAGCCCTTTCTTATATATTAGCTTATTTGACATATTCAGACTAGTCCGTTCATTTTGGGGTTTTGTTTTTTTGTTTTTTGGGCTTTTTTTGAGTTTATTTTTGAGAGAGAGAAAGAGAGAGAGATTGCGGGTATGTGCAAGAGAGGGAGAGAGAGAATTCCAAGCAGACTCCACACTCTCCACACAGAGCCACACACAGGGCACAATCTTATGAACCTGTGAAGTCATGACCTCAGTAGAAACCAAGAATTGGTCACTTTACCAACTGAGCCACCCAAGCAGCATGAGTGACCCAGGTATCCCTGGTCAGCTCATTTTGAGTAGTTTGCTGTTACTGCCCTTGACTTGGGAGATACTTTTTCTTACATGTTTTTTATTCTCCTTCATCAGAATACATCTTAAATATAGATTAATAAGTAATACCCATTGTGGAGGTAGTGATTTATTGATTGATTCCCACCAGGTTTTTATGCTTTAATCTCTTCTGTTGTGTTCATGTCACAGTAATGACAGCATTACTAATACATAACATTTGTTTTAAGACTACTTTCCTGGTGGATAACAAAAAGGTCTTTGGAACCCATCTCATGCAAGACATGGTGAAAGATGCACTTCGGTCTTTTGTCAGCCCTCCGGTGCTCTCCCCAAAGTAAGTACCATAAGACTTTTCATAGCACATGTATTTCTTAAAAGCCCCAGTACTCTATGCCCTTTTATAGCCAAGGCATAAAAACTGTTGGAATCATATCTTCATGTAGAAAAGAAAAAACTCAGTCATAGTAAAATTAATTGATTTCTGCTACATATTAGATTTAAACTGAAGTTTTTGTGAGGTTGACATTAGGCTCAATATGAGCAGAAAACCTTACAACGAATTATCAAATGCAGTTAAGTTGCATTGGTTCTTACTGTGTGCAAAGCACCGTGTTAGGTAAGCACTTTGGGAGTAATTATAAAAAATCAGATAAGGTCTCTTAATGATCTCAGTCTAGGTAAAAATAGAAAATGCAGACAATTGTTCCTTAAATTATGTTCTGATAGAAACATGCTGCCTTAATAAGAGGCTGGAAAGGATTTCATGCAGTGAGAAATCATCATTTGTGTTGGCATTTTGGAAAATGAATAAAGCTTTTCCAAAGGAGGGAAGAAAGGTTTTGTTATTTCTTAGCAAAGTAGGGAACGGTTAGTAGTTCAGCATTCAATCTTTGTAATAAATCATGCCACATCTCACATAAAACTTTTTCTTTCTTAACTTGGGTTTCCCAGAACCAGATCCTGAGACGATTCATGTAAATTTAGAAAATGTTCCCAGGAGCAGTGCCTGGATGGCTCAGCCAGTTAAGCCTCCAGCTCTTGACTTCAGCTCAGGTCATGATCTTATGCTTCATGAGATTGAGCCCCTCATCGGGCTCTTCAGTGGCAATGTGGAGCCTGCTTGGGATGCGCGCGCTCTCTGTCTCTCTGTCTCTCTCTCTCTCTTTCTATAAATAAATGAACTTTAAAAGAAAAAAGCGTTACCAGGAAAAACCAGCAGGGTTGTTGGCAAGTAGAACATGAAAAGGAAAAAAAAAAACATGCATAGGTGCACTTCGGGGAAAGTAACTCTGGTTATGTCCTGGTGGGGAGTTCTGTAGACAGTGTGGGTAGCACCTCAGTTGTTACGGATGAAACAAAGGAACCTGAGAATTTACCCACGTAATGAATCCATTAAGGACTGACCCTGGGAGGAGGTAAATTCCCAGACATCCTCAATGTTGTTTATATTCCGTTTCATTCACAGTAAAAGCCAAAGCCCTTCTGATTGAGCCTCGGAGGTCCCATATGCTCTGGTCTAGACTCCTGTCCTGAGGCCTTTCTGACCTCTCTTAACCCACTCTGCCCATCAGCCACAATGCCCTCCTTGCTATTCTGGGAACATACAGGCTCACTCTCACCCTACAGCCTTTACATAGAGTCTGGAGTGGAGGGCGTTTTACTGAGAAATCCCCAGGACTGACTCCCTCACCGCCTTCAAGTCTGTTTAAGTTCATCTCAGGACTCCTTTGATCAGACTATTTAAGGAGTACAGCCTCTGCCCCACCCCAGCCCAGTACTGGGCTGTATATAGTTCTCTGTCCTGTAACAACGATCTTCTTACCGTCTCTATAATTTACTCCTTCACTGTGTTTATGTGCTGTATATATGTACTGCATAAATCTTTGTTGTGTTCATTTTTTATTTCCCTCTCTTCCTCTTCCCCCCGCTCCCATTACAATATGAACCCCACAAGGTCAGGGCAGGTCCTTTTGGCTCTTTGTTCACTAATGTATCACAGGTACAAGAAACAGTGTCTAGCACACAGCACATGATGAATCTTTGCTGAATAAGTGAATAGATAAATGACAGTTGCATGGTTAAGATAGTTTGGGACTCGAGAGTTTTGAATGCTTTGGTAAAGTTTGGTCTTTTTGGTCAGCGAGGAAGTGCTCAGGTTTTTAGGAGGGAATGAGCATAGGATAGTATATACTTTGTTATGATATGTATTTTTTAATAGGAAACAAACTGGTAGTGATAAAGGAGGCAAAGTGTTGGGCTAGGTTAATTCAGTACTACAGGCAAGAAATGATGAAGAATTAAACTCTGGGAATATAAAGACAGACCTGAGGAACATTTCAGAGGTAAGAGTAATAGGACTTGACAACTGATTCAGCAGAGGAAGGAAAGGATAAGAAGGAAAATAAGTTGCTTTAAAAAAAAAAACAAAAAACAGGGGTGCCTGGCTCAGTCAGTTAAGCAGCCAAACTTGGCTCAGGTTCATGATCTTGCGGTTCGTGAGTTCGAGCCCTATGTCGAGCTCTGTGCTGACAGCTCGGAACCTGGAGTCTGCTTTGGATTCTGTGTCTCCCTCTCTCTCTCTGCCCCTCCCCAGCTCACGCTCTGTCTCTCTGTCTCTCAAAAATAAATAAACATTAAAAAAATTTTTTTAAACCACCAGAAGCTGATTATATAAATAATATATGGTTGTATTTGAAATTTAGACAGTGCATAATATATGAAAAATAGTAAAAGGTCCCCCGAAGTCTTAGCTCAGATAACATTTTGATGACCATCACTGTAGATCTCTTGGATCTCTTAGATCTGTGCTAACACAGATATATGCTATACATTTGACTTTATATAAATGGGATCACATTAAACAGGCTGTTTTTATCATAACCTTTTAATTATTTTTTGTGGATTGTTTTCTTAAAATTTTTGTTTTTAAAATTCTTTTTTATCCCACTCAAAGATACATCATGAATTTACATTTCAAATTACCTGACGTAGATCCAATTAATTCATTTTAATGGCTGCCAAATATATCATGTAAATGTATTCAGTGGATTGGGGTTTACTGGAATGGGACATGTATAATTACAGTAGATATTACCAGATTGCATTCTAAAAGATTGTAACAATTTGTATTTCTATTAGCAATATATGAGAGTGCACATTCCTTATGTCCTGACCAGCAGTAGGTGTTACTCCTTTTAATTTTTTCCAGTGTGTTTAGCAGGAAACAGTATCTCGTTGTTATTTTAATTTGAGGATTTAATACATATTTATTGAATATTTAGAAATACTTTTCTATGAATTGTTTATATCCTTTACCCATTAACTTTCATTAAGTGGTTTACTTTTTTGGGAAATTTATATGAAGCATTTGCACATTATGAACATAAACAATAGTATCTATCATACAGTATATATAGCTCCTCATAGTGTACAAGTCCTGACTAAATCATATTATCTTTCAGCTCCTTCATCTGTGATACGCATTGCAGATTTTTTTTTTTAAGTTTTCTTTTGCATCAAAATTTTCGCCTTCTATATGGTAGTTTTTGCTACTATATTTTATCCTATATTTTAGGTTTTTTGTTGGAGGTAAATCTCTCTGGCCTATAGGTTGTACCATTAGTCACTTCCAAAGATTTTTTGTTCAAGATTTTGTCCAAAGATTTTTATTCTTATGCATGTAAGATTAAGTGGTGTGAAGATAGAAGTTCAACTTGATTTCCTTCTAGGTAGATAGTTGGGTGAGTATCACAATATAAAACATCATTTCCCACTTAATTAAGAGAAGACTGTCTTTATTTTACTTGGAAATCCTTTATGTATTGAAATTTTTTTCCAGTTCCAATGATGATGTTTTCTTTTTGTTTTGTTTTCAATAATTTTTATTATTATTGTGGCTTTGTCTTAAGTTTTAATATCTGTTAAGATATCTCCTCTGACTACATTCTTTCTCAGGATTTTCTTGGTTCTTCCCTGGTTTACCCTTTATTGGGTGTGTGGTTTGCAAATACTTGCTCCCATTCTGTAGGTTGCTTTTTCATTTTGTTGATTGTTTGCTGAGCAGAAGGTTTTCAGTTTGATATAATCCTGCTGCTTATTTTTACTTTTTCTTGCCTTTGCTTGTGGTGCAAAACCAAAACATTCTTATCCTCTATGTTTTCTTCTACACCTGAAACTTCAGATCTTACATTCAAAAGTGGGTCTTTAATCCATTTTTATTTGATTTTTGTGTATGATGTAAGGGTCTGATGTCATTCTTTTACATGTGGCTATCCAGTTTTCCCAGTATTATTTATTGAAGAGACTGTCTTTTCCCCCATTGTATATTCTTGGCTTCTTTGTCAAAAATTAATTGACCATATATGCATGCTTCCCCGCCCCCAGGCTCTCTATTCTAATTTATTGATCTGTATGTCTGTTTTTATGCCAATACTATTCTGTTTTGATTACTATAGCTTTGGTAATACAGTTTGAAATCAGGGAGTGTGATGCCTCCAACTTTTTTGTTCTTTCTCAAGTTTGCTCTCAGGTTGTTTTGTGGTTCCATATAAATTTGAGGGTTGTTTTCTCTGTATCTGTGAAACATGCCATTTCAATTTCATTAAGGACTAACAGTATTCTTCAGGCCAAAAGCACAGAATATCTTTCTATTTATTTGCGTCCTCAGTTTCTTTCATCAGTGTCTTACAGTTTTCTTTAAAAGTGTATAGATCTTTCCCCTCCTTGGTTAAATTTATTCCTACGTATTTTATTGGTTTTGGTGCTATTATAAATGGGATTACTTTCTTAATTTCTCTGATAGTTTATTGTTAGAACATACAAATACAGCAGATTTTTTATATATTGATTTTTGTACCCTGCAGCTTTACTAAATTAGTTCCCAACAGTTTTTTGATGGAATCTTTAGGTTTTCTACATATTATAAATGGTTATCTGCAAACAGAGACACTTAAAAATTATTTTTAAATTTGTAATTAAATATATCCAATATTCAGATTTATAAACAACATACACTACCATCTATTTTAAACAATATTTTTCTTTGGTTTTTATAAATTCACCTTTTGGAGAATTGATAAAATCTGATAAATACTTAATACATATTTATGTGAATCAATAAATTTTATCAATTCCCTTATGTAATAAATATAATATATTAGTACTTGCTTTTGCCAGGTTCCTTTCTGGGTTCTAGGGAAAAAAAGGGCACACCTGCTAAGAAGGCACTTTTCATCCAGTGAGAGAGACTAAACAGTCAAACAAATAATGTGAGGTCCTAAGTGCTTTGTAGAAAGATAAAGGAATAGATAGTTCTCTTAGGCCATAGTTGTGGAAGGCCTTTTGCACATGGTGAAACATGTGAGTGAACTGAGGCAATGAGCTATGTCAAGCTTCCTGACAGCAACATCCAGCCCTAGAGTAGAGCCGAGCTTGAGTATCAAGGAGCAGCTAATTTTCACAAATCAAAGTATTAGAATACATCTAGTTCAACAATTCTCAAGGTTTTTTTGTTTTGGGACGCCTTTACATTTTCAAAAGTTTTAAAACCCAGATAGCTCTTGTTTATATGGGTCATGTGTATTGCCACCTACTGTTTTAGAAATTAAAACAATACTTTTAAAATATTTATTAATTTTTTTAAAATAGGAAACCCATTACATTAATCAAAATAATACTTTTATGGAAAATAACTGTTTTTAAGAAAAATTGGTGATAAAAATGACAGTTTTACATTTTTGCAAATCTCTTCATTATAATAGAAGATAGCTGAATCATTTTGATCTCCTTCTGCTTTCAGTCTGTTACTTATGCCCTGTAGACTCTGGAAACGCCCACTGTACACTTGGGAGAGAAGGAATACCAAAGCAAATAGCATCTTAAATTATTGTGAGAATAGTTTTGACCTTGTGGTCCCCCAGAAAGCATCCCAAGGTCACCACCCCCACCAGGGGAACCTGGGCCACATTCTGAGAACTGCTGTCTGCCATTTCAAATCCAACTCCTCCCCACCTCCACCCCAGTCCTTTCCTCCCACTCTGGTCCTAGATGTGACCACTGTGCACTACAGTTTGTGCCTCTTATGAATGCTTATACACTTAACCCAGATCTGTGTGTCTGGAAATAATACACCCGTTTATTTTATGTTTTTAGACCTCACATAAATGTTGTCATTCTGTATACATCCTTTTGCAACATGATTTTTTCATTCAGCATTAGGGTTTTGAAATCAACTGGTTTGATCCATGCAAACTTACTTCATTCATTGAAATCCACCCTTTGAAAATATTGCAGTTTGTTTTGCTGTTTCTCTATAAGTGGACATTTAAGTTCTTTCTAAATGTATTGCTATTGAAAACAGTGCCATAGTGAGCTTCTTTGAATATGTCTCCTTGTGCACATAGGCTATCTATATACTTAGAACTGTTGTTGATCATAGAGTATGTTCATCTTCAATCTCCCTAGTTTTGCCAAGTTGCTTTCCAAAATAATTAAACCAATTTGTATTCCATATAACAGTGTACAAGAATTCCAATTTTCTTAGACTTTGGGCTTTGTCATAATCAGACTCTAAGTTTTTGACGATCTGATGTACATGGAATAGTGTCCATGTCTGACTTGCATTTTTTCCTTTTCTATTGAACAGTCTTTACCACTTTTATTATTACTTATTTAGGGTTAATTACAGTTCAACCTTCATTGTTTGAGGAGTCCATATTTGCAAATCTTGCTTACTCCCTAAGATGTATTATAACCCTCAAATCATTTGCTCTCCTCTTGCTGAATTCGTGGATGTGTGCAAAGCAGCAAAAAAAAAAAAAAAAAAAAAAAGGAGACTCANAGTGAGTCTCCCGGTGCTGAAGAAGGCAACTCTCTACCTACTTTTTCAGTTCTCATTCCATAAACAGCTCATTAGGTGCCACGTTCTTCACATTTTTGTGCTTTTTGTTGGTGATTTCATAGTGTCAAATGGCCTTCCCCTGTAATGATCTGCTCCCTAGTGTCCCTTAGCACAAGAAGGCTGTGGCATGCCTTTCAGAGAGAATATGAATGTTAGATAAGCTTCACTCACGCATGAGTTTGCTAATGAATTATCAATTTACATCACATAAGGCATCTTAAAACACATAATGCAAGGTTATGTAGTTATCAGTTGATCAAAATAGTGTCACCAGAGGCTGGCAGAAACCTAAACCCTGTATTTTACCCTAGCAGCAATGTTGCCGTATTCTCTAATTCAGTGTCTGCAGCAACTGTAAAAAACAGAATTATCATGAGTACTGAGAATTGAGTATATATACGACAGAGTTCATTGCATGGGAATCTGTAAATGTTATTCCAGTGTTTTAAAATTCCAGTGTTAGAGATAAGAAATGTGATCCTGATCTGATTCTTTTTCTCCTTTGTAAGTGATTTGACACTTTCTTCTGGAAGAATGTAAAGTTTCTGGGTTTTGTTTTGTTTGTTTGGTTGGTGTTTTTGGAGTTTAAGAGTTTTACCAGAATGTGTGTGTGTGATTTTCAGCTAGACTTGTCAGGAACTCAGTCATTAAAGCAGTAAATTTACTTTATTATTTTTTATCTAATTATTGCCTCACCTTTCATCTGTGTGTGTGTGTGTGTGTGTGTGTGTGTGTGTGTGTGTGTGTGTTTAAGAGCTCCTCATAGATCT
Source organism: Crocuta crocuta (assembly GCF_008692635.1). Classification (NCBI taxonomy): domain Eukaryota; kingdom Metazoa; phylum Chordata; class Mammalia; order Carnivora; family Hyaenidae; genus Crocuta; species Crocuta crocuta. Next base: position 3,569,802 of record NW_027551560.1, read on the forward strand.
CGTCCCCATATTTTTCATAATATTTATCTTTTAGTGATATATATTTAATACTTGTTATTTTTGCTATGATGTGAGAAAGTTCTTCCTCTTGACCTTCAAGACTACTAATGAGCATCTTTCATCTGTTGAATTTTTAAATGTGAAAATCCTAATTTTGGGATCCAGAAAGTCGTCTTTTTCCTTTAAGAGCTTTATTTTAATCACTTTTAAGTAACTTTCTTACTTTGGAGTTAAAGATCTAACAGACCTTCTAGCACTATCACCTCTTCCAGGCATTCTACCTTTTCTTTCTTGTGGCTGTTGTGTGCACTGTCATTTTCCATTGAGTGATTGTGACTCTGTTGATCTTTGAGGCTCTGGTCAGATTGTTCAGTTATGGCAAATACTTAGAGTTAGCAAGTTGTCTGCTCCTGTGTCCCAGGGAAGAGTCCCTGCTTTTCCCATCTTCTTAGGTGCAAAGGCTACTGACCTCAGGAATAGAAACAAAAAATCATCCCTTCTATCAGCCCCTGTAGTTCCTCTAGCACCAGGCAGGTAGTAGACCCTCCAAGACTGCTCAGGAAGGCTTTAGTCACTTTACTGAGATAAGGAGCACCAGAAAGGAAGTCACTGGATAAGGCTAGAAGATGAGCTGCCAGAAATGTATAAGTGATGATTTTGGCCAATGGTTGGAAATGTGGCTACATCTTGAAAAAATTAGGATTCTGTATATTGTTTTCTTTGTAATTATTATTATTGTTACAGTTCATGACTGTCCATTGTAGAAAAATAAATAACATTGTAGGGCCATGAAAAAGTAGAACTTTGGGATTTTTCTTTTTTTCCTTGTTTATTTCATCTTGTTGGATCCAATTCTGTCCAAATTATAGAACTGGAAGTATTGGAGATGTACATTTGCTGTGTGAATAACACAGTAATTGTGAACTATTTCTTAATCTAATGCTAACAGTGTTTAATTTAGTAATGTATATGGTTCCATTTTCTCTTTTCCCACATTTTTGGTCTATTGGTAGCACCTACAGTAATCCCTGCTGCTTTTCGTAGGCCAAATAGTTTGATTTTAATGAGTATTATCTTACAGGTGCTGCCTATATAATAATCACCAGGCTAAGGACTGTATTGACTCCTTTGTTACTCACTGTGTTCGGGTAAGAACTGCAGTTTGGATCATTGTGATGGATACTTTAAAATTTGTGGGGAGTCAGAGCTAAGCTCCAACTTCGGCTCAGGTCATGATCTCACGGTTCATGAGTTTGAGCCCCACATCGGGCTCTGTGCTGATAGCTCAGACAGAGCCTGCTTCAGATTCTGTGTCTCCCTTTCTCTCTGCCCCATCCCCTGATTCACGCTCGGTCTCTCTCTCTCCAAAAAAAAAAAAAAAAAAAGTGAGATATTAATAGTGCCCCTGTACCTCTTATAGGCTAGTTATTGACTGAGATAATATCTGTCAAACTGTACAAATTTAAAAGAATTCTATTTGCAGAATCTTCTGATTTATATTTCTTAAATCAGAGCATTTTACCATTCATGCATATTGTCTGATTAGTGAAGTGTTTGTTACAATGCTTTAGGATATAGAATAGGAATTGAAGAACCTTAAGGTTTATAGAGAACAGCTGAGCCTTGAACAACACGGGTTTCAACTTTGTAGGTCCACTTATGTGCAGATTTTCTTCAATACAGTACTACAAATGTACTTTCTTAAGATCTTCTTTATAATATTTTCTTTTCTCTAGCTTACTTCATTGTAAGAATACAGTATATAATGCATATGACATACAAAATAGAAGTTAACTGACTGTTGATGTTATCAAGAAAGCTTCCAGTCACTAATAAGCTATTAGTAGTTAAGTATGAGGGGAGTCAAAAGTTATATATGTATTTTCAACTGTGTAAGATATAGGTGCCCCTAACCCTTGTGTTGTTCAGAGGCCAGCTGTATCAGTCATTACTTAAGCCTTAGACTTACTCTGGTATATTAAAAGCAGCACAGAAATGTCACCCTTGAACATTGGCTTATGGCTTGAAATAGGCAGAGAAGGAAACTATTCTCTTGGAATTCTGGGAAGATAGCTAAAGACGGAAGTAACATTTTTGCCATATGAAAACAGGTTTCATTAATAGCCACTTTATTCTGGCTATTGATAAATTCTCATGTTGAGTTTCTTTAAAAAGAAACACCTGTGTAAGAGATATGCGTAGTCCTGATTCTTACATCCACAGTAATTTTTCCCCTTAAAGTAGATTTTGAAAACTTAGAATGTTAATTTTCTTTAGTGTCAAGAAATTTCATATTGACAGTTAACAAATCGTATGTATTTGCAGCCATTCTGTAGTCTTATTCAGATCCATGGACATAATCGGGCTCGACAGAGAGATAAACTTGGTCATATTCTTGAGGAATTTGCTACCTTGCAGGATGAGGTAAGAGCCAACAAGTTGCCCTCCCTTCTAAAATTAAGCAAATTAGATTTTTAAAAACAATTCTTTGGAACTGTGTTTTGACTTACTAATTTTTCATTGTAATGAATTTATTTTTAACTTAAAATGTAACAGTTCCATATACTAAAGGAAGAGTTTACAAAAAGAGAACAATAATCTGAGCTGAGAAACATCTTATTTCTTTGGTAATCAGGATAAATGATAAAATATGTGTAGAACTATCGTTTTATAGCAAGATCACATTCTAACAAAAATCTTAAGACAAACCATAAGAGACTTTTACATACAGAGAACAAAATGATGGTTGCTAGAGGGGAGGTAGGTAGGGGTGTGGGTTGAATGGGTGATGGGCAGTAAAGAGGGCACTTGTTGGGATGAGCACTCAGTGTTATATGTAAGTGATGAATCACTAAATTCTACTCCTGAAATTAAAAAATAAAAAATTGATTTATATAGCTGTGCAAAAAAACCTTAAATTGTCAGCAGCAATATTAATGGGTAACATAGTTAAAAACCTGAAGTCTGTAGTTTGTATTTTTGTTTTATAAAATGTCTTTTTAGTTTAAGGAGTGTTTAGGTAAATGTTATCCATTGTGAAGTGGGAAGTTTAAATGTGAATTGAACCAAAAAATGTTTTGAAAGTATGAGTTCTTTAGTGACAAGTTTTACATTTTCTGTTTAAATGTTATTTTTAGCTGTCTTGTATTTTTTTTTTCATTCTTGCATTGCCTTGAGACGAAAGTCAGTGTTATGACATTTTGTTCTGATAGGCAGAGAAGGTTGATGCAGCCCTTCACACTATGCTGTTGAAACAGGAACCCCAAAGGCAACATTTGGCCTGTTTAGGTACCTGGGTCCTTTATCATAACCTTCGAATTATGATCCAGTATCTTCTGAGTGGCTTTGAACTGGAGCTTTACAGCATGCACGAGTACTACTACATATATTGGTAAGAGAACAATTTGAGTTAAAATCAGTAGTGGGTAGTGCATAGAAAAGATCTGAGAGAACATCTGTAAAACACAGTATAATTTCAGGGTACTTTTTCATTTAATGTGTCATGGGACAATTGAAAAAACATATTAAAAATTAAATCATCTTGAACGTCTTTAAGTGCTATAACGCCATACAAATGTTTTTTTCAGCCATTGAATATTTACTTAAAAATTAATAAAAGTGGTTCCAAAGTAAAGGGATTAATTGAAGAGCTTTTGTCTGTTTCTACGGAGAAAAATTGCACACATTGAGCCCTGACTTCAGTGACACTTAGTGGAATGTACTCACCTGAATTAAATTTCAAAATTTGAAGATCTTTCCTCTGAGAAGAAATCCCAGCTAAGATTATCATTGGGAGCCATAACTATTGCATATTGCTGCCCTGGGGGGTTCTCTCCAGAGTTCTGAAGGAGTCCGTAAGAGATGTCCTAGTCAGCCAGTAGTTCTTTGCTATCACTTGAAGGTGAAATAGAGAAACTAGTAAGAGGATGCTTGGAAATACTTCAGGCACGGGAAAGCTGCCATAGAAAGAAAATAAATTGGGGTGCCTGGGTGGCTCAGTCTGTTAAGCGNTTAAAAATTAAAAAAAAAAAAAATTGAGAGCTAATGGATCTTTTTCCTAGTCTAGCCAAGTATGGCGGTAAATAACCAGTGTTGCTTATCACAAACAGCTAAGTTTGGTATATTATATCTTAATAAGGTTCATTATTTAACTCCTATTTGAAAAATTTAGCATAGTAATTAAGATACTGTGTATTCCTTGGAGTCACTGCTATGAAGGAAGGAAGGTAATTCTTTTCCAAGGTGACATGGTTTTGTTATCATGGCTGCCAGGGCTCCTAACTTGCCTATGAAACTTGAATTCAAACATGAACTAAAGTAATACACACACACACACACACACACACACACACACACACGCTTTTTGGCACAAATAATTGAGCTCTTAATTCAGCGAGTAAATGATAATCAGATAAACACTCTATTAGAAATGTACCTGCATCATATTTGAGCAGGTTCATTTCTTGTTAAGAAAAAAAATTTTAGTTATGCCTATAAATACCCTTGTGGTCTACATTCATGTTAGTTTCAGCTACTTTTTAGTTTCAAAATTATACATTGGGTTCCAGCATTTTCACAAGATAAGCTTGTTGTTATTGTTCATGAATATTATCCCAAAAGCATGTGGGCCCTTTAAAAATCAGCAGTAGAAAACATTGATTCTTAAACTTTAGAGTGCATCATAGTCACTCCTGAGCTTGGTACATTGAGCTCCTGGTTTAGTGGGTCTGGGATAGGACTCCATCACTTGCACTTCTCACTAGTTCTGGTGGTGCTATTGCTTCTCGCCTTTTGGCTAAGATCAAGTGTACTAGTTCTGGTGATACTGCTGCCGGTCCGGTGATCACAATTTGAGAACCACTGGTCTAGAGTATAGGTTCTTTGACTCTCTGTAGGTATGATTGTGTCTTAATTTTGATAGTGCACCTAGAAAGAAGCTCACTGAGACATCTGATATTTGACAAGAAAAGCCTGACTTGTGTCAAATGTCTCCTTCATTCATATGCCCCTTGAGTTCGATATTTGGAAGGTTCTGGAAGGCAGCATTCGTTCTCTATAGAAATCCCCTCACTGAGTAAGATACAGACCCTCAGATTTTGTAGTGTATTGGGGGAGGGGGGAAGTCATGTGTATCCCGTAAAAGGATACTCTAAATGCTTTTCTTAAATTCATTGTCAGCAGTTATCTCTTCATATGAAATTATATGCTTTTTTTTTTAATCAAATAACAATATGTTTGCCAGTTTGCCTTTGCTCCCAGGAAGCATAGCACTCAGTTTAGCTTAAAGTACAGTACCTAAATCATTCCAGGTGTTTTGGTGGGGTTTCTGTTATGTTTTGTTTTGTTTTATTTGTTTTTTGCCAGTTCATACTGTTTTGATTTATTGAATGTGGGGGTTGTTTGGCTGCGACAAAAAGGAATGTTGTTTATCCTCAGCTGTGGAGAAACTGGTTTTTTGACTAGTTTTTGTTTCGCTTTTAAATGGGGTGTTTTTGTTTTGTTTGTAAATGTTTTAATATTATAACCTGCCTTACAACTTTTTGGGAAATTTTGTAAATAGGAATTAAATGCTCATCTTTGATCATAATAAAATTTCTTCTAAATCTTTGATTTTAGCTTAATGTAGTAGTGGCCCTTAATTTTTATTATGGATTATATTATCATCATATATATTATTATCCTAGATTTGAACTGCTTTTCTGGCATAGGAGAATGTAATGTTGGTTAAACTTGTGAAAAGTTAGTATTGGGTATACTATAATATGTTTCACATTTCATTTCTTGATCAAGCTCAAGTAAATTGTAAGTTTGAATGTTCTTAATTTTTTAGAATGCTTTCATATATAATGCCTACAATTTTAAATTTTTTCAGTGTTGTTTTCTTTTGCAATTAATGAGGAAATAAAATACTTAATAAGTTGAAGGTGAAGTGTCCTGATATAGTAAAAAGAAAAATACAGTTTAATGGGCATTCATTTGAACTACATATATCATTATCAAAAAAATTTGTAAAATGCATATCACTGTAGGAAATTTTTTTCAGCATTGTCAGCAACATACAAGACTACAAGAAAGGAAAAGTTAACCATCTGTAGTTATCTCATTGTATAATCAGGTTTTTTGAAAAGATTTTTAAAGCAGGATTAAAAATATCTTTTTATTAAGAGATACATGTGGTGATAAAGCTGTCTCATTAGACATCTCCCAATAACTCACATTTGGTACCCTTTAAGGTATCTCTCTGAATTCCTTTATGCATGGTTGATGTCCACATTAAGTCGTGCTGATGGCTCCCAAATGGCAGAGGAAAGGATAATGGAAGAGCAGCAGAAAGGCCGGAGCAGTAAAAAAACAAAGAAAAAGAAGAAAGGTACTGTGGATTATTTTTAAATTCAAGAAGTACCTAACATTGGAGTGCGCTTTAATTTCTATTCGTAAATAGATAGAGACTTGTTATGGGTTAATTAGTCATTACACCTCAGTTCTCGCCCATCATCTCTTGAGCCAAGTATAAGATAGACACTGAATGCCTGTGTTAGTGACATAAGCCTCCTTGGAGCCTTCCCTTGCTTTTCTTTTACTTCTTTGCTATTCCATGTGTTGGAGGGCCTTGGGACAAGAAGAAATAGACACGTGGAGTGTGCAAGCAAGATAAATTAAGGAACAAGGCAGGAGGAGGCCCTTGATCTTTTGACAGAAGGCTGACAACTCAGGAGGGAAGTGGGTCCCGAGCTGTGCTCGTGCAGTGGCACAGAGAGATGAGCACGGAGTGCCATGTGCAACACCTAAGGACCCTGAGGAGGAAGAAATGTTTCAGAGGCAGTGCCCTCTGGGTCACTCATGGAAGGATGCAGATACTGCTCCAAATGTTAACAAAATATTACTTTGTATTTCATGAGGATTTCAACAGTTTGGATGACTGTTAATAGCCATGACTATAGCCATGGGTTTCCTATTTGAGAAGTGAAGTCTCTGTATGGTGAATTCAAAAGAAGCCAAAATTACTTCATACTAGAATTTTATAGTATTACTTATTTTAGGGAATATGGCTTTTTGGCCTTTCAGTTATATTTTATTATTTGTAAATTTTGTCCATAAAACAAAATTGAACCCATAGGCACCAACTGTGAATCTTTAATTTTAGTAAAGTGGAAGATTTTTTTAAATTAGATTTTCTCCTGCAGTAATGTGAGAGGAGGAGGAAAAGACCATGGGTGATTGTCTTTTTAATTACAGTTCGCCCATTGAGCCGAGAGATCACAATGAGCCAGGCATATCAGAATATGTGCGCTGGAATGTTTAAAGTAAGTTGTCACAAATGAAGTTCTTTTTGCTTTTCAACTACATTGCTATTATATAGTTTAATTAAAATGGACTCTCTTCTGTGATTCTTTCCAGATGCTAATTTTACCTTTGTGTTTACTAGCCATCTGCTTGAAAATTACCTTTTTTCCAAGTCTAGTTTTCATTAATTTGTTTAGCATGTATTTGTAGACAAATATTACTTAAGTAACACCCTTGCTGTGTGTCACATTTCTTCTACTGAGTACGTTTAAGGATACCAAGTCTAATCAGAGGCGATCCTTTTCTCAAGTGTAGGTAATGACGGATCTGATGACATGTGTGACACAAGTAATAAAGAGAAGGAAGTTTATTTCTGGTTCATGATCAGAAGAGGTTTCTTGGAAGAGAGGGGTTTGTATTTCTTCAGGAGCATATTAGGAAGGGGGTGGGCTCCACAGTGAATGGCTTCAGCAAAAGCAGGCATTTTTAGGAGGTAGTAAGTACTAACTCTTAAGTTGTACTTGGCAATTCAAGAAATTATTTGCTGCAACTTATGTTAAAATACATAAAACAGAACATGGACTTGTGTTTGAAAAACAAGACCTATATTTTTCTTATTATAGCCTCCTCTTTTCTTTAGAAACTTTTATTTGAAGGTTTCAAAGGTACCATAAAAGCCTAAGTTCTAGAAGAATAATGTGTATGTGGTACAGTTTCACTTGGAAAAATAGTAATATGTTAAACACTGGAACTTGACAATTTTTTATATAATTATGGCATATAACATAAAAATGAATACTGAAACCAGTTTTTCTCTTCCTATTTCCGATTTCTGAGCCTTACGATTGTGTTAGCCTTGTGTAAATAGCTGTTTCTTGTTTTCTAATTCTGTATTAATAGAGATGTTCACTTTTTCATTTGATATAATCTTTTCTCTCATTTTCTTTTTCCTTTAGACCATGGTAGCATTTGACATGGATGGCAAAGTACGAAAACCCAAGTTTGAGCTTGATAGTGAACAAGTTCGATATGAGCACAGATTTGCTCCATTCAACAGTGTGATGACACCACCACCGGTGCATTATCTGCAGTTCAAGGTGAATTTGCTCATTAAAGCAATTGTAAAGTATTCAGTCTTAGACCTTACGTCTTGTACCTAGCCATTTTGTTAAAGTGGTCCAATCAAACTACTGTTGGACCAGTGACAAAGTGATAAAATAGCAGTTTTAATTAGTGTGAAAATTACTTAGCTCTTTTTGGATGCTCTCATCAAATTAAGAGTTATTTTAAATATGAGGATAATATGAGGTAACATGGAGACTGAGAATTGAATATTACACAGGAAAAAATAGGGACATATGCTAAGTATTTGCTTTAGCGTCTGTGTATGAATCATGAGTCAGTAGAGAATGTTTTCAATAATATAGTATTTCCCCCTTTTTAGGAAATGTCTGACCTCAATAAATACAGCCCTCCTCCTCAGTCTCCAGAACTGTATGTGGCAGCTAGTAAGCACTTTCAGCAGGCAAAAATGATACTGGAAAATATCCCAAACCCAGACCATGAGGTAAGACTGCAGTCCTAGTAATTCTAGAGGAAAAGCCTGGCAGGAAATATGTATCTTACTACTGGATGACAGTTTATAAAAATGAGGCTTACAGTATTAATAGTGAAGCCTGTCATGTTTCTGGCAAGGATTTTAAATGCCTTGCTAACCTAACCTTGTAAGACTTAAAATTATGTGATGAAAGTAAATAGCTCTTTTGTATAAATTTAGAAATCAGCGCAAAGAGAAAGTAAGACATAGACCCATACAATGAGTAGGACAAACAGAAATAAGATCCAGGGTGATCCACAGTTCAGAAATGTTAATGCATAAAATTTTTTATTTTAATGTGTAGTTTACTGTATTAAAATATAATTATATAAGTCTTAAAAATATTAAGAATGAGGGATGTATGAGTGGCTCAGTTGGTGAACATCTAACTTTGGCTCAGGTCATGATCTTACAGTTTGTGAGTTTGAGCCAGNAACTTTAAAAAAGATTTTTAAAAAATATTTTTAAAAAATATGAAAAATGATCTGGTCATTTATCCCAGGAAGTAAAAACCTTATTCCACTTGACCATTTAAAATAAAGGCTACTGTTTGAAGACTTTAAGATATCGTTGTACAGACTTTAGAACTTGCAAAATACTAAAGTTGTGCAGTCTTTTGTTATTTTTACAGTTTGTGCCTAATTCTGTTGAAATGTGTGTATTCCATATGAGAATGCATTGCCTGTAATAACCCTGGTTTTGGGGAGAGGGTCTTGGTACATCCTCCATGAAAGGGAAGTTCATAGCAGTTCTCTGTTAAACAAAAGCACAGGTGCATAGCCCAAGCAGTTCTGCTTTGTGGGATTTATTTTTTCTACATGAGCACATGTGGGAAGGGAGTGCTTAATGCACAAGAGTACTCATTGCAGCCGGATTCTGATAGCAAAGAAATGAGGAAATTTCGCTGTCCCCCAGTTGGGATTGTTAAATGAATCATGATACATCATACGTTGCAATAAAAGGACAGCGTAAGATCTTTACTGTAATGGAATGTTCTTCAGGATATAAGAAGTTTAAAAAGCAAAGTAATAAATCGTGTATAGTGTGCTGCCAGGAAGCCTGTGTATGTGTGTGAGGATTATAGGAGTATAATCTGTCTCCAGAAAGACACAGAAGAATTGATAACAGTGTTTGCCTATTGGGAGGGGAGCTGAATACCTTGGGAAACAGGGATAGGAGAGAGATGACTTTCTGTCATATATAACCATGGAATAAAAGAAAATACAAGGAGAGGAAGGTACCCGTAATAGATGGCATATTTTTTTCAGTAGACTTCATTTATTCCACAAATATTTGCTGTCCACTGTGTCCTCAACCCTGTGGTAAAAAAACTAGTGGGGCTGCCTGGGTGACTCAGGTCATGATCTCATGGTTGGTGGGTTTGAGCACTGCATCAGGCTCTGTGCTGACAGAGCAGAGCCTGCTTGGGATTCTCTCTCTCCCTTCTCTCTGGCCTCCCTTGTACACACTCTCTCTCTCAAATAATTTTTTTTTAATAGTGAAAAAAAACTAGACAGATCCCAGCCCTCCTGAGGGCGGTGGAGGGTAGTGTGTGGCAGACAAATAATTAAATAGAGTATATTAGAAAGTCTTAAGTACCATGAAGAAAACAAGCTAGAATAGGGATGGCGAACACTAGGAGGTGGGACGGGGATTAGGCATTTTTTGATTAAGGTGGCCTGTGAGCAAATCTCAGAAGGTGAAAAAGCAAGTCATGGGGCTACAGGAGTGGAGCCCTTTGGGCAGAGGCATGTTGTAAAGGTGCCTAAGTCACTGCTGGAGTGGAGTGAACAAGGGGTGCACTGCTGAAGGGTTTTGAGCAGAGCAGTGACCAGATCGGATTTTTGTTCTGAAGGATCACTCTGGCCCCAGTGCTGAAAATAGACTGTGGTGGGGGCAGAGGTGGGAGCAGGGGAGCCAGCTGGCAGGCCACAGCAGTAATCTGGTGAGAGATGGCGGCGACGGTGGAGGGCATCAGAAGTGACTGCGTTCTGAGTATGCTAAGGTCAAGATGGACTGGATGTGGGTGAGGAAGAGGGGAGCAAGGAGGACATCAGGGTTTGGGCCTGTGCCCCTGCGTGGATGGAGCCAGTGGGGAAGGCTATGGGGGGAGCAGCAACAGGTGGGAGACGGGGCTGGGAAGTCAGGAGCTCAGACTGGGACGTGCCTGTTGGACGGCTAGACGGAGCTGTCATCTGGACAGGTAGATGTGCGATGGGGCTGAGAAGCCGTTCCAGACTTTTGGTGAGGTGTGTTTCTGGAGAGAGGTTTGCAAGGAGCGCTAGTTGCACACTACTCCCTTTTAAGAGCAAGGCAGCATCCCGGTACTCTGCTCTTTGTTCAGGTGACGGCTCTTGAGCGAGTGGTGGTCAGGAGTGGCCGTAAACACAGGACACTGCCTCCCTGCCAGGTGTGGTTCCCAGCTCCTCATATGTAGCTTATTTAATAATCCTCCCGGCGAGTCCTTGGGATGAGTCCCATTATTGCCCCCATGTTTATAAATGAAGAAACTGAGGGATACGGCCTAGAGATCTTGCCAGAGGTTTCATAGCTAGTACCTGGCAGAGGTGGGATTTGCAAGCAGGCAGGCTGCCTGGTCTGGGCCACACCAGGTGCCACACCCGCTGCTACCTCTGCAGCCTGACATTCTCCAGGTTCAGTGAGTGTCTGTCCATGTTGTTAAATTGCCTGTTTAATAAAACATTAACACTTACGTAAAGTTCCTACAAGCATATGTAATATAAAGACATAAGTGAATTGTATGTTTTCATAGCTTAATGTTGCTCATTGTTTAGGTCAATAGAATTTTAAAGGTTGCCAAACCCAACTTTGTGGTCATGAAGTTATTGGCAGGAGGACACAAAAAGGAGTCTAAGGTAAGTACATTGTGGGGAAAATAAATGGGTGTTAAATTATTGTAATACCTTTTTTAAATAAGATGAATAAATATGAATATTATTACAAAAAGAATTAAAACATTTAAAAATCATCCCTTTCAAAAAGAGGTTCACTGGCAGAAAATAACCTTCACTTACCGTTTTGCTTTCAAACGGAGAGATTTTATGGACTTGGTTTTTTTTTTTTTAATAGTTTATTGTCAAGTTGATTTCCATATAACACCCAGTGCTCCCCCCCACAAGTGCCCTCCTCCATGCCCATCTCCCCCCTCCCCCCCACCCCCATCAGCCCTCAGTTTGTTCTCAGCATTCAAGAGTTTCTCATGGTTTGCCTCCCTCCCTTTCCCCTATTTTTCTCCCCTTCTTCTTCCCCACGGTCCTCCATTAAGTTCCTCCTAATCCTCCTATACGTGCAAACATATGGTATCTGTTCTTCTCTGCCTGACTTATTTCACTCAGCATAACACCCTCAAGTTCCATCCATGTTGCTACACATGGCCAGATTTCATTCTTTCTCATTGCCATGGAATATTCCATTGTATAGATACAGTGGACTTGGTTTCTAAAGTCTGCCCTTCCATACCCCTTCCTCCCTTGTGTAAATTACCAAATGACTTGGAGTAAAACAGAAAATGTGTGAAAGCAAATTTATTGGGAGAGAGAGACTTAAAGACTTGGGCTTTAGAGATGATGAAGTGTGTGAAGTGTGTAAACCTCCCCGGCTGGTGGTGGTGCACTGTCGGTGCCTATCAGCATGCAGCGTGCTGCTGGGCACTTGCTGGTGCACGTACCCATTCATTCCCCATGCTGCTTGCTGTACAGCTTCCTTCTGCCTTGCTGTACTACATACATTTCACTACTTAATACTGTCTGTTGGCCCAGGAACTAAAAAATGCACTCATGACTCTTTCCCATAATTCAAGCTAATCGTTATCCTTCCAGTTTCCTTTCCAATTTGTCATAAAACCAGTTTTTTATCTCTTGTGCTGCCTTACCTCTAAAATGGTGAGAAACTCTAAAAAACTGTACTGTCCCAATATTTGTAAATACATTATTTTACTGACTTTCTTTACAGGTTCCTCCTGAATTTGATTTCTCTGCTCACAAATATTTTCCTGTTGTGAAACTTGTTTGAGAGAGACTGAAAAGGTCATAAAGGGGTAGAATCTACTTTAAGATTCTAAAAGAATCCATCCGTCAGTCTCACCATGTAACTGAAGTGAAATGGATTTCTTGGATAACAACCTATTATAAGAAATACTTTTAATTTGACAGCCTTATACAACGTGAAAACTGCTGTTTTAAAGTGGTTTGTTATGTTCCATGGATGAAACTGGTCTTACTGAATGCATCGATGAACGTTATATGGTTTTATTACAGATTTAATCATAAATCATTTTTTATGAATGAGTGAAAATAGTGTTTGTAAAGGTCAATAAATTTCTTGACAAAAAAAATGCACCATTGGAAATGAAAAACAACAGCACTTTGTTGATGCATGTTAAGAACTGAAGGTGTTTACACTTAAGTCATTCAAACAGATTATTCAAAAGAAGTTTCAAAACAAGGGATTTAGCAAACACTAACTAATGTGGTTTTGGCAAAATACATTTAAAAGGGAATGGGGAGGGAGTTTTAAACTATATAGGGAGACGGAATTACACGGGGATTGTGGTTTTGTGTGTCATGATGTCTTAAATTATATACCTGTAAGAATACAGAGGTTTTTAAAAATATCCATTAACTGTCCTTTTGGCACTTTTAAAACATGCGTAATGTTTGCTAGTGACATTATTCAAAAGGTAGGAATGTATAGATGATGTGTAGGGTTAGGTTTGAATGTGGCATACTCCTTTTTGGTTACTAGTAAATACTCAGTTTAATCCGTGAAATAATTTCAAGTGGGGATTGTTCCAGGATCTGCTGGCTTGGGAAACAGACTTGCATCCAGCTGTACCTGCAGGCGCCCAGCGCCAGAGACCCCACCCTTCCTTTGCTGCACTTTCCTCTTCCTTTCTCATGCTGTCGTGGATTTTTATTCTACTTTAGATGGCGTAATTTGCCTCAACTGGTGAGGGCCTTGGTTTACAAAACTCGTGTGAAGTTTGTACGTAATTTAAAGAGGAGAATATGTCAAGTCCTTTAACCTTCCCGGACACGTGTTTGTTTCACAGGCACACCAACAAGGATGGAGACATTTGACTTTAGCTTTCGAAGTGCATGTGAGAATACCAACTTTGAGAAAGCCGTCAATATATACATTATCAGAATTTTATAAGCCGTTTTCTAAGGGACAGTGGCTTAGTACACTTTGTACTGCTTTCTGAGAAATAATACAAATATTTACACAATTAAGCCATTTTCCCAACTTTGACACTAATGAACATTTTCAAAGCCTAAGCTAACAATGTGAAAAAATATAACCTAGTTAATGGAATCTTTGTGTTTTTTCTAAAATTCATTTCAGAGACAAGCATTAGAATTGTTAAGTGTCCTATGAACTATTGATTATTTATAATTAGTCTCTTGGTGGGAGTAGACTGATCCCTTGGACCTTAAACTTGAATTCCCACCTCAGGTTCTACTGTGAATAGATAACCAGTTTAAACAATCCTGCTAGTTGCTGACCTAGTTATGGAATGACAGCACACGGACTTAACAGGTATTGATTTCTCAAATTCCATCACATGAAAGTACATTAAGTATGTGCAGTGCTTACAGTATTCAGGAAATCTGAGTCTTGCGTAGGGAATCTGCAGTCCCATCTGCAGAAAAAAGATGAATCTTCACACTCCTGTCTACACACCATGTTGAGGATATAGAGGAAGGTGTGAATTTTAAAGTTCACACCTATTAAGAATGGGAATAGCTGATTTCATTTTGGTTGAAACCAAAAAAACCAAAGTGTAGGGGATTTGAGATCTACTTGCTTATTACACAGGTTTTTGTTTAAAATGAATCAAGCCATGACACCTCTATGAATTGTTGCCTTGGCCTATGTGCCTGAGTGATGTGGAGGCGGCCAGGGGTAATAAAGCACAACTGGAGAAATAGCTCACAGGACACACCTCCTGAATGAGTGGCCTTCGGTGCCTCTGCACATGAAGATGGAATCACTGTGCTTGTTTGTTTTATTTATATTCCCATCCATCTCAGTCCACAAAAGGTTTAATGAGGCCAGTCACCACCCTTAAGCCAGTTTGCACGCTGATTCTTTCAGGATCCAGTAGGGCATGAAGGGAAAACAAAGCAGTTGGACTGAGTCTTATTTCTCAGAACTCTGCACACTGATTGAACACGAAATGGAGACTTTATTAATAAAAAAGCAACACTATTAACCCTATGGCTAAGACACAAGGGGAAGTTGGACAAGGACTTAGATAAAATCTTACAAAGCTATTTTTAACACCCTTCTTTGCCTTTTCCAGGTGTAAAAGTTTAATCTTCGTGATTAAGTAAAAAGATATCCTACATGAGTAACATTCACACGGAGATCGTAACCTGACTGCAAACCAGGTCCTGCCTTCAGGGGCACGGGGCATCCAGACCACCTGAGGGGCTGGCGTCCCGCTTGCCAGCTGCCTGGCCCGCAAGGCTCTAACTTCTCTGGGTCCCTGTTTCCTAATAAGCACCACCACCCACTTGCCACTTAGAAGGCTGAGAGTGAGTCATGAGTGTGACCCTGCCAGTCATTCATAAGTGGCAAGAACCTATTTACCAGAAATACTGAGAAGCAGCTCAGTGTGAATTAGGATTAGTCATTTTCAAACTAACATTAACTTGATTTTTAAACCACTTTTTAAAATAGTCATCTACCACAAGCCAAACGTATAGACTGCCAAAAACAACTGCTGCATTTCTCTGGCCTTTGTAAACTTTCCGCCTGTGTAACAACTGTGTACACCCTTAAGCATCAGCTCCCTGTCCTCCAATAGTGGTGAATGGGCAGCTTGTCCACAGCAAACACGCCACCGTGTGCTGTGCTGCCCTCCCTGCTCTGCCACAGCCCACGAGCACCTCTGCTTTGGCCCCTGTAGTGGCAAAAGTCGACCCGCTGGTGGCTCTTGGTGGTATGCACTGCTTACAGAAGATTTTGCTCTGCCCACACATACTAAGCAAAGAACGAACACATGTTCAAATTACAAGTCGCTTAGAAGCATTTTTGTACATTAATGACAAAGGTGATACAAGTGGTCTTTTAAAAAATTCTCACAAAATGCTTTTGTCTGCAGACTTGTTTAAAACTGTTGTTAGTGATGTTTGTGTTAGGTTTTGTGCCCTAGACCACTGAGTGTCCGAACCAGAGGTAAGCACAGTAGAATATAAACCAGTAATCATTCAATGCTGACCTGGGAGAACAGAAATCCTGGGCTGTGCCTGGCTGCTCAGCACAGCATGTGACAGAGAATTCTCAAGGGTGGTGAGTATTCTTGGTGTCAGAAAAGAGACTTCCTACAGGCTCCAGTTGTTTTCAGCAAAGTTACATTCCAGAACTGCCACTGTCACCATACTTGCAGAACTTGGGTTCTATTTTTGGTCTTGATCTTCTCATACATATCAGCTGACAAACTGACACCACGGTACACACTGCAAAAATACCCCCCAAAATCCATCTAACAGACCATTATCTTCCTACATAAAGTACATATTAAAATTCCACAATAATCATCTTTAGATGTGTATTTTACTTAGTACATTTCACAGTATTCAGCCCCTCATAAATATTTTGTAGTGATCTCTGTTCGATCCTGACATGAAGTACAGGATTCCAGTTGATTCAGAGTGTGTGATTCCTCTTTTCACGCTGGTCAAGTGAATTTGTCACGTCTCCTTTCTGATTTTCAGCATTAAGAACTAAAAAAGAAAAGAAAAAACACCTAATATTCTAATATTAAAACATTAATAGGGAAACCAGCCAGGCAGACTGCATTTGACTTAAGTGTCTGGAAACTGCCTCATCAAGAGGACAGCATCTCCCACAGCAGTTTTATGGGCCGTTGCATGGACAGGACAGGCACAGGCAAGCAGAGAGACTACAGGTATGACCAACAAGGTGCCATGAAGTAAAGCTAAAACAGAATAAAAACTCCCTATTTAAAATAGTGAAGTAAAGTGGACAATAGAAGATGCTCTAATATTTTTGATACAATCACAACCCTTGTGTGCTGCGCGCATGCCTGTGTGTGCACCTCTGAGAGGAAGCACGACACAGGCACTGTAGCACACCCTCTTCCAGGTCAGCTCTACAGGGAGCATGACACACAGGGCCACTACAGNCAATACCGCAAAGCCTTCCCTTTACAGAGCTGAAGCCTCCCTGTGCTTCTACCATCCTTGCTCTATCCCTTGACACATGAAGGACATGAAAAGAAAGACCTCACAAAATCTAAAACCACCATGCTGATTTACGACTACCACCCATTAAATGGTGATTACGTGAATTAAATGGTGGCCTTAATACTGTCTTTTAAATTCTCTATTAAAGCTGGAACGAATGTCTTTTTATGACCTCCCTGGAGGAAGCAGGGTCTTAAACTCTTTTAATGATAGAATCTTTGACAAGTCTTCAACTTAAAAGAGCTGACAGAGCGTTTTTCTCTGCCTCTGTCCTCGCTTTGTTAAAGCCTCATACAAGGTGAAATTCTTGGGACACCGGAGTGTAGGGGATGAAAGAGCCCAAAGCTTTACTGCAAAGCCTGACATTCAGGACACTACTGATTGGAAAGGATGGTGAAAGAGGTGTAAGGCAGTAGCCACATCAGAAAATATGTTCTCCAAGGACTGAGGTGCACAAATGAATGCAATCAATGATGAGGAACAGAAAAATTGACTTTGTATTTGCTTAAAATTCTGACTTGCTAATATGTTCATGTTCTGCACGAAGAGATCATCCAAAACAGTCTATGAAAATAATTTAAAAATCAAGTTAGGCCTCCCATTTCTAGAAACCTCAAACAACTCTGCCAAATGTAGTCACTGTCATGAAAAGATATTTTAAAGAAGCACTGTTGAACCAAACCTAAACTGGGGGACTTTCTACCAAATAACTGGCCAGAACACTTCAAAAACTATCAATTTTGTCAATGACGAAAACAAATGGTTTGGAATTAAAGGACCCTAAGGAGGAATGACCATAAATGCAGTGTTTAATCCTGGACCAGAAAAGTGGCATTAGTTGGACAATTCACTACATCAGAATAATAGTATTGTGTCAATATTAATGTCCTCATTATAAGATGTTAACATTAGGGGAACCTGGGTGAAGGGTTTATGGAAATACTATTTTTAAATTAAAAAGTTAAATTTTAAATAAGATCCTAAAATGCATTGTCTATAATGGCAATAAAAGAAAGAATCTGGGGTGCCTGGGTGGCCCAGTCAGTTAAGCATTTGACTCTTGATTTCAGCTCAGGTTGTAAACTCGTGGTCATGAGATTGAGCTCTGCCTACGATCCCATGCTGAGTGTGGAGCCTACTTGGGATTCTCTGTCTCTCTGTCCCTCTCACTCTCTCTCAACATAAGTAAATGTTAAAAAAAGAAGGAATCAGAGAGGCCAAAAATTAAGTAAAAATTACAACTCCTGAAGGTAATAAGCATCAAAGCTAGCCCTGCCCTGAGGACTTCTGAAGCCTGAAGACCCCAGGCTTCTCCCTTCACAGCTTCAAAAGATGCAGAAGGACAAGGAATAAGTAGAACAATTAGAAAAGTTAAAAGCAAAGCATGAATTAAAGAACAGAGAAGCAATAGCTGAAGGAAAAGTCAGTGAACTATAAGCTGTGTCTGAGAAAATCATTCTGAATGCAGAGTAGAGAGGCAGAAATGGGTAATATGGCTGGGTGGTTCAGTCAGTTAAGTATCTGACTTTGGCTCAGGTCATGATTTCATGGTTCATGGGTTCAAGCCCCATATCAGGCTCTGTGCTGACAGCTCAGAGCCTTGAGCCTGCTTCACAATCTGCCTCCCTCTCTCTACCCCTCCACCACTCGTGCTCTCTCAATCAAAAATAAGTAAACATTAAAATAAATTTTAAAAAAAGAAATGGGTACTATGAAAAAGGGGGTAATTAATAGGAAAAGAACAATAAGGTATTTTTTTTTTTTTTTTTTTNCCGACGCGGGGCTCGAACCCACGAACCGCGAGATCATGACCTAAGCGAAAGTCGGACGCTTAACCGACTAAGCCACCCAGGCGCCCCTCTAACATTTTTTTTTTTAATATGATAGATTTCTTTTTACTTTACATTTTTTTTTAAAAAGTTTGAGAGAGAGAGAGGGCACGGGAGTGGCACAGAGATGGAAAGAAAATCCCAAGCAGGCTCTGCACTATCAGCGCCAAGCCCGATGCACTGTTCAATCTCACAAACTGTGAGATCATGACCTGAGCCAAAATCCAAGAGCTGGATGCTTAACTGACTGAGCCACCCAGCTGCCCCAAGATCTAACATTTCTGATCTGAGCCCAAGAAGGAATCAAAATGGGAAGAAGCATTATTCAGAGATCTTGGCTGAGATTTTCCAGAAGGACTAGCTGTTATACTTAGAACGGGGTGGTACAGTGTGAGTCAGCAGAGATACCAATGGAACACAAAGTCTAAAGAGTAGATCTGAATATATATGCAAATCTAGTTGGTAAAAGTGGCACCTCAAATCACTGGCCTTGAGATGGTGTCAAGTTAAGGGCCAACTGAACAGCCCTTAGGACAAAGAAAATTGGACCCAATCTTGCCCCACACACTTGAATACATTTGATATTAATCAAATGAATCAGAGATCTAAATGTAAAATACAAAAACACACGAGAGGTTTTTCTCACACACAAGTTAATGATCACTGTTTCACTGTCTCTTTCTGCATGTCCATCGTGTTTTGTTCCTAATAAAAACGGAGCAAGGACCCTTACTCGGGGCTCTTGTCTTCTCCTGGACATTAGCCCCTCTCATATTCAATTCTGTGTCCTCTCTTGCAGGACAAGAGAGAATTCCAGACTCAAAGACTGTGGCAACTAGAAAGGTCAGAATAGGGGATAAGTGTAGGGGAGGGGGGAGGACATAAAAGTCTTTAAATCATTCACATGGCAAAAGACACTATATATAAAACCAAAAATCAAACTGGGAATAAGTATTTGCAACTGACATCACAGATAAAAGGCAATCTCCCTAACATATAAAAGAACCCTTAAAAATTAAGAAAGGAAACACCAAGAATCTGATAGAAAAATTTTAAAGAAAGGAACCATGAAAGTACATGATACTAAAACAGGAGTGTATGAGGTAGGAGGGATCCTTCAAGAACAGGAGGTAATAGATGTGAGGGGTCACAGGATCAGGAAAGCCACCAGCAGACAGGGTGTTCAATGGATGCTAAAGACACACCATTTCAAAGCATCACCCTTAAGATGACCTCTCAGTGACAAAGGAAAGATGGACCTTTGTGATATAGAGACCTGGTGGGCAGTGCCTTCACCAAGCCATCGACCTGCCGGTACAAGCCTCTCAGTGTGAAGCACGCAGCTACAAATGTCCAACCGGAATCCACTCACAAGTAAATGGACAAATCCAGAATCTGACACATCCCACTGGCCTACACCCTGAAAAGTGCCATGATGAACAGCTGCTCGGAAGTACTGTACAGACAGTAAGGCCTTTTGACTGCTGCTACAGAGTGACCAAGTGGTGACCTAGCATTCTGTCAGGAACCCCCTAGATGTCATGAAATCAAATGTTTCAGTCGATACCACCTCCCCCGAACACACAGACTTTCTGAAAGGTCTTCATCCTGGGCTTCTGTGCCATCCCCTCCCTCCACTGCCCCATGTTTAAAGAAAGTCTCCTTCGAATGATGGATTACTTACAACAGTAGTGTTGGGACAGGATTGTTTAATCACTGCCAAAGTGAAGGACCACAAGGGGAAATGCAAGGCCAGCCCCCGGCCTCCGCCATACTTCTTACCATTCAGATTTCTGTCATTCCCTGCAAGGGCTGCCTGCTTGTCTGTTTCCGACTCGGCCTCATTTTCATCCATGTTGTAGTCCTCCTCCCCTCCCAGCTTCTGCTGGTTTCTCCCTGCAAACGAGCAAAGGCACAGAGCATACAACCCACATCATTTCTCTTTCAAGGCCATGGGAGCACCCAGGCCCAGGAACCAGGGTTTTCCCAGTCACAGCTTAACGGTCTGGTCTTTCTGCGACCTCTCAGCGGGTGGGAGGTGGGGGGAACGAGACCTGTGTGCCCGCTGCCCGCACAAACAGCAGGTGCGAGGTCTCTACTTACGTTCTGCCCAACTAAACTCTGAATCCATGTAAACCATGGCCCTCAACACAGGACTATACTCAGGACTGGAACTGAGGAAACCAGAGAATTAAACCCACATCCAGGTTTTCTAAAGAGACAATCCACTCAAGGGTAAAGGAAGGCTCCACTGTTGCTGGAAACAAGGGGTTTCTAGTTAGTGATGGCACCTCCTTAGAAGGGCTGGTAGCTCTCACAGAAGGAAACAGAGTGGGTACTGGGAGCCGAAGAATGATGTTTTCCATCCTGCCTATGCAATTCAACAGTTCATCACCGCACTCAGGCCTGCAGAGAACCCCAGAAGACCAGGACGAAATCCATTCAAGAGTCATATTCATAAGGTTTCACATGAATGTCTCATATGCACATATAGGCAGGTAAACAAAAAAATTTTTAAAGCTTGTCTGGGAGACCTGGCTCTGGTCGTTTCCCTGCACTCACACGCCTTTGCGCCCTGCCGCTTTCTTCTACAATCAGGAGACCACCCTGCCCCAGGACGATGTGTATCCTGCAGGCCCTGCGGGGCCTCGAACCTCAACCTTCAGCGGTTACGCTCCGTGGCCTGTCTGAAACCTGAGTGCCCCTGGGTCAGCTCCCTGACTTCCCTTTTCTTTTTAATTCATCAACTGCAACCTCATGAGAACACACCCTTGAGCAAGAGAAACTTGAGTACAAATTAGATCCGTACAGGATCAGGGTAATTTACACAAATCGGCACATTCTCCACTCCTGTTAGTGGGGTGTCCCAGAGCACAGGTCTCTTCTCTTCCTACGTGTTCCTGGCTTGGCTGGGACTGAAGTCTTCCACACCTTTTTGGAACCCAAATACCTCCCAGGATCCTGTGTTGATCTCCCATTCCCACACTTTCCTGTGCCTTTAAAGAAAAGTCGACCAAACCACAGAGGTAGGATTCACAGGTCACTTTGCTGCAATGCCCACATTGGCACAAAACCCCCGCTACCCAGTCATCCCTCCCTCCACTCCCCAAGCACCAGTGGCGACACCATACCATGAGAGGCTGCAGAGACGCAGGCCAGGCGCATGGCCCAGCACAGGTTATGTACACTAGATGCCTAGCACCCACCTCAGGCCTTCCACTGAGACGCCCCCGCCAACTCCCCATGGATCTTCTTTACGACACGGCTCTTCCCTCCGGCCTCCCACTTGGTAAGATACTCAGTGAATGAAAGAGAACCAGCAGATGGCAAACTGCCATTCAGGAAGCTTCCTAGGGGCCCCTCCAGTGTCAGGGGAAGTGGTGGAAAGGAGTCTGCGGGCACCACTCATGCACCTTCGTTGTCAGCATCCTGCTCCTCCTCCTCGCGCCCGTTGGGGATGACCAGCTGGTCCTGCTCCAGGTCCTTGGCATCCTGATTCTCTGGGCTCCCCAGCAAGGCCGCTGGCACCCGCGGGGTGTGCCCCACTGCCTCCACTTCCCCGGTGCCTCTTCCAGCTGCAGGCCTGTCGTCCCCGGCTGCCTGCTCTGGTCCCGGCTCCAGTGGCAGCCCCGGGCCGTCCCGCTGAAGAGCCTCCTCACCAACTGCCTGAATCTCGTTGGTCTCCTCTGTGCACAGAACACCGTTTGCTGCAACTTACCAGCATTTATTCTCATTGAAACAAAAACATGACCCCTCATACCCAAAGCCTTCCCAGGGGTTGTGGCTGGGGGAGCGACTGGGTAATTCACCCCGTGACTCCGTAAAGACTCCAGGTGCCTCTCTACCCACAGCTCATCTTCAGACCCATGAGGAAGACAGAAGTGCTTTAGGGAAAAAATCTGGACTCTGGTACCTTGATCACAGGGCAACTGACAAGCTGAGTACGTGGGACAAGTACATGGGGAGCAGGCCGTGCGGGCCACCAAGGAGTCATTCCACAGGGACACAGCAGCCCCCGGTTCCCAGTGACAGCTACCCAGGACTCAGCCACCTCCCTGTAATCCCACAGTCCCGCTGACGTCCCCTCTTTACACAGCTGCCAAAGATCAAGGCACATGCGTTTACAGGCAGGAGAGGTAAGACAGGGAGGCCCCAATGCCAGGTGCCAGCAGAGATGGTCATCTTCCTCCTGCAGCTCAAACCCAGCTCACCAACTGCCTCCAGCAGAGACACTCTGTCCTGAGGCGCCGTGCACACATACTTCCTGGACCACATGGCTCTGAAGAGGGCTTATGTGTATAATTACCAAGCTTCACTTACCTTTCTCACCTCGTCTCTTCAAATCCAAAGCCGCCTCAGAACTGGGGGCTGGTGTCTGGGGCTCGCCATTGCTGGGCACGTTGCCTTTCACTGGTGGCACCTCTGCCTGGGGCAGGTCTGCCTCCTGTGGCCTTGGCTGAGGCTCATTGGGGCCTCGGAGCTGAAACAGGAGTACAGGATGGCCAGGGGCTGCATGACCTTAAACCTCACAACAATCCCAGGCAAAGAAGTGGTTGTCCTTCTGATAGTCAAAACACCTAAACCTTGAGAAATGCCATGATATATAAACCCCAATCACGCCTGACCACCTGGCATAAATTCAAAGCTCTGAGGTTAAGATGTTCCAGAAAGTACTTTCAATACTGTATTAACAAGTAGACAAAAAATGAACAAGGGCAAGGAAGTCCCCAACAGGGTGAACCAAGCATACCAGACTGACTGCTATAGAACACTAGCCTGACCAGAGCAAACCTCATTCTTTAAGTGCACATGGAACATTCTCCAGGAGAAACAGATGAGATTTTTAGGCAACGAAACAATCCTCAATGAATATGAAATGATTGGAGGGCATACTTTGTATGATGTTAATCACAACGGAATGAAATTATCAATGACGGTAAAATTAAACAAATTCACAGGTATGTAGAAATGAGGCAACATACTCCTGATCAACCAATGGATCAAACAAATAACAATAAGTGGAAATGAGACAAAAATGAAAAACAAATACACAACATACCACACTTATGGAAGGCTGCTAGAGCAGTGCTTGGGAGGAAAATTTACATACCTATATTAAGAAACAAAAGGAAGACCTCAAAACAATAATCTACTCTTCCACCTTAAAATACTGGAAAAAGAAGAGCAAACTGAACCTAAAACAAGGAAGGATATAATAAAGGTCAGAACAGAAATTAATGAAATATAGAAAGAAAACATGTGAAATCAAAGTTAATTCTTTGAAAAGATGAACAAAATTGAGAAGCCTTTAGCCAGATTAACCAAAAAAAAGAGAAAATTCAAATTACTAAAATCAAAAAGGATAACACTACCAACCTTACACAGATAAACATATTAGAAAGGAATACTGTGAACAACTGCATGTCAACTTTGAGAACTTAGATAACATCAGACAAGTTTCTAGAACAATACAAACTATCAAAACTGACTCAAGAAATAAGAAATGTGAGTGAACTTACAAGACATTGAATTAATAATTTAAAAACTTCCCCCAAAGAAAAGCCCAAGCCCAGATGACTTCACTAGTGAATTCCACCAAACATTTAAGGAATCAATACCAGATCTTCACAAACTTTTCCAAAAAACAAGAGAAAGAAATACTCCCCAACTCATTCTATGAACCAAATACTACCTGATACCAAAACCAACGACAAGAAAACTATAGACCAATATCTCTTATGAATACAGACACCAAAATCCTTAACAAAATACTGGCAAAATCAAATCTAGCAATATATAAAAGGATTAAACACCATGACCAAGTGGGGTAAATCCTATGAATGCACAGTTAAACATCCAAAAATCAGTGACTATATCACTAGCATAAAGGACAAAAAACACATGATCATCTCAATAAATGCAAAAAAATTCTGACAAAAATCCAATGCCTCTTCTGCATAAAAACACTCAACAAATGAGGAACAGAAAGGAACTTACTCAGTTTGATAAAGTCCACCTATGAAAACACACAGCTAACATCAAACTTAATGATAAAAACCGAAAGTTTTCCCTCCATGATCAAGAACAAAGATGTCTGCCCTTCCACCTCTGGTTTACACTGTATGGAGATTTTAGCCAGGGCAACTAGGCAATAAAAAGAAAGAAAAGGCATCCAACTAGGAAGGAAAATGTATAACTATCTCTTTTTTGATAACATAATATTGTACACAGAAAATCTAAAGAAATCACACACCAAAAACTAATATTAGAATAAAGAATTTCAGTAAGGTTGCAATAAAATATATATGTATATATCAATATATAAAATCAAATTGTATTTCTATATACTAGCAATGAGTAAGACAATAAAATTAAAACAATTCTTTTTATAACAGCATAAAGGATACAAATACACTAAACAAAAAGCATAAGACTTCCATTAACTACAAAACACTGTTTGATGGAGATTTTTAAAGGATTTAAATAAAGAGAAAGTCATCCCACATTCACGGAACAAAGACTTAATGTTAAGATGGCAATACTTCCAAACTGATCTACAGAGTCATTGTAATCGCAGTCAAAATCTCACCCAACTTTGTTGAGGAAATTGACAAGCAGATCCTAAAATTCATATGGAAAGTCAACCGACACAGAATAGCCAAAATAGTCTTTAAAAAGCCAATGTTGGATGATTCACCACTTCCAACATCAAAGCTTACTACAAAGCTACAGTAATCAAGGCAGTCTGCTATTGATATAAGGGACAAACAGACCAATGGAACAGAACTGAGAGTCACAAATAAACCCTCATATTTACAGTAAATTGATTTTTGACAAGGTGCCATGGCAATTCGGTGGAAGAAAGAATAGTTTTTTTCAAAAAAGGTGACAAGATGGGGCGCCCGGGTGGCTTAGTTGGTTAAGCGTCCGACTTTCGCTCAGGTCATGATCTCGCGGNAGAATAACAAACTGGACTTCACCAAAGCTAAAAACTTTTATGTTTCAATGAACACCATGAAAAAAGTGAAAAAACTCACAAAATGGGAAAAAATATTTGCAAAGCATATACACTGTATCTTTATTTATATATATATGTATATATATACATATATATATATATATACATATGTGTGTATATATATATATATATAGCTGCTGCCAGGACAGAGCCCACTTTGGATCCTCTGTCTCCCTCTATCTCTGCTCCTCCCCCNGTCTCTCTCTCTCTCTCTCAGGAATAAATGAAACATTAAACAAATTTTTTAAAAAAAGACAAATAATAACCAGAGTTGGCAAGGATGTGGAGAAATCAGACCCCTCAAATTGCTGGTGAAAATGTAAGAGTGTGACTGCTTTTTGAAAATAGTCTGGCAGTTTGTCATTAAACACAGTTACCATATGACCCAGCAATTCCACTCCTGGGTATATACCTAAGAGAAAAGAAAACTTATGTCCACACAAAAATGTCTACATGAATGTTCACAGCCGCATTACTCATAATAAGCCAAAAACTAGAAATAATCCAAATCCCTATCATATCAACTGACAGATGAATCAGCAAAGTGGGGCACACACACACAATATTATTCAGCCATAAATAGGAATGAAGTACTCACACACGCAAACACACGGACGAACCTTGAAAGCATTAGGCTAAGGGAAAGGATCTAGACACAAAAGGCCAAAAATTTTATGATTTATGAAATGTCCAGATAAGGCAAATCTATAGAGACAGAAAGTAGATTAAATGGTTTTCTAGGAATGAGTGGGGAGAGCTAATGATTATGGGTTTTATTCAGGGGTAATGAAAATGTTCTAAAATAGACTGTGATGGTCACACTTTTGAATATACTAAAAACCAATGAATTGTGACTAGTACATGGGTGAACTGTACGGAATGAGAATAATCTCTCAGTAAAACTACTACATTTAAAGCTAACAAAGATTTCCTGACGGCTTCAAGCAGCAGCTTCACGGGCCAAGCATCTCACACCTGCCAGCCTGGGCTCTCAGCCCCACCGCTGACCAGCTGGTGCAGGCGCCACAGTATTTAACCATCTCCACCAGCCTCGGGGCCTTCAAAACCAGAACAACCCCAACTGTCTCCCAGGGAAACTGTGGGCTTAAAATGAAGTGACCTTGGTAAAGCCCTGATCACAGGGCCGGGGCCAGAGCCCAGCATACCCAGTCAGACTCCCAGTGTCCAGGGGCCAGGCTGGGGTGTCTCAGGGAACCAAATCCACTAGGGGCAGCAGAGGTGAGAGCAAACCAGACAGCAGAGAAGGGAACAGAACACCTGAACTGAGGGAAGGAATGTCTTTCGGAAATCCTGCACAGAGAAAACCCAGGATTACCTGCTGGCCTTGGTCCTTTTTTTCATTCAGGTCCCTGGAAGCGACAGCTTCATTTCCCTTTTTGGTGACTTCCTCTATTCGCTCCTCACACTGCTCCTTCACCTCTTTCATCTGATTGATGCACTGGCTCCTTTGGTGAAAGAAAGCAAGAGAAAAGACAAATATTTAGGGATGTGTCTATACACCAAGTGCTTCCTGCCATGATCATGGAATCCACTGTGTCAATAAGAGACACAGCTCATTGTCTTCCTGCTTCCAGCTCTGTATCTCAAGAGGGTACATAAGGCAGGGCAACATGTGTGTTTCAATTATTAAATGGCAAGAAACCTAGTTGACTGAAACTTACTAAAACTGTGTCACATTGTTCTAAAACAGGTGAATTTTACTGGTTAGAAAAAGTGTTTTTAAATATACAATGTGTGTTGCAGCGCCTGGATGGCTCAGCTGGTTGGGTGTCCGACTCTTGATTTCAGTTCATGTCATGATTCCAGGGTCATGGCATCAAGTCCCACACTGGGCTCCATGTTGAGTGTGGAGCCTGCTTGGGATATCCTCATTCATTCATATTCATTCATTCTCTCTCTCTCTCTGCCCCTCTCCCCAACTCATGCTCTCTCTAAAATAAAAAAAAGGTAAAATTAAAATATATATATACAATCTGAGGTATATATTTGGTCTTGTCCCCACCTATTAGCTCAGAGCGCCTAAAAGCCCTTGGAATGGGAGAGTCTTCCGTTAGTCAAAGGGAGTCCCTTTGGACCAGACCTCAGATTATGCTAATTTTCTGGTTCATGAAGCCTTAGGATGGGGACTGGTGGCCAGTGGAAACAATCCCATGATTACAGGGTTGGACTTTCAGCCCACCCCCATCCTCCAGGGAATGGGGAAAGTAGAGATGCAGTTCAAGCATGCGACCAATGATTTAATCAACCATGCCTACATAATAAAATCTCCGGGTGATGAGGCATGGCAAGCTTCCCAGCTGGTGAACATATCAATGTACTAGAAAGGCAGCACCCCAACTCTGCTAGGAAAGGAGCTGTCTCCCCCACAAATGCCCTAAAGCCACGTCTCTACCATATAGCTGTTCCTGAGTTACATCCATTATAATAAAACTGCAGTTGTAAGTATAGCACATGCTTGACATCTGTGAGTCATTCTAGAGAATTATCAACTCTGAGCAGGTACCCAAAGTAGAGTTCAGGTGGCCTAGGGACACCCAGAACTTGTGGGTGTCATGTGAAGAGGGGAGAGTCTTGGGACCAAAGCCCCTTTACCTGTGGGGTTTGTTCTAACTCTGGACAGTGTCAAAACCCAACTGGACTTCCGCTTCTGGGAAGATGGAATAGATGTATTTTTCCCTATTCCTCCCGTTAAGCATAACTAAAAACCCTGGGCATTGTGTTTGAAACAAACAAGAGGCCTGAACAGTAGAGAGAAGAAGGCAGACTGGCTAGGGACTCGGATCCACAGAACACCACAGTGGCATCAGTGGAGAGCAAATGGGAAACCTGTGTTTCCACCCACCCCTGACAGGAATGCATCCTCTTCCCATGGGGAGGTGTCGGAGGGTGTCCGAGAGAGTCCTGGCCTTTCCAACTGAGAAATCACTCAGTCTAAGCAAAGAAACAGAAGCAAAGAAACAGAAGATGTAAAGAAGAATCAGACAGAAACCTCTGAAGTGAAAAATGCAATAACTGGGGCACCTGGGTGGCTCAGCTGGTTGAGCATCAGGCTCCCAATTTCAGTTCAGGTCATGATCTCACCATCATGAGTTGGCTTCCACACTGGGCAAGGAGCCTGCTTAAGATTTTCTCTGTCTCTCCACCTCTGCCCTCCCCTGCTTGTGTTCTCTCTCTCTCAGTCAAAAAAAAAAAAAAAAAAACAATACCCAAAATTAAAGAGCTGAATGAATGAATGAAAATAGCAGAATGGAGGAAAGAATCCATGAACCAGAAGACAGAACAATAGATATTACCCAATCTAAACAACAAAAAGAAAAAAGATTGAAAAAAAAAACAAAAAACAGAACAAAACAAAACTGCTTGGGGGATTTGTATGACGATAACAAAAGTCTAACATTCATGTTGTCAAAATCTGGGAAGAAGAAAAAGACTTTCCCAGCAAGGCCCACATAACTAATCACTCTATCCCCAAGATATCACTCTTATTCACTCACTCCGTAACCACAGGATACAGTCAGTCTTGCCCAGACCACTCTGAGTTCCCCATTTCTCTGTCTTTTCTAGAACAAGTCCTAATTTCCACTCTCTATTCCCCATTTTTTAGAACTCCATTCTTAATGACCTTCCCTAAGAAGTCTGTTTTTGGCTAATAGATAAACTAGGTCATTTTCATGAATCCTTAAGAAACAGCATCTAAAAGCACTTTCAAAAAGTAGGTAAGTTAGCATATCAGGTTTGGCTGGGTGAAAACACAAAGGTCAAATGATAGCAATCTGCTTCTTCCTCAATGAAAGCCTTATGTAGGCAGTCCAGGGCCAGGGGTGCAACTCTTGAGTCATCAGGGATATGGGCTCCTCTTTCTGCTTCAATATGCTAGCATTGGTTTCCAGCCTCATTATCCAGGATGGCCGCAGTGGTCAAGCCATCTTGTGTTAGTCCCAGGCAGCAGGAAGAAACAAAGAGGAAAAGGAAAGGAGAGGGGGGTGTGGTGGGCTGTCCTCACCTTCAGAAGCCTTCCTATAATCCCACACTACCCCTCCCTTTCCCCACTGGCCAGAACGTAGTCACTGGGCCATACTTAACTACAAGGAGGGTTAGGAATGCAGAATTACACGGGGGGGATAAAAAGACAATATATTTGGAGAAGGAATGGACAGTCTTTGCCATGGCCAGTTTCAAAAATATTTTGAACCACAAAAATATTAATGATTGCACAACAGTCCAAAGTTGAGAACATAAAGGATTAGAATTGGAGACACTGGCAGGAATTCATGCTTGGTTTAATATGAATACAGCTGGAAACATACAGAAATATTTATCAATGTCTGCATGTAACACAGGTTAGTACACACACACACACACACACACACACACAGTAGGTCTCTCTACTCTGTAGCTGATAGGGCCCAGAAACGATGACACCCTAGCAGCAACAAACACACCCAGGCCCCAGACCTTGGCTCCTTTACACCACCACTTAAAACAACCAAGGGCTCCTTAGAGAAATGGTTGATTGGGTAATTCTAGGAGACACAGGAGATGAGCCTGGAGCATCTTCTGGTGCCAGAGTGTCACGGAGTGCTCAAAAAGGGGGTGGGGGCACAATGCCGGGGTTAAGACCAAAGCAGGAACAATGTGACCAAAAAATAAATAAAATAGTAGTGGCTTACAACCCAAGGTATAAAATAGATATTCCTAAGTCCACACTGATATAAATAATTAGATATGTAGGAAGAAGAGCCAGACCTCCTGTGCAGGAAAATTTCAAATCGCTTATGTAGACACCCTGCCCTTAGGGAAATGGAGCGTAACTCCCCAATCTTGAAGTGTAGGCTACGCACACTGACTTCCTAAGAAAAAAGCACAGAGGAAGAAATAAGAGTAAGTTTATGAAGAAGCCTGATAAACCCTACGTCGATAAGGTAAAGATTAACAAGAGTGAGAAGCCCTGTGGACAGCTGGTACCCTTGATACTGGGCTGATGGAAGTGGCACTTTACCTCTGTGGCCTTCCTTCTGGAAATGTGCTGCCCCAGTTTAATCAGGAAAAAAAACACACCAAATAAATCCCAAATGGAAAACATTCTACAAAATACCTGACCAGTATTCCTATCAAGATTATAAACAGTAAGTCTGAGAAGTCATAGCCAAGAGGACTCTAAGGAAATAGGATGAGTAAGTGTAATGCGGAGTCCTACAATGTTCATAGCAGCACTCTCCACAATAGCCAAAACGTGGCAAGAGCCTAAGTGTCCATCAACGAATGGATCAAGAAGATGTGGTTTATCTATATGATGGACTACTACNAATGTAGGGTCCTGGAAAAGAAAAATGACATTAGGGATAAACTGAGGAAACACAGATAAAGTATGAACTTTAGTTAATAATAACGTATCCACATTGGTTGATTGATCGTGACAAATACACCACATCCATGTAAAAGTGTTAACAGTAGAGGAAAATGGGTCTGCAGTTTATAGGAACTCTCTGTGACAACTCTGTAGCCTAAAACTATTCCAAAATTGAAGATTTATTTTTAAAAAATAAAAATGAACTGAGCAGGACACCCACCCAGCTGGTGTCTGAGAATTGTTGTTGGAGCATCTAATCTAATTCAGACTGAGCCCCCATTTAGCTAAAATATTCTGAAGCATCACTGTAGCTTTCTGCCTAGGATTTATTTTCAGAGTATCTTGTGTGTCAGGGTTGAAAAGTGATGGGAGAATTACCCACCTGTACAGGGAAGTAAGGAAGTAAGGAGGTGGGAGGTAAGGAAGGAAGGGAAGTGGGATGTGACATGAATGTCTGACACTGACCAGAGTCAGAGGAGAGGGAGTAATGAAGCTGAACCCAGAAGCCAGACTTGGGGTTTCCTGGCTCTGTGCCATTGCTGAGTCACAGGCCTTTCAGAGCCAGGTATGGGTGCACTCAACCCAGAACTCCTGTAATGTGCCCTTCAATTCAAAGGACTTAGTGGGTCTCAATGATCCACATGGAGAGAATGGCATCAGGCAGAAACAATGAAAGACTTCCTGACCTTGGAGAGCTTGAAGAACAAGAGAAGACATGTTGAAAAACTCATTTTAAATAAAATCCTTACAAACACACAAGTCACAGGTGGTAGACCAGTAACAAAGTAGCGTAAACACAGAGAACACGAAGAGAGATATCTCGATCCTCAAAGTACTAACCATTCCAATTCACTGTTACGAGACAATATCTCAGAAGCAAATGAACAGGTGCACAGCCATTCCTCAACCTTTAAAAACCTACCAACGAGGGGCGCCTGGGTGGCTTAGTCGGTTAAGCGTCCGACTTTCGCTTAGGTCATGATCTCACGGTTCGTGGGTTCGAGCCCCGCGTCGGGCTCTGTGCTGACTGCCAGCTCAGAGCCTGGAGCCTGTTTCAGAGTCTGTGTCTTCCTCTCTCTCTGACCCTCCCCTGCTCATGCTGTCTCTCTCTCTCTCTCCTAGAAATAAATAAAACATTAAAAAAAAAAAAAAAACCTACCAACGAGAAATACTGTACTGTTTTCACCTGCTCTCAGCCCTGCAAAAATCAAGTTCAAAGAGCCTCTCTCCCAGCCTTGTGGATGAGGCTCAGCTTTCCACATTCAGCTCAACAGCATTAAGGGAACAAGCTCAGATGAAGGTCCAATTCTAAGACGCAGATCACGTGGACTGTGAAAGTGTTAACTTCCTGAAGGCTTTGGGTTAGTTTGCTCTTCCACACGTGTAGTAAACATTCAGTCATTAACCAGAACTAAAAAGACAGCCACACAGGACTTGGCTACCAGTGATTATTCTAACGGGTGGAGTCATTGTAAATGGAATGTACACAATACAGGGCTCTATCGAGGCATGTGACCCTATCATCCCGGACATGGATCATCAGACTGCTGCCGTTGCATTCCAGCAGTGGCTTTTGCAAACTATTTCCTCATGGCGTGGAAATGAGATGACACGCAGTTCATGTGAGAAAGCAACCCTCAGTGCTCTTGGGAGACAGCCTGCTTGTGAGCCAGTATGTGGATCAAGTACAGTGATTGCTTAGTGATGTCTGCCACAGGTGCCGGAGTGAGAAGCAGGGATATTGTAGAATATTAACCAGCCATTTTTAATGATATGACATTTTGGAGCAGTATGGACTTTTATTTATACCTAATGCAAGTACGTGGAAAAAATGATTTTAAAATGTTACTGGTGACTACCATTACATGAGAAATTGTATGACCTCGGACAAGGATTAGGGAGAAGTCAGCAAATGGAAAAGAGGACCGGGCTCCTATGTGGCTGGTGCCTGTGAATCCCAGATTCCCTGCGCGGGAATTATTCTGCCTTTATGGGGAAAAAATACACAGACAACAACTTACTCTCCAGTCCCTAAGTTGCTTTATACTATCCTACTATGGGGTCTAGCTAACTTTTTAGAAGTTTATCATTACATTTTGATCATAAAAATACTCCGAGAAGTAGAAGTATAGGGTTTTTTAATGCAACGGACCATGTGCTTAGAGCAGACTATCGTAACTGGAGACAGAATGGATAGCATGGTGGCTGGGGTTAGTAATACCATGCTGGAACCTGGAACCTGCCGAGAGCGTGGACTGTAAGTGTTCTCACCACACACACAGAAGGATTAGGAATAGTTAACTAGCTTGATCGGGGACACCATTTCACAAGGTACAGGCATATCAAAAGATCACACTTCATTCCTTACATCTACATAATGATTATTTGTCAGTCATATCTCAGTAAAGCTGAAAAATAAAAGTACTCCATTCTCACTCCAGAAATATGGAAAGACACTGAAGTCTTTTCAAAGAAACAGAACACCCACAATGCCAACACCCAGAAATAAATCAGCAATTATTACACCAAAGTGCCAGTCAGTCTAGGAGATGGACGTGGGGCACATCTGAGCACGTCAGGAAAATGTTTTTAAAAGCTTTCGATTGTTGACTTAACCATCAGTACTCCTGCACTTTCAAACTTTATGTAACTTTACAAAGTCTGCTGATAAGCGGGTGCCTGGGAGGCTCAGTCGGTGAAGCCGGCTCCTGGTTTCAGCTCAGGTCCTGATCTCATGGTTTGCAGGTTCAAGCCCCATGCCTGCTTGGGATTCTCTCTCTCCCTCTCTCCCTCTCTCTCCCCCTCCCCCACTCGTGATTTTTCTCTCTTAAAATAAACATTTTTAAAAATATTTTATGTAAAAAAAAAAGTGTGTTGATAAAGTCATTTCCTGCTAAGGAGCACCTCCCCCTTGCTTACTTTGTATTAGGAACCACCGGTTTATCCACAGCTTTCTGAGGCACTGCCCACACGTACATAATAAGGTACACTGTTCTAACGGACACCCCTGGAAGGACTGGACCTCCCACAGAGTCCGAATGCAGGAAGGGGGAGCCTAGCTTATGGCCACCGCCCGCCCCCTTGCACAGAACACACCAGCCCCCGGGGGGTGCACACTAGACGTGCAGACACACTCACAGGTCGTAGGAGAACTTCCTCTCCAGGTTGGTCTGGTTCCTCTGAAACTGGAGCACATCCTGCTGCAGCCTGCCGTAATTCTTCTGCAGGGCCTTCAACTGGTCTGAGCCAAGAGGAGCACCCAGAATCGTGCAGGTCACAGGCACAGCCGGCGTGACAACAGCGGATGCATGGGAACACAGCGGGCGGTGGCACACGGGACAGTAGGGAAGAAGGAGAGAGGTTGAGGACATTCCAGAACCATGGAGGAGCCCTGGAAATCAGCAACCCAACCCGAAGCTGCACCTCCATTTCTTTCCAAACCTCTCACTTAAGTCTCCTTCTGGACCTCTGACCCTTCAAATGCATCAGGGGGCTCTATTCACTTGTTTCTGTCTTGGACATCCTAAACCCTGAGCTGTCCCACAAGGTGACACATGTCACTGTGTCCCTGGCAGACTCATTCAGCCTGTGAAACACTGATTTCGACATGTGCTCAGAGAGGGAGCCCCTCATGGCGAACCCCGACCTCGGCCACCAGACCCCCCCACCAGAGGCCCCTCCTGTGACTCCGCCAGGCCAGTGACTCCTCTAAGCATCCGGACCCCATCTGGGACACAGCAGCTCTCCTTGAGGAAACGCACCAGTCCATCCCTGCTGCCCTGCCCTTCGGCTCCTAAAAGCCTTGCAGAAAAAAAAAGCACCTGACAAAGCACCAGTCTGGGCAGGAAAGGGAAGCTGCCATGGAGGTGATAGCAGAGTGGCCAGATGGCCACCACCGGGGCCCGGGCCGCAGCCCTCGATGCACACCGGCATCCTGGAAGTCTGTCCTCATCCCTCCGTATCTACATGGCTCTCCGCGGGGGAGAATAAAATTAAATAAAAGCAAAGGATTCCATGAAATGCTGAAACACACTGCAACAAGGATCAGTCTTGCAAGCATTTCCAGAACATGCTCAAAGACTTAAAACTGTACGGCTGCAGAGCCACAGTGGATGCCTGAGGCTGAGGCAGGGGACTGACTACGAAGGGTTGGGGGGCACCTCCTAGAGGGACAGGGCCTGGTCTCAACTCTGGTGGTCAAGTGTACCTTCAAAGGGTACACTTTACTGAGTAAATCACACCTCAGTAAACCTCACTTTAAAAAAAAATTCCTGGGGCGCCTGGGTGGCTTAGTCGGTTAAGCGTCCGACTTTCGCTTAGGTCATGATCTCGCGGTTCACGGGTTCGAGCCCCGCATCGGGCTCTGTGCTGACTGCCAGCTCAGAGCCTGGAGCCTGTTTCAGTCTGTGACTCCCTCTCTCTCTGACCCTCCCCTGCTCACGCGGTCTCTCTCTCTCTCTCTCCTAGAAATTAAAAAAAAAAAAAAATACTGACATCCAGAACACGGATGAATCTGGAAAGGCCAGACAAGACGAGGCGACTCTGCAAAGGCCCCGGCAGTCAGGTGACCCACGGAACTCCGTGTGACCCTGCGTCTCTCCTCCTCAGATCCTTAGAACCAGAGTCAGAACTAGGATTCTAGCCCCACCCTGTGCAATGCCCCGAACTACAATGTAAGCCACGTCGGTAAACCACATTTTTAAGAACTAAACCAAGTGTAGTATGAACTTTAACAAAACACCTGATTTAACTCGACAGCTATGCAACATTATCATGCCAACACAGAATGGATATAAAAAATTATGAATATTTTATATTCTCTCCCTCACGCTATGTGCTGGACAATCATAGCATGTCTCCATGCAGACGTTAAATCCACCCTGGGAATTCTGGATGTGAAGTTAGCTTTCACAAAATTTACCCTTAAAAAGTAGACCCAAAAACAGTGTTCTCAATAATGGAGTCAAGTTTCAGTTTTAAACTTACTGAAAATTAAACAAAAATGTCAATTCTAGTTCCTTCCCATGAGCCACATTTCAAGTGCGCGCTGGCCACACGGTTCTTGGCCACCACTCTGGATACTGTGGCTGCAGACGAACCTTTGCATCCCAGAGGCAGAACTGAGGGTCAGGGGGATGGGAGTAGTCTCCTACCCCCTGCAAAGGTCAGCCCTCGAGGGGACCAGTGCTCCATGATTTCCCATTCTCCAGGGCCATCCGGGCTGTAAGCACTCCAGTCCCAGCAGAAGGGAGAGCCGAGCACAGAGGGGCTCACCCACTACTGCCCCCACTGCTGCTTCATTGGGCCTGACAGAAACCCAGCCTTGAGTGCCAAGCTGAATCAGGGCAGCAAAGAAATGGAATTAAGTTGGGCTGGATAATTTTTACAATCTTCTTAAAGAAACTCTGAATTGGGGGCGGCCCCACTGAAAAAAATCCTATATATGCCATATATGTATGTTATATATATCACATGACATATGAAAGGTGACCTTCTCAACCTATCAAAAAGTGAGAATCTGAATTCTTCCGTACTTAATATTATACAGAGAGGTAAAAGTTAGCACCTGAGGTCCCTGGGTGGGGGAAAAGACCTGTATTTTGGAACACTGCTGGGAGTATATGACAGCAAAGCCCCTTGGGCATAAAGTTCCTCTTAGGAATGTAACAGACACCACCTACTCCCCCACAGGTTCCCCTCAGGAATTTGACAAAAGACCTAACTAAAAACAGGTAGACCATAAGACATATGACCCACAAGGAACGGCCTGGCCATAGACCACCCCTCACATGATGGAAACGAGCCAGTCAGGAATGGACCAGCCCTAGAGCTATCCAGCCAGTAAGGGTAGGACCTGAGAAGGAACAAGGGGTCAGGAAGGGGAGGGCTAACCAGAACCTTATTAAACAAGCATCCTTGCATCAGTCCTCAGGCACTCACTTTCAAATGTCCCCTCTCCGTGAAGACAGCTTTCCTACTACTACTCTTCCTTTCTAATTTTATGCTCTAATAAACTTTTGCCTGCTGCTCATTTTATTTTGTGTCCACCTCTTCAAAGTGGGGAGACAAAGAACTCCAGGTATTGAGGTAAAAAAAAAAAAAATCCTACAACAGTAACACCTTGTAATGTGTTCAACATTTTTGAAAGGAAAAGCTCTTTAAGGAACTATAGTTTAGCAAAAAGAGTACACCAAACATTACTCAATTTGAGGCACCTGGGTGGCTCAGTCACTTAAGTGTCTGACTTTGGCTCCGGTCATGAGCTCACAGTCCATGAGTTTGAACCCCACCTTGGGCTCTCTGCTGTCAGCTCAGAACCTGCTTTGGATCCTCTGTACCCTCTCATTCTGCCCCTCCCCCACACTCACTCACTCTCAAAAATAAACATTAAAAACAAAACAAAACAAAAAACCAGATTACTTGGTTACTTGTGATCTTATCCATCATTAGATTAGAATGGGAGCCACTGGCTACAGAGGAACAAGAGGGAAGGTGGGCTTTTCCTAAAAGATCTAATGTCTGGTGTTAAAGAGGGGATTAGAACTCACCTTGCAGGGTTCTGATGAGCTTCTCACCTGTGGTGATATTATTCACCAAAACCGCCTGCAAGGAAGATAAACACAAAATCAAACACCCACAACCTAAAA
The DNA here is from genome assembly GCF_008692635.1 of Crocuta crocuta. NCBI lineage: Eukaryota > Metazoa > Chordata > Mammalia > Carnivora > Hyaenidae > Crocuta > Crocuta crocuta. Next base: position 3,607,782 of record NW_027551560.1, read on the forward strand.
ACTTAGAAGAGCCTTGATAAGATGTCCCTACTGGAAAAAAAGGGAGCAGTGCCCCCCCCCACCCCTGCCCCCACCTCCCAGCAGCTGTTGGGAGCGACCCAGCAAGCCCTCTGGATGGGCACTCAGATACTTCTGCAGCCCAAAAAGGAGTTCACATGTTGGCAGGTTTGCTTTGTGAACAAGAGCCTGTAACCAGAGCAAGGGGTAAATGGATACTCCTGCTCGACTTGGACTCCAGGACGTGCTCCCCTCCACGGTCTCCGGACTTTCTCTGGGGAAACCCAGGTGCAGCCACAGGTCAGACCACACCCTGAACTAGCAGAGGAGAGGAAGGGATGGTGGGGGGGTGGACAGGAAAGAGGGTTCACAGGAGGGTACAGCAAACTGGGAAGGCTGAAAACGGAGGAGGAGGAAGAACCACACAGGGCTCAGGAGAACAGTGAAAACTGAGGACACAGTGAGGGAAGGAGTGAGGAGTGTAATGTAACACGCGACCCTCGAGTGAGAGCGGCTGACCACTTTCACCAGGCACCCTTCTCCTCATCTACCCGTTCACTTACTCTCCACACCAGGTTCTAAGGGATCCCATTTTATTTTTTAACTTTTTTTAATGTTTTATTATTTCTAAGAAAGAGGGAGAGAGCAGGAGCAGGGGAGGGTCAGAGAGAGAGGGAGATACAGAATCTGAAACAGGCTCCAGGCTCTGAGCTAGCTGTTAGCACAGAGCCCGACTCAGGGCTTGAACCCAACGAACCCTGAGATCATGACCTGAGCCAAAGTCGGAGGCTTAACCGACTGAGCCACCCAGGCACCCTGAGTATCCCATTTTAAAGGACAGGAAACTGAGGCACAGACTGATAAGAGACTCAAGGCCATGAGGCTTTCTTCACGGCAAACAGGCAATGCCTAAACCCATGCTCCAGCAGGCCCGATCCAGAAAGCTAGCTGGTGATCACTGCTTGCCAAATTGGGATCTAAACCGCCAGCACGATACCAGGCTCGCGGGCTGTACCAGTGCTAAAAGCAACGGAAAACCTGAAAAAGAGGGGACTAGAATATTAAATGGTAGAGCACATCACACAGGTAAGGTGTTGTTTTGCGCACACACACACAGAGCTGTGCACCGGGCCACTGTGTGAACGTGTCCTACCTCATCATAATCAACGAAGTCTGCAAGACCCCACACACACAGGGGACAGGCTGCCCATATCTTGGACACACCTGTCGGCCTGCTTATGGTGGATGATGACAGCCCTGCCACCTCCTGCGTCTGGCTTCCTCCCGGACCTCTGTCCATCCTTTACTCTTTCTTGGGCTTGGACAGGGCTTTCTGTAGTATGGGGGTGTGCTCCCGGAAACGAAATGGAGCCAAACGAATCATGTTTATTTTGGGAGCTCTGAAGACACAGAACATTTTCTGGCACAACAGGAAGGAAGTCACAGTGATGGTATCTGGACAATTAATCTCTCCAGGAGAGATCGCCCTGAGGGGTGTTTGCAGATACTCTGGTAGGTGCGGGAAAGAAGAGAGCTCTGAGTGGCAAGTTGTGAGGGAGGAGGGGAGGCTCCCACAGCAGGGAGTCAGATTTGCACAGCTCAGAAAAGCCTTGCCCAAGTTCAGCTGCAGACACGAAAGACGACCACAGCATCGCTGCTGCAGTCCCACTTCTAACTCTACAGCCAAAACAACTCAGAGCAGAATAGTTAAAAGATATCCATATCCCCGTGTTCATAGCAGCGCCATTTACAACCACCAAGAGCTAGAAGCCAGCCACCTTCGAGAGACTGAATACAGAACATGTGGGATCTACATCTAATGGAATATCATGCGGCCTTGAAAAAAAAAAAGAAAAAAGGACTGCTATATGCTGTCACAACATGGGAGAACCTGGAGGACAGCGTGCAAAGCAAAATCAGCTAGCTGCAAAAGGATAGATATGGTTGGGTTCTATTCATGTGCTGTGTCTACAGCAGTCACAGGAACAGAAAGAAGAAAGATGGCCTCCCCGGGGCTGGCAGAGGGGAAGGGCATTAGCAATTAATGGGTCCAGAGTCCCTGCGCTGCAAGGTGAGGGTCAGAGTTGGACTGCACAACAGTGGAACTGTACACTTGAACTTCCCACCTGGCACAGGTTTGGATACCACCTTCCCTCCAAACAGTGGTGCTGACACAAAACACAGAAAGAGGGGCGCCTGGGTGGCTCAGTCGGTTAAGTGTCTGACTTCGGCTCAGGTCATGATCTCACGGGTCGGGAGTTTGAGCCCCATGTCGGGCTCTGCACTGACAGCTTGGAGCCTGGAGCCTGCTTCAGATTCTGTGTCTCCCTCTCTCTGCTCCTCCCCAGCTCATTCACTCTCTCTCAAAACTAAACATTAAAAAAAAAAAAAAATAGAAAAGGAAAAGGGGCATTTAAGAGACTGCACCCTTATGATCTTCAAAAGCAGATCTCTCGTGGCTAAACCATTTCTATAAAAATCATGGCATTTTCACTTGTTCCTTCTCCACTCACTCCCCTTGGCCCTACTCCAAGAAATCCACATTGGAGTCTCCAACTGCCTGAGGGATGAGAAAGGCTTAGAGACTGCTGTGACCCCAACTACCTGAGATCTCTGTGTCCCACGTGACTCTATTCTTCCTAAGATATTTTAGTTCTCTTCCCCCGCCTGCTTACTGTGCATGGAAAAGAACAGACTCTGCCCAACTAAATGAGCAAAGGATCATAAAACATCATCAAGATATTTTATGTGCAGTTTTATATTTATTGAAAATCTCCTTAAATCATTTATGGGAAACAATGAAAATGCTTCTAGCTTTTTGGAGATTCAATGTAAAGAAAAAAAGCCTGCATTAGATAATATTATTTTTTAAATGAATTACATATGCTACTCCAAACAACCCAACTGTTTTTCCCATTTTGGGGTGTGTGTGTGTGTGTGTGTGTGTCCGTCCGTCCCCTGGGACACTCAGCAGCAGACGAGGAGGCAGGAAGTGCCACCAGAATGTAACTGGAGACTGAACTCAGAAGACCTCCAGATGAATCACCCACATACAAGTTAATCATAACCATTCTATTCTGGGAAATGAGTAGATGTGATCAAATTATTTCTACATTAGATTCCTAGAAAAATAAGCTCAACATTTCATAGTAAGTTTTCAAAGTAGTAATTTGACAATAAATGCTATCTCTCTAGAAGCTCCATAAGACATGAATGACTATCTTTAAAATCCTAACTTTTGGAACACTCACTGCAAGCGTGATGCAGATCACATAATAAATGAGAAAAGGTGACTTCTGCCATCTGTACTTGGCTTATTAAAATAATCTGCTTTGAGGGTTGCCTGGGTAGCTCAGTCAGTAGAGCTACCGACCCTTGATCTGGGCTCAGGTCATGGCCCCAGGATCTTGGGTTTGAGCCCCACATTGGGGTTGAGCATGGAGCCTGCTTGGGATTCTCTCTCTCATTCATTTTCTCTCTCTCTCTCTCTCTCTCTCCCCCCCCCGCCCCTCCCTTGCTCCATCTCTTGAATAAAAATTTAAAAATAATTAAAAACTTTTTAAAAAGAAAGAAACAAGGGCAGGGAGAGAGTGAATCCAATGGCAGAGAAGCGCCAATTACTTATTTATGGTACCCTGCTAAGATTACACTCTCATACCAGCACCACTCATATCACCAGCAAAGTACGGCCCGCCACCCTGACCACCTCACACCCACGGCCCCTGTGGGCCACATGCTAGGGGGACAGGCCTGTGGGAAGCACGCCGCCTTCCGGCCAAGAGGCCACAAGAATTCCAGAACTGAGCACGCCTTCCTGGTGTATGCACCAGGTACCCAGCACGAGCCCCAGGCCAGAGGCACCAATGTGGACCATCCACACTGCTACCTGGCTCCCCAGACAGGCCTTCTGCAAACATCAGAAGGAGGGGCCGCAGGGACATGTGACGCAGCAGAGCAGAGCTGCGTCCCAGCCCACAGGGAAGGCCCTCACAGAGGCTGGGTCTAAGCACCACGTGCAAGACCTACTCTCAGGAGTTAGAGCCAGGACCCCAAAAAGTATAGGAAAGTCCAGGAACTTGCAGCCGGACCTGATTCCAGGTCCAGCAGGTGGCAGGAGCACAGGAGTGAGTGTCCGTGCATGCACGTGGAGAGGGGGACAGACTGAGACAGGAACATCAGACATCAAAGGGAACATCAAAGGGACAAACACCATGCGATCCCACTTAGGTGAGAAGTGTAAGCGCAGTCAGACTCAGACACACACGGGAGGTACGACCGCCACTGCCAGGACTCAGGGGAGGGGGGAGGGAATGGGAGTTCATGTTTAGTGGGGACAGCTCCACTGGGGACAATGAGAACGCTCTGGAGGCGGGTGGTGCAACGGGTGCGCAGCAGTGGGAGCGTGACTAATGTCACTGCACTGTGCATTTAAATACGGTTAAAATAGTCGTTTTATCTCCTGTGCATTTCAGCACAATAAAAAACAACAGCAAACCCCCAGAAAGAGCACGAGGCAGGGAATGAGTGGGCAAGGGCGTGGATGCCAGAGAGCAGGAGTGGGCGAGGGGCGACACGAGACCAGGGGTGAGGGTGCGCATTCCGGGGGTCAGAGGATGACNTGGGTTCAAGCCAGGGAGTTGTGGGAGAAGGTCATGGGGAGACTAAGCAAAACTCCAGGTGAAGCTTGGTAAAGAGAAACACGCCCATCTGGGAAAATACCCATTATATGCAGGGCACAGCTGCTGTCTACACACAGAATGGCTGTCTGTCCTCTGTCGTGAAGGAAGCACAACACCCCCACCCCCCAGCTGGCTGGGCTGACTCTGGGATCAACCGGACAGGTCACCAGGTAGCCCCAGCTCTGCAGCGCAAGGTCCACTTTCCAGGGTGGTGACAAGCACGACGGCAAGGGGAGGGGCTTTGGACAGACAGTGGCCCACCCCCAGGGAGGGGCACATTGCTGGAGAGAGGGAGGAGGGGAGAAGGAGGGGGTGCAGACTGAGGAGACTGCCCCGCCCCCCCCCCAGCATCTGTCACAACTGCCTTTTAGGTCAAACCCACACAGGGACTGCAGTAGTCAGGGTCAAAAAGAACTCCCAGGAGGACCTGAACAGGACTTGTCCCAGGAAGTCCAGAAGGTTCCTTGATGCTTCTCCAGCAATTGACTAAGGCTAAGTCCACAAACCCTGGATTTGTCAGCAACTGCCTGCTGCCCTCTGGGTCCCTTCCCCCTGGAGCAGCTCCCATTCATCTTGCCCCTCATACCTACGCCTCAGCTCATCCCACTTTCCCATCCCAACAGCAGCTGGGAAGCCAGGCCTGGGTAGGAGAGCACCCCACACGGGGGTGGGGGTTGGGCGTAGGGACTGAAGATCTCCATCTCTGTGTTCAGAGGAAGACAAACACCCGTGGCAGCACAGACGGCACCAGCGATGTTCTTCAACCAGCCACAGAAACCCCGCCACTGGCCCTGCGGGGCTGGCATGAGGGGCCGCAGAAGCCGTGGGCCGAGCCCCTCCTGCGGGCATGTCCTTTTGTTCCCAAATGGGAATCTGCACAACTTCTCCACCCTCACCTGTGGATAAGGCCATGACTTTGCAAATTCGGACTTTTTGCAAAGAGGTGCAAACAGATACTGGGGGACTAGAGAGAAAGGAAAAAAAGGATGTAAATGGGGTCACAGAACCCACACGCTGTTCCTAAGCACAAATAATCCCAGAGCCCCACTTGTCAGGCCAAAGAGAAAATCCATGGAGAGACAGGTAGGTCAGGTGTCCTGTATGTATTTCATAGCAAACGCGTGTCCTGCAGTGCAGGGTCAAGAAGTTCAGAGGCAAACATAGGGTCTAGAGATGCTGCGTCTCCAGCCAGACAAAAGCCAGCCACCCCCCAACACCTGGCACCATAAGGAGGATGGAGATGCTCCTTCTGGGAAGAAGCCAAGTCCGGAGCCGGCACCTCCGCAGACACAGGAGAGCGATGCACTGAAAACGCACCTGCTCACCGCCGTCCCCCTCCCTGGCAAGTCCGCACTGCGCCTTCTGCTGGAATCAATCCCAGGTCCCTTCCCTCGGGGGCAGGAGGGAGGGGACGCCCCTGCAATCCAGGGACAGTGCAGAAAAGGGAGTCCGTGGGAGGGTCACATATTCTGTGGTTTCTCCTAACACACACTTTTCTAGCATGGGAGATAAATTACTCGAGTTTAATTATGAAGCTGTCTGAAGGCTGCATCTAGCCAGCAAACCAGAGAATTTACAGTCCGAACAGACCCTTTTTCCAGGGAGACAGAATTCCGATGGACTCCCTTTCCCAGTGTTCCTGCTGCTGCTACACAGGCCTTTCCACAGCCCAACTGTCTCAGGGCCTGTGGACGCCTCTCCCTGCTGCTCACCTCCATTCTGCCTCCTCCCTGCCCTGCTCCCTGGTCCAAGCGGGCCCCCCAGGCCCCAGGCCTGCCTTTCAAACCTCCAGAGAGCCGGCTGCTTTGTTCTACCAACGGCTCAACCCATGTGATGGCTCCCATCCTCAAACTCAAGTCCAAGCTCTTGAGTGGTTAAAAGATCCCTCTTAAAGGGGTGTCTCTGCTCTATCTGCCCAACGCTGCCCACCCCCATGGTCAGCCACCAGGGGCTGCTCCCACCTCCCCACACCCTGGGAGAGACACAGGCACTCCAGGTGAAGACAGGAGGGGACTCTTCCCCGGCTCATGCAGTACAGAACAGGGTCATCCTGCCTTGCCTGTCCAGAGGACGTGGCAGACTGGCTTCTCCGTGTCTGTGGCACACAACTAACTTGTACTGTGCCTTCCTGAATAGCAAAGGCTCTAACACGAAAGTACACCTCCCAGACTCATTCCCCATGGGATTTAGATTCCAATGGGAGGCATTCACTTGACACTGAAATGCTGCGCAGTTACAGGGCTGTAGGTACAGAACGGAGCAAGAAGCGGGGTGCCCCCGGCTCTGAGCTAAGGCTGCAGTGGCAGCCTCATGGTCCAGCCATCCAAGAGGCCCCCCCAGGATGAGATGCTCCTCCAGACCGTTCCCTCTCTTCTGTAGGCACCTACTTCCCTGCACTAAACTCTCTCTGCTTAAAATAGTTAGAATGGTTTCTCTGTCTGCAACTGGGCCCTGACAGACCCACTTACTCATCTGTTCCCTTCACTCAATGGGCAGACAACATACACAGCCTACTCCACCAGTGGGCACATGCCCAGCGCCTGGCAGAGTAAATACTGAATGGACAGACAGAAGGCTGACATGGGAAACAGGAAAGCTGTTCTAGAACACTTGACTCTTCCATCAATCACAGCGACGAAAGGGTATAAAAATCAAAGAAACTATTTTTATCTGTCCAAGTCCACTCTGGTCCCCCAAGAAAACTATCCCTCTGAAAGAAAATCACCATGCTCTCAGGGGCACAAGAAAAGCCACCCCAGAGAGAAAAAACTGGAACACTGAATGCTCTAAGAAAGTTTAGCAGGGTGAAGCCCAGGTGATGGAAAGCCCCAGAAACAAGAGCCCAGCCCCACAGGCCACTCTGCAGGTCTGGGAGCCAGCGCATGACCTCTCCGGGCCCGGTCCACACCTGTGAGCTAAGGATGGGCACCTCCAGCAATGAAGGGTGCGCCTGTGTGCGAAAGCACTCTGAAAAACCGGAAGCAGGACAAATGACCAGACTTCTTAGCGGTAGTCACTTCCTCTTTAGAAAGTCACTTTTAGAAACAAACTCAGTTACAGTGGAGAGGAATGGCCCCAGCCCCAAGTTCAAAAACTGCACAGGAACCCACAAGCCAAACCACTGTGGCCCACCCAGCTTTCACTGCCCCACAGATCACAGAAACTCCTACTAACCAATCCCTTACAATAGCAAAGCCCTCTGAAAGGCAGGGTATTTTCAGACCACACACACTCTCAAATAACGCTTTCTAGAGCCTTCCCCTGACCGCTTTACTGTGCAAGAGAGGACTGAAAGCTCACCGAGGAAGCTCACTGAGGCCACCTCAGTGCATGCATGAGTCACACAGGTGGGTGACAAAGGTGAGGCGAGCTGTCCCTGCAGCTTCCCAGCCACCTCTGTAAGCTTTTCTCTTTCTGGACACGTGACAGTTAACAGGTTGCCCGCATCCCCTCCTCAGGACCTCACTTAGCACTCTTGCTGTTTTCCAGGTCAGCTGTTTCCCCTCAGGAATGATGCAGGAACCTACTTCCACTACAAGTGAAATATTATTCAGCTGATGTTCTTCCTGACGCAGCAGTGTTAATTTGCGTATTTTGACAAATAAGTAAAAAGTCAAAATGGCTGCAAGAACAGCGCAGCAAGGATGTCACAAACACAACTATGGAAAAGGACACTATTTCTGACTCACTAGCAGGAAGCCCCACTTCCCCTGGCCCAATGCCACTGAGTAATTCGGGTTCTGTGAGACTCCTCCAAGCAGTTCGGAGACTAAGTGTAATCTGCCCCTCATGTGCCTTTAGGGCCACCTCATGGCTGTGGGGCAGCAACTAGTTGGGGTGGGGGTAGGGCACCGGAGATCCTGGTAGGTCCTCAGACCGGAAGACATCAATCAGCCTTCTGACAACAAAATAAAAGACTGGGCTAAACCACTCTGTGCCATCTTTAGGAGAGAAGCAGATCTTTGTAAGTGAATGTCCATTAGCTTTTGGCAAAAACTAACATCTGAGGATCTGTTTCTACTTAGACTTTTTAAATAACCTGTGTGAGGGGAACCTGGGTGGCTCAGTCGGTTAAGTGTCCGACTTCAGCTCAGATCACGATCTCAAGGTTCGTGTGTCTGAGCCCCACATGGAGCTTTGTGCTGACAGCTTGAAGCCTGGAGCCTGCTTCGGATTCTATATCTCCGTCTCTCTGCCCCTCCCCCGCTCACACTCTGTCTCTCTCTATGTATCTCTCTCAAAAGTAAATAAACATTAAAACAAAAACACATTAACCTGTTTGAAGGGCGCTTAGGTGGCTCAGCTGGTTAAGCATCAACTCTTGATTTCAGCTCAGGTCAATCTCACAGTTCATGAGTTCATGGCATGCAGCAGGCTCTACACTGACAGCAAAAAGCCTGCTTGGGATTCTCCCTCTCCCTCTCTCTCTCAAAATAAATAAATAAATGTTTTAAAAAAACCAAGCTGTTTGATATATAAAAATATATTCACCCATAAAAAACAAAAGTATTTCACCAAACACGTGGTGGCGGAAAAACGTGACCCCAAGGCCTTGATACTGTTCCCACAGTGCAAGAGAAGAGTGAAGGCTCCCACCCTTTTCAATTTGGGCTAGCCTTAGTGACATGCTCCTGGGAATGCCAAGGCAGTGACCCTGCTGACTTCTGAAGCAACCAATACAAGGCTGCTATAGTGGGTTGGACAGTGTACCCCCAAAATTCATGTTTACCCAGAATCTGAGAATAACATTTAGAAACAGGGTCTATGCCGATATAATCAAGGTAAAATGAAGTCATAAGGATGGTTCCCCGAGTTAGCAGGACTCAAGAAGCAAAGTTAGAGAGACCAGAGGGAAGATGGCCAGGTGAGGATGGAGGCAGAGACTGGGGCCAGCACACAGCAGGGGCCAGAAACGGGTAAGGAGGGATCACAGCCCTGCTAACACCTTGAAGTGGAGCTCCCAGCCTCTGGAACCAGGAAAGGAATCGGCTTGGGTGAACTTGCTATGCAGCAGCCCCCGGAAACGAATACAAAAGGTGACAACCTCCTCTGGCCCAAGCCCTCCCTCCCTGTCAGGATGGCACCCTGGGAACTCAGGCCCCTTGCTTCAAGGAAGCCTCACAGCCATGTGGGAAAAGTAAGCGCTACGGTCTTGACCCCACCGAGGTCTTGTGTCACTGAACACCAGACATAGGAGGGAGGGAACCTTCAGGCGATTCTTCACCCACCCACACAGAGAAATGCGTAACAGAGACAATTTTCTACAGAGCCCTCCCAAACGAGCAAAATAAATGCCACCAAGGTTTTAAATCTGTTTTGCGGTGATTTCTGATGCAACAATAGGTTACCAGAACAACACAAGTCTACATAATCCCATTTACCTGAATGACATGGATATCTTCATATTCAAAATACAATCGCCTATACCAATTAGATATGAAGGGAGTCTACAAAATTCCCTTCAGCAAACATTTAGGAAGAATATTCTCATTTAGGAAGAATATTCTCAGCCGCTAAGTGCATAAGGTATAATAAGCCAAGAGTTTCTGGGTTTTTAATGATGTGCAAAAACCAAACATGTTCAAATGTGTTTCTCATTTCAACCCCCACCCCTACTTATTTTCATAGCATACTTACATTTACAAAAACTTGAATATAACAATGATTTTTAAAAGTTTAGATGTAAACCTGCATGTTTTAAAAAGAGTGTTGCAGGGAGGTTTCTCAGTGGTTATCTCTGAGTGATGGAAGTACAGGGGATTTTTTTTTATTTTCAAAACTGTCAGAATAACAGTATTTCTGTCATTTAAAGTTTATTTACTTATTTTGAGAGAGCGCGCGTGCACACATGAGGAGGACGGGCAGAGAGAGAAGGCGAGAGAGAATCCCAAGCACGCTCCGCACTGTCATTGCACAGCCTGACACAGAGCTCAATCCCATGAACTTTGAGACCCTGACCTAAGCCAAACTCAAGTCAGACACTCAACTGACTGAGCCACCAAGGAATCCCTTGATAATTTAAAAGACATTTTTGTTAAGGCTGACTTACACAATCATGTTTTTGTTTGTTTCAAAAACTGATATCCCTTTCTCATATTGACAACTCATGAAGCAACTATACCAGAAGTTATAGAAGGAAACATTAACATGCATAATTGCATTCATGTAGTCAAATCATCTTAACTATACCTATTTCTGCAACAGACTGGGAAGCAGAAAAGAAGGGAAATGAAAACAGGTCCATCTTCAAGGAACAGCTGAAGTCTCATGTGAAGTGTTTACCATCAAAAAAAATCAGGGCACGTGGGTGGCTCAGCTGGTTTGAGCATCCAACTTCGGCTCAGGTCATGATCTTTCGGTCTGTAAGTTTGAGCCCCACATCAGGCTCTGTGCTGACAGCTCAAAGTCTGGAACCTGCTTTGGATCTGTGTCTCCCTCTCTCTGCTCCTCCCCAGCTCATGTTCTGTCTCTCTCTCTCTCTCAAAAATAAACATTAAATTTTTTTTTTTAAAAATCAGAAGCTTTGGTTCAAATGTTAAAAAATCAGTACAGAAGGGTGCCTAGGTAGCTCAGTTAAGTGTCTGACTCTTGATTTTGGTTCAGGTCATGATCTCATGGTTTGTGAGATCGAGCCCCACGTAGGGCTCTGTGCTAAGAGTGGAGCCTGCTTGGGATTCTCTCTCCTTCTCTCTCTCTCTCTCTGTCCCTCCCCTGCTCATGCTCTCCCCCACTCTCAAAATAAATAAATAAACATTAAAAAAAAGTCAGTAGGATTAATTCAAATTATCAAGACAGAATCTGACCAGTCAATGCTCTGGCCAACTGATACATGTAACAAACTTATAACCACTGAAATTCTTAATAGTGGGGTGAATGGGTCAAACAGGCGATCAGGGACTAATGAGAGAGCTCATCATGATGACCACCAGGCGATGTAAGGAAGTGGGGAATCTCTATGCTATACACCTGAAACTAACACAATACTGTATGTTAACTATACTGGAATCAATATTTTTAAAAAGTTAGTAATAGTGACTATTTTTGGGCAGGAAGAGGGAAAAAACAGAGAGGGAGAATACAGGAGACCTTAACTTTGCAGTATTTTTTGTTTTAAATAGTTTCTGGCGGAGGAGCACATAGGTATGAGCTTATTATTCTTTTGACTTCTCTGCATTCCTTGCTTTCAAAATAAAACTGTTCTATGTCTTAGTACAGCACCACAGCACAGCTATCCAGGGCTCACGTGAGGTTTCACACTGGCCCACCCATGCTGGGTGATGTGGGCAGGGGTGTCAGAGCAAGCCAGACTTGGTACTGAGGCCCTGCACACACAGCCATACTCCCACCTCGGGGAGCTGGCAACCTTGGGGGAAAGTAGTGAGCAGTAAGTTTCCAACTTGGCACACGTCCTAAAAAATTTCCAGGATTCCAGTAAACATGGCTAAAGATGTAAGAAATATCTTACAAAAAAAAGTATTCACATCAATTACATCATAACAACACTGCTAAATCATTTTTAAAAAACTGTATCTCTTGGGGAGCCTGGGTGGCTCAGACGGCTCTTGATCTTGGCTCAGGTCACAATCTCACACCTCATGACATCAAGCCCCGCGTTGGGCTGTCAGTGCTCCAGTACACAGCCAGCTTGGGATTCTCTCTCTCTTCCCCTCTCTCTGCCCCTCCCCCACTCACTCTCTCACTCAAAATAAATAAACTTACAAAAAAGAAAAACAATTGCATCTCTTAGTCATAATGCCCGTAACCTAATTTCCTCTACTTAAAATCATTTCATTGAGGAAGGGTCAAAGAAATAAAAATAAAAACCCTGATAAGGCAATTTTATTTTTAAAAATTCAATACTGCAAAATGCCCAGCATCTCCATCATCGGTCTCCAGATAAGCTACCAGCATCACAAGGACCAAGCACTTAGAAACAACTGTGCACATGCACAGTGTGTGCACCACCTTTTGAAAAACTTCAATTTTCTCTGAGGCCCAACATCCAGAGACTTTGACCCAGTGTGTTTTTAAGAACCTGTTATTTGCCTGCATAAGCTCCCAAGTGATTGTGATATGCTACCTGGCAAGGCCTGGTTTCTTGAAAACAACTTCCGTAACAAGTTTGTTCCTAAGTGCCAACTTGATAAGCTCAACTGATAATTCTCCATAACCGATACTAGTGAGTGACAGGCGCATTCATAGGGAGACTAGTCGCCCGATCACAAGGTGACCTCACCTCCCAAGGCCCAATTCCTTTTTTTTTTTAATGTTTATTTTATTTTTGAGAGAGAGAGAAAGAGCGTGAGCAGGGGAGGGGCAGAGAAAAGGGGATACACAAAATCTGAAGCAGGCTCCAGGCTCCAAGCTGTCAGCACAGAGCCCAACACAGGGCTCAAACCTGTAACCATGAGATCATAACCTGAGCTGGAGTCAGACGCTTAACCAATTGAGCCACCCAGGTGCCCCTCACAAGGTCCAATTCTGAACCAAACAGAGAGAGGGAAAAGACACCAGAGAAGCAAAGGAGACCAAGCCTTGGCCCAAATGCTCTCCCACAGAACAGGACTACTAATCAGCAGCAGAACCCAGCCTTATTACCAGAGTTCTGCCTCTATCATTCACACCTGTGTTGTCCCATATTCGGCTATTTAAATGTAGTTAAAACTAAATAAAATTCAAACTTCAGTTCCTCGGAGCTACTAACCACAGTTAAGTTGGTCAACGGCTGTATGTACCAGGGGATCTATTAGACCACCAGATGACCCTCTATCATTCTGAGAAAGAGCCTCATTCCAATTCAAACTACAAGTACTACCTTCCTAACGTAAAATTAAAAAAAAAAAAAAAACAGAGATAACATACTGGGGTGACAGACCAGCCCTACTTCTCTGAGAACTTCCTGGCCATATTTGAAAGCATCAGGTATTTTTGCTGGAAAATTTGGAATGAGGGCCAAAGGAGAGCTAGCAGGAATACCACGGTCTTTTGAAGCACAAGAGATACATACAGGGTCCCATCACCTATTTCAACAACTGTGGAATAGGGCCAGACTTGTTTCCTGCAGCCCCACCATGCCCCCATGTTATTTAGGTAATGGGGAGCTCTGGAGGGCCGCACCCCCCCCGCCCCCGCCCATGGCCCTGTGTCTTCACAGAGCCAAGGGCGGCCCACCTGTGGGCGGTCCAGGGTCTAGGCCTCATCCTGGGGGGTGGCTGTGAATTCTGTAAGCCTGAGTGACAATCTCATGAGGCCGTTGAGAGAAATACAGGGCACAATCCCTGTGGAATTCTTACCCTGGTGCCTGGCTAAGAAGAGACTCTGTGAACGTGAGCTCTCGTCACTGGTGTGGTGACTGTCACTTATTGCATTCTTCCTGTGGCCCAGCTGCTTTGTTTGCTCTCCGTTCTCATGTACACCCCAGCATATTTTTAATCCTTTCTTAAAGGCAGGGCAATTTTGTTTCATGGTTTCAATCTGGGGGGAAAAGTCTTACCAAAAAGAACAGCATTACCACTACTGATGCTGGGGTTTACTACTACCCCTAATTCTGTGCTATTATTGTTAACTACGATCACTGGGACTAGTTGTAATAACACTTGCTACCCAGTTTTGAGCTTCTAGTCCATGTCAAGCATTGTGTTAAGCCTTTCATAAATATTATCTCACAGAATCCTCACAGTCACACTATAACGGGGATTCTGTTGTTATTCTCACTCCAGAGCTGAAAAAACAGGCCTAGAGAACATAAGTGATTTGCCTGATATCATGGAGCTAAGGAAAACAGGATCTGAACCCAGGTCTGCCTGACTGAACACCCCATGCCTTTTACCACCACACCAAGCTATAGCTCAGATCCTCCTAGAAGTAAGAAACTAGCCCTCGCGCCCCCCAAATTAAACAAACTTTATATCATATATTCTAAACGTTAAAAACTCCAAATGAAAAGTGACTCTTATTCTTCCCCAGAGGCTGGCTGGCTGTTTTTCACATGTTTGTTTCATCCTCTTTACTGGGACTCCTCAATTTTCAGTATCTACCATTAAGTTGTTAAAAAAATTTTTTTGTTTGTTTTATTTATTTTTGAGACAGAGACAGAGCATGAGTGGGGGAGGAGCAGAGAGAGATACACAGGATCTGAAACAGACTCCAGGGTCTGAGCTGTCAGCACAGAGTCCGACGTGGGGCTTGAACTCACGAACCGTGAGATCATGACCTGAGCTGAAGTTGGACTCTTAACCGACTGAGCCACCCAGGTGCCCCTACCATTAAGTTGTTTATTGCAAATACAAGAGCCTCCCCCCACCTTGAATCCCCAAACAATTCTTGAATTGGGTGTGGGGCAGGACAGCTAAGACCTTGCATTATGCCCCCTTTTAAAAAGAAGCCGTAAAACTGAAGTATTGAGAACTAAGGTGAGGGGCACCTGGGTGGCTCGGTAGGTTAAGCATTCAACTTTGGCTCAGGTCATGATCTCGTGGTTCATGGGTTCAAGCCCTGCACCAGGCTCTCTGCTATCAGTACAGATCCTCTGTCTCTGTCTCTCTCTCTCTCTTCCCCTCCCTTGCTTGCGCTCTCTCAAAAATTATTAAACATTTAAGAAAAAAAAAAAAGAACCAAGGTGAAAGAGTCACTTGGTTTCCGGCCGGAAGATGTTCCCTCTCATTTCTTCCTATATTGGAAGAGCTTTCCAGGAACTCCAGAGCTCAATCATATTTCAAACAATTCCAAGTTTGTGACTGAAATGAACCAGCATTTCTATCTTGAGGACTCACCTGTGGGATGATGCTTCACTGACTGCATTATCTAGAAATCTCTGTAACAAATGGTTTTATGCAGCACCTTCTTTGAGGAGTGTGCCCACCCTATACAGGAAGCCTAGTTGTTTGCAGCCCATTTTACAGAGGTCTGGAGCCAAATTAGTGTGTGCACACACTCAAGCAGAATGCCCACAAGCAGAAATTAACCTGCGACCTCTTTTCCTTCTCCCCACCCAAACATGGACCCACACTTTCATGCAACAAACAGAAATACTCAGATGTTTGGAGGAGACTGAACACAGTGAGATTATCACTCCCAGAATTTTGGATTTCACAGGCCAGTAAAATTTCAAAAGCACTTGGTAGACTGACGGAGTTAAGAAAACAAAGATATTTACATTAAAAAGGTGCTGGGGTGGGGGGTACCTGGTTGGTTCAGTCATTGAAGCATCAGGCTTCAGCTCAAGTCATGATCTCACAGTTTGTGGGTTCGAGCCCTACATCAGGCTCTGTGCCGATAGCTCAAAGCCTAGAGCTGCTTTGGATTCTGTCTCCCTCTCTCTCAGCCCCTCGCCCACTCACTCAGTCTGTCTCTCTCCCCCTCTCTCAAAAAAAAATGAATAAACATTAAAAATGAATAAATGAAAACAAGGATACTTAAGAGCAACAACCAAACACCACACACAGACACACACCCATCCTACCTTCCATTGCTACCATTTCAGAAAGAAAAACTTCAAAAATAAAAACATAGAAAGGCCAGAGGCTCAGAGTATAAGACCAATCTTCCTAAGGAGGAGAGTTCAAGACTCAGATAATGACACACAGACGTACACACAGAAGTGCTCACGCAGGCAGACAGATGAAATGTCCCCCTTATCTTTCCTCACTCCCTGCACACAGGAACAACTGCTTCTAGACCCCGCTGGGTGCTGAGGAAGCACTCAACGGGCCGGACAGTCCCTCCCACCTGACCCTGGTCGGACAAGGAGCCCATCTCAGCCCAGTCCTCTGGTCCCTCCCGGGTCCCCTTCCGGCCCAACACTCCCCAGTTCCCACCACACACTTCCTTCCTGACCCACCAGAGGCCTGAGGGCCTAGACCTTCTCTGCACATCAGTAAAGCCCATGAGGAGTTTCTGCACACTCTATTGCTGGAGAATGAACTCGTTCTCCCCGAAATCCGCCTTAAGGGGTTCTGTGTCCACACTGTGAGGGATGTCTAGGTCCTATCCTAATCAGTTCCAGGGGATTTAAGGAGCATAAATAGTGCCACCCACCTATAAGAAAAGTTAAGAAAAATGAGGAAGCACTTTACTACAACACTGAAAATGGAAAAATTTCCAGAGAAGAAATACACATTTGTGAATGTCGTATGTGAAAAGAGCATTTCTCTAAACCAAAACCGCAATGAGATATCCCCTCACACCTGTCAGCGGCTAAAATCAAAGAGACAAGAAACAACAAGTGCTGGCGAGGATGTGGACAAAGAAGAACCTTCCCACACTACTGGTGGGAATATAAACTGGCACAGCTGCTGTGGAAAGCAATATGGAGGCTCCTCAAAAAATCAAACCAGAAATACCATGTGATCCAGCGATTCCACTTCTGGGTATTGACCTGAATACAAATATTGATTTGAAAAGATACTCTATGTTCACTGTAGCATTTATTCACAATAGCTGAGGTATGAAAGCAACCCCAGTGTCCGTGGATAGATGAAGGCACAGAGATGACGTGGTACAGATATACAATGGAATATTACCCATTCATAAAGAAAGAATGAAATCTTGACATTTGTAACAATACAGGTGGACCTAGAGGCTATTGTGCCAAATGAAATAAATCAAGAGAAAGATAAATATGCTTTATGATTTCACTTACCTATGGAACCTAAAAATAAAGACTCATAGACAGAGAACAATCTGGTGGTTTCCAGAGGGATAGAAGGTGGGGGGTGGGTAAAACTGGGGAAGGGAATGAAGAGACACAAACCTCCACGCCTAAAACAAATAAGGCAGAGACACCATGTACAGCACAGAAAAAAGTTAATATGTCACAAAACGATCAAGAGGCCCATTCCACATCATCACAGAAATCCCCACGTGGTCGCTCATTCTCCCATGGAGAGCAATTCGATGGTGTCTCAACTGGTACCTGGAGAAGCGAGGGGGAACCAAAGCGGGCCTTGCCTTTTCATCCTGGTATATCTTGTTGACGCTCTCCAGCTGCGAGTCGTGGCTGGACTGGATCCGGTCCAGCTGCTCCCGCTGCTTCTCCAGCTCCCCCTGGAACTCGTTCTTCTTCAGCTCCACCGCGCCTCTCTCGGCGGCCGCCCTGCGGACCCTGCCCTCCAGCTCCAGGATCCGCGTCTACAGGGACACCACGGGCTTGTGAGGGAGAACCCCGCGTGGACCCTGAGGGCCTTCTCCCTCCCTGATGCCGGCACCAGGGCCCAGAGCCGGCGGCACGCAGGTGGTGCAGGGCCCCTCGGGCAACCCTGCTGGACCTTCCCTCCCGGGTCCCCTTCCCAGTCGGACACCCCCGCTTCCTAACTGTGCCAATGCCTGGTGCCACACACCTTCTCTGGAGGTTCTGCAAAGCCCACATGGAATGTCTGCAAATTCTCTTCCTAGAATAAACCACTTCCTCCCAAAAATGGGCTTTAAGGGGTTCTGTCTGTTAAGAACAATACTGGAAGTGAAGCGTGCAGGACTATGACAGGGGTTTCTAGAGAAACAGTGTTATTAAGTAGAGGGATTCACTCCTCTGGGCTTCCTCATGGCCACTAACCTCCAAGAAAGTACCACCACACCCCTCCTAGGGGCCCCAGGAGGCTGGAATGAGGGAAGTACATAAAGTGCCACATGCTTTACTAGGTGCTCAAATATTTAGTTCTGTTTCCCTCCCTTGCTGACAGAGCACTTAACTCTTTGGCAGACAAAACCTCTGAAGACAAATTCAGTGCCTCAACACTGGACACCAGGCCCACATCTATTGAGAGAGAACAGCTCCAGTGGAAGATCAGATGAAAGCACCCCCCTCAAGGGTAGGCAGGAGTGAGGATGCTCAGATGGGATGGGGTTTCATGGCTAAGAGCCCAAGCTCTGCCACTGGAAAGCCCCCACACCAGCAGTGGAAAGACTGGGTTGGAATCCGAACTGCTCTTGTACTTTACCTCTCTGTGCCTCGGTCTGCCCACCCAGGAAATGGGGAGAATGAAGTCCCAAACTTAGAGTTTGTGTACAAATGTATGTAAAGCACTGTTAACAAGTATTCTCACACCAGTTAACATGGCAAGGAAAACTTGCTTCAGGACTCCTGCCAACAGGAGTCATGTCTATACAGTAGGGGAGAGACTGCTCTACTGTGAACACATCTAACACAGCTATGGGTTTAGAGCCAACAGAGTGAGGGGTCAGTGACTGGAAAGTATTAAGAGGAAAACATGAAGGGCAGGAGGGTTTCTTGCTAACAGGAGGCCAAGGGCTCAGACTTCAAGGAAGAGGGAGCAGGTGCCTGATCAGATATCAGGAGGTAGGGACGACTTAGCAGGATTCTTCGCTAAGTGGGGTGGGCCAGCTGAAGACAGAAAGGGTGTGGGGAGGCCAAGATGGAGGCCTAGTGAGGAACGGGAGTCAGAGTCTGGTCAACAAGAGTCTCTGTCATTGCTTAACACCTGCCTGACCTGCGATAGCCAACAATAAAAAAGGAAAGCTAAAATTCGTATCCTTAAGCTGCCAGTAACAAGTGGTAGCTCTACACACACATTTCTCACACCCATGATGCAGGTACATTCCCAACACTGCTGAGACCCAGGGTGGACTGCGGAACTGGACAAGCTGTGGTCAGTATAATCAAGTAAGTGGCCTTCCCAGAACAGCCCCAGTGGCTTGACTAAAAGCAGAGAGGGGCAGCAATCCTAAATCACAAAGAGGTCCTCCCTCACCCCAGGGCACAGCTGGTGGGCGGAGTCCAGCCCCAGGCTGGGGGTGTGGATATGTGGAGGCCCAAACTCAGGGTACCGAGGGCACAAACCACTGAGCATAATGCTTCGGGGGGTGGTAAATGGCAAAGCCCTAAGACCCTACCACTTGGCAACTTTCAATACATTCGGACACCCATGCGAACAAACCAGCGGACACCTGGAGATCCACACTGCGGGAGCTGGCAATCCAGTAGTTGAAGCCCAGGACGATGATGCAGGCCACCAGGGCGGCCAGCACCAGGGGCGGCGACTTCATGCTCCTGCGCCCGTTTCCCAGTCCCATCATCTCAAAGGCTGGGTGAGAATCTGTCAAAGAAAACAAGCAAATAAGCCGCCACACCAGCAGTGCTGTACCCAAAGCAGGCCACGGCCACTGTCACAGCCAACGGGAAGGCGTTTTTGCCTTTAAGACGAGAAGCCATCCAAGGAGAAGACCACGTGGACAGCGCCCCCCCCAGCCCACACTGGTGTGCGTCCCTCCACCGGACCCCCCCGTTGGTGGGCCAGGCTCCCCAGGACAGGTCCATGGGAGGGTGCATCATCTTGAACACCCATCATCTGCTGGCTCGAGACCACGGGCACATAATAATTTCTTGTGCACCTCAGTTTCCTTCTCCGTAAAATGGGGATAAGTGTAGTACCTGCCTCTCCAGTACAGGCTGGGAATTAATCATCTCTGTAAACAGCAGTAGCAAATATTAAATGCTTCCATGCCACTTTAGGCGGGAACAATCCATTTCTCATTATTCTCCAAAGAGGCCTTTTTGATTGGAGTCTTAATAAGAGAGGGTTTTTCACGCTGGACAGAATTACTAATAACACCCAATTAAAGCATTTGTCGAGCAAAGCCAGGAAAGAGCCTGGCACTGTGGATGCCTGCCGAGTAAGTCCCAACAGCGGTGGACCCCCACCCCCACCCCGCCCCTCACCCCTGCAGGGCGCTGCCAGCAGGAGGCGCTGGCCCAGACTTGCTCTGAATGCCTGCTTCTCTCTCCACTTAGCAGGAGAAACACACAGCAGGACTCCCCTTCTCCAGAGAGACCCAGACACAGCTTACAGGAAGGGAGCCAGCAGCTTTGTTCCTGGGCTCCAGCCCAAGACCAGGTCCGCCTAGATACCAGCACTGGGCATAAAACACAAGGAAAGCCGACCTTTCCAGATGGCTTTGGTGAGCCAGATAAAACAGGACCTTATCAGAGGGAGGGCGGCACGCACAATAAACGTATTTCTGAGAATAGGGACGTTTTTAAGCCAGGTGTGGGCCACAAGGGAGGCAGGAGGGAGGAAGGAGAAGGGGGGAAGGAAAGACCACGCGGGACTCAACCTCCAGGTTAAGTTCACGTGAGTAAGCACAGAGAGGAGCTGATGGGGCCGGCTCACGCCCTAAAGTATTTCTATCGAAGTGTGTCGCCAGGAGACCTCTTCCTTCTGAAAAATTATTACTAGTGTGGGAGTTTCAATGGAGATAAATGCGCACCCTCGCAACTCACCCGAAATAAAGCACCACCAGAATGCTGAAGCTCAGAACTGACCTCAGCCTCTGCCGGGGCCTTCCTCACCAGCTTCTGGTCTCTCAGGATGAAAGCAGAAAAGAACTTTGTAAAAAATCGATTATCAGCTGCAATCAGCAAGCACTGTGCATATTAAAGGAGAGTAATGCTCAGAAATCCTGAACTTCTGGAAAATTCTTCGTTGTCTGCCAATAACGTGTTTCCACTGCCTTATATCTGATTTCAATCACAAGTCTTTTTCTACACGTTTTAAACTTTAAAAAAATAAATATAAAACTACAAGTGCAACTGGGGAGAAAAACACACAGTAAAGTGTGAAATTGGAAGGTCTCCCTCTTCCCACCTGATATCAGCACCCCTCGTATTCAAGGTGCTGTCAACCCTCACAGGACACCACCACCACCTGGGGCCCAAGCACGGGCTCCACTCCTCCACTCCCAACTCAGCGGCTTTAAAGGCTTTTTTAATATTTTGGAGAGTGAATGAGGCAGACAGAGAGACAGAGGATCCAAAGCAGGCTCTGTATTGACAAAGCGGGGCTCGACCTCACAAACTGTGAGTTCATGATCTGAGCCAAAGTCTGATGCTTAACTGACTGAGCCACCCAGTCGCCCCTCCAATTCAATGGCTTCAGAGAAGGGCCCAGGTATTGGTATTTTTCAATCTTCTCAGGGGAATTCTAATACACAGCCACTCTTCCAGAGGTCATTCTAAATGTTTCTTAATGTATAAACGAGCAATGACATACAGATTTTTAAATGCAAACAAGATCATTCACACTGTTCTGTAAATGTCGTCAATCACTTAGTAATACACCTTTATCGTACTTTTCCTAGTGGCATATGATGGTGTGCCCTTTTCTTTTAAAAGGTCTGAATGGGGCACTACTGTGCCACGACTTATTTAACCAGTCTCCTGCAGAGGACCATTCAGGATTTTCTAGGCTTATTTCTAAGCATGCTGCCACGAACACCCTTTCACATCCAGGTCTGTGTCTGCAAACTCCTATCCAGGTGTGCCGTCCCTATCCACAATCCTGAAATCCAAAATGCTCTAAAAACCCAAAGGGACTTTTAAAAACTTAACCAGCAATAAAACCTGACCTGAACTCAGATCAAGGTCTGATCAGAAGTTTCGCCTGAAACTACTTACAGTCTTTATCTTTCTCCCTTCATGTGAATATTCATATGTTTTGCTGCAGAGGGATTAGTGTCTGATATTGGGGTGCTGCTGCAGATCCTGCTGGGGCTGTCATGTAATATATAAGCACATCTTATTATCCTCTGAATTCTGAATTCCAAACACAGCTGGCTTCCAGGGGCTCTGGGAAGGGAGGGTGAACCAGCAAGGAGCTTACTGGGTGTAAGGCACTGATCAAGTGTTTCAAATATAGCACTCACTGAATCCTCCCATCAGCTCTGAGGGGGCCACTGGTCACCCTCATTTTGCAAGTGATGAACTAAATCACAGACAGGTGTAGGCAAATTTCAGTAAGTGGTACTGCTGGGTCATAGGCATTTAAAACTGATAAACCTCGGGGCACCCAGGTGGCTCATTTGGTTAAGCATCTGGCTTCAGTTTAGGTTATGATCTCATGGTTTGTGAGTTTGAGCCCCACATCACAGAGCCCTTTTCGGGCCCCTCCCCTGCTTGCCTGTGCACATGCATGCTCTCGCTCTCTCAAAAATAAATAAACATTAAAAAAATTTTATAGATCTTATTGCCTCCCAAACATTTAGCAAACTACAAAGGGCACATAGTGGAGACTCCTGTCAGACATCACTTTAGCCAGGTCATCAAGGTAAATGGCATTACTGAGCCACACTGACATCATATACCACCTAATACAATGCACTAGGAGAAAAGTTCAGGGGAACTTAAACTGAGGGACCTTCTATGAAACACCTGACCAGCACTCTTTGAAGTGTCAAAATGATGAAAAACAAGGAAAAGACTGACAAACTGTCAGAGACACAACAATTAATTAAGGCGACTGGGAACCTTCTGTACTGTTTTTGCAACTCTCTCATAAATCCAAATTCTCTAAAAAAATGTTTGATAGATCTCATTATATTGGCTTTCAAAGCAGTTCCAATAATTTACTCTCCCACTAGTATGAGAAATGTCTGTTCTGTCACACAATAACACACAAAATAAAACTTTTTAACCTTCGGCAATCATATCAGTAATGATATTTTAAAATACATTTCCTGGGGCACCTGGTTGGCTCAGTGGGTATAGGATGCAACTTTTAATCTCAAGGCTGTGAGTTCAAACCCCAAGTTGGGCATGGAGTCTACTTAAGAATACATTTCTTGGGGTGCCTGGATGGCTTAGTCAGTTAAGCATCCGACTCTTGATTTCAGTTCAGTTTATCTCACAGTTTGTGGGATCAAGCCCCATGCAGGGTTCTGTGCTGACAGTGCAGAGCCTTCTTGGGATTCTCTCTCCTCTCTCTCTGCTCCTCCCACCTCCCCATCCTGGCTCGCTTGTTTTCTCAAAATAAATAGTTTAAAAAAATATATTTCCTGGGGTGCATGGATGGCTTAGTGGGTTGGGAGTCTGACTTCAGCTCAGGTCATCTCGCGGTCCGTGGGTTCGAGCCCCGCGTCGGGCTCTGTGCTGACTGCCAGCTCAGAGCCTGGAGCCTATTTCAGAGTCTGTGACTCCCTCTCTCTCTGACCCTCCCCTGTTCACGCTGTCGCTCTCTCTCAGACATAAATATGTTTCAGTCTGAGACTCCCTCTCTCTCTGACCCTCCCCTGCTCGCGCGCTCTCTCTCTCTCTCTCTCCTAGAAATAAATAAAACATTTAAAAAAAAATACATTTCTTTAGTTAAAAGCATAAATGAGCATCTTTTCATTTATTGGTCATTCGAATGTTCATTTTGGTAAAATGTCTTTTCATATTTTCTGCCCATATTTAAACTTTGGTGCTCATCTTACTGAGTTATAAGAGCTCTTTGTTAAATCTTCTTTCATGGGATTACCTTTTTTTTTTCCTCAATTTTTCATTTGTTCTCTTTCTCTTTGAAATTTTTTGCCCTTCGTTTTTGGTTCTGGGTGGTGGTTTTAAACTAATCTAATCATGTCAGTCTTTTATTGTATCTGGATTTTGTTTATACTTAGACATTTTCTACTCTAAGTTTAGAAATACATTTACCTCATCTCCACTCAACATACCTATGATATCGTATATTTATTTAAATTTTTCATCCACTTGGAATTCCCTTTTGATGTAAGAGGTAAAAAAATACAGGTTGGGGGTTTTTTTTGGTTTTTTTTGGGGGGGGTTGTAATGGCTGGTCAGTTTTGTCATCAACCTTTACTAAAAATCTGTTTTTACCTCAGGCTTCTAAAGCCTATCTCTATCATATCCTTAATTCCCTAAGACTATATTTCTAGATGGGGTCCTTGTATGGTTTTGTTATCCCAGTAGATAGAAGTCAATGGATGGGTAGACCACAAGTCTGCAAACGATATAGACTCAATTCTCACTTCAAAGGAAGTGTTCTGATGATCATTCAATATTCTCCTTTCTTGAGCCAGTTAATTAAAAATGTTCTGAGCAACCACGAAGAGACAGGTGCTGGGCTAGCAGCAAGCAAGCAGCTCAGGGCAGTGTTAACAGAATGGACTCTGGAACCTGCTGGCCAGTGTGGGACCCTGGTTCCACCTCTCAAGAGCCACAGGACCTATCTGGGCACCATGGTCCTCCTCACAAGGTTACTGTAAGGGTTACACGAGTTAAGATATGAGAAGGGCTTAGAACCACATGTGGCACATAGTACCTGCTCAATAAATGCTGACTATTATTATTATTATTACTGTTATTATTAGGTATGAAAAGAGGATTAAGAAGCCACTTCTACAGCTAGTCTCCTCATTTGATAGCGAAAAGGTGACGAGTGTCTTCCTTCCACCACTATGCTGCTTTACAGGAACCACTCTTATGTGTTCATCCTGTTGACTCTGCTGTCGACCAAAGCCCAGCAACCACCATCACCAGGTGCTGACTGCCGGCCGCCGCCGCAGCTGTGAGCATCCCAGACCAGGACCACGTTATGAAAGAGGTTCGAGGAAGCCCCTCACTAGGACCCAGTGAGTGGCTGGCCAGGAAGGTGTGCAGCCCCCCGGAAGGCACAGTTAGGAAAGCCCTGAGCTCCCAGTGGACACAGGACCACCCAGGTAAGAGGGTGAGATGGGGAAGGAAGACTAGCCCTGAACTTCTGGCCTGTAAGGTGCTTCAGCGCTGCCTTCCAGGACTGCTGAAAATAGAAGGGCACTTACAGACTGGAAATGCCAAAGCCTGAACAACAGAGACGGTAACTCAGAGCCACAGAGTACAGATGGCAGGTACCTCAAACACTCTCCTTCCTTTACCTTGAAAGTGCTGCGGACCTAGGGGGTGACAGTACAGGTAGGAGACACACAGCCTCAGGTATATTAATATTGGTTGTAACTGAAGCTCTGGAATGTTTTGTCTCATATTGGATTAGAAGCATCTGACATACTGAAAAATGATTAACCTAAATCACCCGAGCTCTGTGAAACCCCAGGCTTCCTGCAGAAAAAGAAAGTGGTGTGTTTCTGCATTGAAAGTCTCTTGGTAAATTGGAGAAGTCATGAAAATACTACAAATTCTATCTATTGGCTTAATTTTATTTTTTTAGTGTTTATTTATTTTTGAGAGAGAGAGAGCACGCATGCATGTGCGTGCATGAAGGGGGCGGGGGCAGGGGACAGAGGGTCTGAAGCAGGCTCTGAGTCTGATGTCAGGCCTGTACCCACAAACTGAGTGACCATGACCTGGGCCGTATGCTCAACCAACTGAGCCACCCAGGTGCCCCCCAAACCTGGCTTAATTTTTAAAATTCAACCTAGTGGGGGGCCCCCTGGGGGCTCAGTCAGCTAAGTGGCTCTTGATTTTGGCTTAGGTCATGACCTCAAAGTTCATGGATGGAGTCATACATCAGGCTCTGGGCTGACAGCATACAGCCTGCCTGGGCTTCTGTCTCTCCCTTTCTCTCCCTGCCCCTGCCTTGATGCCCCTGCACTTCCTCACTCATACACTCTCCCCCTCAAAATAAATAAACTTTAAAAAAAAGTTCAACCGGGGCGCCTGGGTGGCTTAGTCGGTTAAGCGTCCGACTTTCGCTTAGGTCATGATCTCGCGGTTCGTGGGTTCGAGCCCCGCGTCGGGCTCTGTGCTGACTGCCAGCTCAGAGCCTGGAGCCTATTTCAGAGTCTGTGTCTCCCTCTCTCTCTGACCCTCCCCTGCTCACGCTGTCTCTCTCTCTCACTCCTAGAAATAAATTTTTAAAAATATTTAAATATAAATAAATAAATAATAAAAAAAATTCAACCTACTGGTTAGAATTATTATTTACTTAGAAAACAAAAATGTTCACATTAGACAAAAACCACCAGTTACTTTTTTAAAGAAAAGAAGAAGCACCTGAATACTTTTTTTTCTTCACTTCCGTATTTCTACACTGGGTTGTGTTTTTTTAAAGACCTTTTTAAGCAAGCTCTACACCCAACGTGGGACTCGAACTGACAACCCCAAGATCAAGAGTCATCTGCTCTACTGACCAAGCAAGTCAGACGGCCCTCCACATAGGGGATTTTAATCCTCTAGGCAAAAGCTGTACGTGAGAGCAATCAATTCAGAATAAACTGTTAGAGCAACATCACTGATGCAGAAGATAGCTTCTCGAAACAGTGTGAGAGCCCCACCTTTACTCCTTCTCAAAGGAAATGGCCTCACACGATCCTGGACAGCCACGTAGGAGGTGTTCAGCAGGAAGTGCAGATGTCCC
The DNA here is from genome assembly GCF_008692635.1 of Crocuta crocuta. Classification (NCBI taxonomy): domain Eukaryota; kingdom Metazoa; phylum Chordata; class Mammalia; order Carnivora; family Hyaenidae; genus Crocuta; species Crocuta crocuta. The sequence continues at coordinate 3,634,534 of NW_027551560.1, forward strand.
CACAGTGAGCAAACAGACCTGAGAGTGCCCCAGCGCGGTGCAGGTGAAGCAAGTTGTCAGTCACCAACCTTTTCTTGAGGGTTTAAAAACAGTCTAAGATGGGGGTGCCTGGGTGGCTCAGCAGGCTGGGCATCCGACTTCAGCTCAGGTCATGATCTCATGGTTCATGGGTTCGAACCCCACATTGGGTTCCGTGCTGACGGCTAGCTCAGAGCCTGGAGGCTGTTTCGGATCCTGTGCCTCCCTCTCTCTCTGATCCTCTCCTGCTCACACTGTTTCTCTCTCTCAGAAATAAATAGAACATAAAAAAAAAAATTAAACAAAAAACAAAACAAAACAGTCTAAGATGCCCCCCAGGAAGTCTCTAAGCCAGGGGTCAGCACACAGTGCCCTCAGGCCCCCCTAGGCCTGCTTTGTAAACACAACCACACCTGTTCCTTTTATTGCCCACAGTGGGTTTGTGGCTACAAGGCAGAGTTGAAGAGCTGATCCAGATCTACTTACTGGGTTACTATGAGGACTAAACTGGTGAAAGACTTACTATCCGGCCCCTCAGAGAAGTTTGTCAACTGCTGCTCTAAACCATTAGGACTGAATGACCAGGTCCATTGCATTCTCCTTAAATTGCCCTAAAAACTCACCATGGAAGGACACAGAATCTCCTCCTCTCACTTCCTCAACCCCCAATTATAAACATGTTTTCCCCAATTCTAGAAGCTGACAGTTTATGAAGAAAAGACTTCATCATAGTGACTACAGTTAATGACACTGTACTGCATATTTGAGAGTTGCTAAGAGTACATCTTAAAAATTCTCACCACAAGGAAAACAGTTCTGTAACTGTGGTGACAAACGTATTGTGGTGATCATTTTGCAATAGGTACAAATACTATATACCATTACGTTGTACACCTTGAAACTAGCATAATATCACATGTCAATTACACATCAAAAAAAAAACTTTTAAAAAATACTTTAAAAGTTAATGAGCATATATAACATTACATAGTGGAAATAATCAGAGTGAGATGGATAAGTGAAATGAATGAGAGGAACGTAAATCCATTGTTTTTTCCAGCACTTGGAATTTTCTGAAGAAAGGCTGCCTCCTACATGGATGCCAAGACTATATCTTGGCAGGAACTCCCAAATTTTTCCTCCAGTTTCAGAGTTGGCAAACTGTAGCCCAAAGGCTGAATCCCGCCAGCCACCTGTTTCTGTATGCCGCCCGTAAGCCTAGTTTTCACAGTTTTTAATGGTGGAAAAAAATTAAAAGAATAAAATTTCATGACACATGAAAAGCACAGGCAATTAAAATGTGGGTGCTCACAAATAAAGTTTTATGCGGACACAACCACTCCCATTCACATATGCCTGGTCTATGGTTGTCAGGCTATAGAAATTGAGTCTACCAGCAGGGCCTGTGCATCCCAGAGGGTACAGCAGATGTTCCACAGGGCTGGGGAAGAAAATCTTAGAAGTTATATTTTATTTTTATCCAAAACATGAGAGCAACTATGTTTCAGTAACATAACAATTACATAAAAATAACCTGTAAATATATATTATATGTATCCTAATTAAACCACCATAAAATACTAACTGGTGCTAATAGAAGTAGAAACTAAATCTGCATCCTAAACCCCTATGTTGAAGGTCAAAGTCACCATTCTCTGAGATGCCTGAGGAGCACCTTGGAACACCTTGCTGAAGCACCAGGCACAGCGAGGTGGACTGACAAACTGTAACTAAACCAAATCTTAAAGAGGCTCTGAAGCTTTCAGATTCATGGAGAAAGCACAAATTAACATTACTGCAATAAACACGAGCAAACACAAGCCCACCCCTGGGAAGGTGCAGGCTCCTATCCCTAGTCACTCAGCAGGAGCCACGTCACAAAGCAAAACCAATGATGACAGAATGGGACCTGACAAGAAACAGACCAAAAAATACTCAAAATTCAAGGAGTATTTGGAACAGGGCTTTACCTCCACTGCAGAAGCATGAATCCGGCCCTAACTGCACACCAGGCCTTGAGATACAAGACCATAATAACAGCACATGCACCTAACCTCTAAGTAACGGGCAGGGCAGTGCTAAAAACTGTTTTTATATTGAGATAACTGCCAGACAACACTGAATTAGTTTTAAGTGTTGTGTTTTTTTAATCATGAGAATAATCAAAAAAGTTGGGAAACCACAGTAAACTACAATCTGTATCACTACAATCATACAGTACTTCTATAGATATTTATCTCCGGTCAGACACTAACCAACCTTCAAAATCTTAGCTAGGGGAAGTTCTATTATCACAGCCCTGAAGGATTTTACAGAAAAATAAGATCAAGCTATTGCAACGATCTGAGAAGGCACGCATCTTTATTCTTTTAAGTGCACAAAATTTCTGTGTGAAGCAAAGTTGACTCTCTGGGAACTTGGTAAGCAGTTCTTAAAGTTCAAGCCAAGCCTTTTCACGTAATGGCATCGGTAATTGGAAAAGTCCAGAAGAGAAAATGACCACAACCTAAGAACATTTCTTGCAGGAGGAGGAAGGGGGCAGGCAACGGAAATGCCACTCAACACTCTTCTGAAGTGAGACAAAAGTATATCAAGACCGTTCCTCCTACTTAAAAAAAAAAAAAAAAGTGCAAAACAGCCTTTTTTATTATTATTAACAACAACAAAAAAGAGGTGCTTTTTTTCCCCCATTATCCAAATAATGGATGTTATTTCTCACATTAGGTCATAAAAAAAAAGTAATAAAAATAATACAACTAAATTAAAACCAGGGCATTGGGCCTCTCATCCCTCCCTTCCTGGCCTCTGGGAGCCATACAGCCTTCAAGCTCCCTCTCACTAAAGTGCCAGCCATGGGACCCTGCTCCACTCAGGCTGCTGGAAGTGATACCCCACCCTCCAAGTCTTCCCTGGAGAGCCAGCTTCCCCAGGCTCTGCCCTTCTCCCCTTTGTGCTTCAGATGCAGAAAGCCTGCCTGCTCAGAGGATTTTCAATAAGGTCAGCAGTTTCCTCCCTGCTGGGAGAAGGTGGCCACAAAAACCAACGGAAGATAGACAGCCTGGGCTGACACAGTCAACCACCCTCATTCGGCCCCACCCCTCAAAAAATAACATAAATACAAAATCTTGTCATTCCCCCATCAATAATGGGGTCCATGACCAGCAATCCGAAAGGAGATGGCATCCTTAGCTCCCAAAAGCAATGTCGTCCATATCTGATACCCTCCCGACCCCCTACCACCACTCCAGCCTCTCATTCTCGGTCCTTCATTTTTTAACATAAACAATAAAAAAGATGTGATAACCTCTCCATAAGAGATAAAGATATGTCTGGATGAGCTTTTCGTTTTCTTTAAACATCCTAAGAATTCACTGTCTGCTTGACCACTGATGCTTTAAAAATTGAGTTCTGGCCTAGGGACAGCAAGTCTTACCAAATTACTGGTTTCTTCATTCTTCACGATCACATGAGCTAAATCTTCTATAACACAAGCAGGAGGAGCTAGAATGCCCTAGGAGACACACAAAGACCCGACCACCAAGAGATTCCAGCGCTACCCAGGTCCCATGCTCCAAAAATTTCAGAAATACTAAAACTGACTAAATTTGAGTCAATCTGATGGCCATGAGCCAAACAGAGTCACCAGAATGCTGTTAAATATTTCATCAGGCTGTAGGACATCTTAATAATCCAGCCCTAGGAATGTCCCTCAACATCTGTGGAATTTAGAGCTGTAGGGCCTGAAAGACCCCAACCCAGACAAAGGAAATCTCGGACTCGTGAAAGCCACACAAGTTTGGTCAAGCAAATTTGGGAAAGGGCTCTCTGAAAATGACCAGCAGCATCATGGCATTCCCAACACAATGGTTCTCAAATTCCGCTAAAAAGAACATTCACCAAATATTTTCTTACTGTGTTTTACCGAAACAGAGATCATTACAAACAGCACAAAGGGTGTGAAACAACTATGTATAAACCCAGGAGACTATCTTTACAGCAGAGCAAAAGTTCTCTGGATGCTCCACACAAGCCAAAGGTGAGAAACACACGTCAGGGAGGGAGCCTGGAGCTTCCCGGAGTCGGGCTACGGATGCGCTGCGGCGGCTCGGGTCCCAGGGCCCAGGCGCCCAGCTCCCGGTCANCCCCCAACCCAACCCCGGTCCGGAGGGAGTTTTCCGGAATGTAGCGCCAACCGCACCCAGCGCCACCGACCTTGCCACACTCGCGTCTTCTTCCTCAGTGGTCTGGGTTCAGACTACCCAGAGGAAAGAGGCTAGCCAATAACAGGAACTTCGGGGGTCTAGACTCACAAATTTGCCTTTTCTCTTCCAACAGCCCTTCCCAGTTCCTAACGTCCCCACGACTGTTCCCTCTCAAGGTTTAAATTTTTGGGCAATGACCCTCCAGACTACTTGTAGTGGCTAAAAGGAAGAATCTCGGACGCTGCTTAAGTGAGACCTTCTTGCATTAAGGACTCAGAGCGTCCTGAACGCCTGAAAGTTTGAGAAGCCCGTTAGGCCACACCTCCCTGATCACCTACTGATGATCTGTGAGGTATCCATACCAGAAAATTCTAAAAACAGTGGTTCTTAATCCTGACAGCTCTGACCAGGCGTTGAATTTATCTAAGAGATTATGGAGTATTTCAGTGCTAAGTTCCCATGTCCAGAGTTCTGAGCCCAAATATAGTCATTTTTGTTCCTCATAAAGCTTTCCAGATAATTCTAACATGTGGTCAGGGCTAAGAATCATTTTAAGATTTATCTTTTCTTCGAGCCTAGGTAGCTCCGGTTTCTGGGAAAGGAACGTCTTCCTCTCACCCTTCCCAAATCCCAACAACAAAAAACAAGTTGAAGACGCAAACTCCCAAAGGGAAGGCTCACAGCCTAAATGGTTTTCAACCAGAACAAAAACTCACCTTGAGAAAGGTGACCCAGATTCCTTACTGCCACCTGAGCATGGGCTCCTTAAATTCAGGAAAACGGTCCTTTATGAGCCAAAACCTCTTAACTGAATTTAGAATAATGTAGCCCAAGATGAAATCTGCTGTTAAACCGTTGCCCCGGTGGACCTGGACTGCAAAAGCCTAGGGTGTGTCAGACACCAACCCTGGCTTTCCCCGAGACTTGTATCACTTCTTTCTAATCTTCCAGTGACCTTAAGTAACCACAATCAGGAGTTTGGGACAGGTACCATTAACTCCCCTAATTGTTCCCTCTGGCTCCTCTTTAGGTTTTGCCTTCTTTGGCTGGTGGGCCATAGTTTCATCTCATTTGCCTCCAAGTAGGGTTCCATTGTGCCCCTCATTTATCAGCAAGTAATTAGTGATTTATTTGCAGTTTTATTGAGAAACGATTGACATATCTAACCATATAAATTTCAGGTGTGCACATGATATATATATATTGTGAAATGATTACCACAGAAGGTTCGGCTAACATCCATCTTCCTGTATAGATGCAGTTGTTAAAAAGGAAGGTAAAATGTCTCCTTGTGATGAGAATTCTTAGAATTCACTCTCTTGACCGCTTTCCTATATATCATATGGCAGTGTCAGCTCTAGTCATCATGCTGTACAACACGCCCCTGGTACTCATTTATCTTATAGCTGGAAGTTTGTACCTCGTGACCACCTTCTCCTAATTCCCCATTCCTGGCCCCACCGCCTCTGGTGACCACAAGTCTAATCTCTTTTTCTATGAGGTTGTTGGTTGGTTGGTTGGTTGGTTTTTTAAGATTCCACATATGGTGAAATCATACAATATCTGTCCTTGTCTGACTGACTTAGTGTAGTGCCCTCAAGGCACTCCATGCTGTCATAAGTGGGAGGATTTCCTGTCTTTTTCTTTTTAAGTTTATTTTGAGAGACAGCAGGGGAGAGAAAGAGAGAGATAGAAAGAGAAACCCAAGAATCCCACTGTCAGCACAGAGCCCAACATGGGGCTCGATCCATGAACTGTGAGATCATGACCTGAGTGGAAATCCAGAGTCAGAAGCTTAACCGACTGAGCCACCCAGGCACCTCAAGATTTCCTGTTTTTTGGGGGGGGTTTAGGGTTTTTTTTATGGCCGAAGAATATTCTATTATACAAACACATACAGAGCCCAGCACAGTGGAGACACTCTAAATATTAAATACCTGAGATCAATGGAATGGAATGGAATAGAAAGTTCTTATCACATATATCTCGCTATACTTGCTTTCCAGCATTCATTTTTCCTGTCTCCAGTTACCAGCATCACCATTTTTTCATCATTCCTCACTGACTTTTAATCCTAAATGTCTATCATGAGCCAAATGGTGACCCCCTGCAAAAAGCTATTTCTACGTCCTAATCCCAGAACCTGTGAACATTACCTTTAGAGGGCAGAAGATGGGATTAAACTAAAGATCTTGAGACACTTGTCTTGGATTATCCAGGTGGTTGGAAACACAATCACAAATGTCCTTAGGAGAGAAAGGCAGAGAGGATTTTAGACAGAGAGGGGAAGAAGCCATGTGATCACAGAGGCAGCGTGATTGATGGAGTGATGTGCCAACAAGCCAAGGCAGGCTTGGAGTCACCAGAAGGTGGAAGGGGCAAGAAATAGATTGTCTCCTAGAGGCTTTGGACAGAGCCCAGCCCTACCCCCACTACCATGAGACAATAAAACTTGTATTGTTTGAAGCTACCCAGTTTGGATGATTTTTTATGGCAACCGCAGGAAACCAGTACAATCCTGGAGTCCATAGAGAGGCGCATGATCCAGTTAACTCAACAGGATTCCATATGGCACTCACTATAGCAATTGGGAAAGAGAAGCTCTGTTTTCCACTAAGGCAGCCCATCCTGAGAGAAACAATGTGGAGACATTAGCCTGATATGCTGCGAAAGACGGATAAACACCTAGTGGTGATGATGTCATTTGACCTTCTGGATCCAGCTATATCTGAAACTAGGTCTATCCTGGATTTTCAGTTATATCACCCAATTAATTTCCCATTTTACTTAAGCCAGTTGGCACTGGGTTTCTGTCACAAGCAGCCCAAAGAATTCTGGCTCATGGTCCTTTTGTTATTGGTATAGAGTTCTGAGTTACATGTGAGCATCAACAAGTTAGTATAAGTATGTTTCAAATATTGCATGGATCAGATGCTAAAAAAAATATTATTTATCTGAAATTCAAATTTACCTGGGCATCCTGGTTGTTTAGTTGTTGGCTTTTGCTAAGGCAATCCTGTGTTGGAAAAAGTTTTTTTATTGATCATCAGAAATAAAAAGCCAGGTTGTTATAGCACAAAAGAAGATAAGAATAATCTTTCTAAAGTAGGTGCTTCTACTAATTTTAGACATTCAAGTAATTATCTTTGGGGCTCAGTCAGTTAAGTGTCCAACTCTTTATTTCGGTTCAGGTCATGATCTCATGGTTTGTGGGTTGGAGCTCCATCGGACTCTGTACTGACAGTTCACTATTCTCAGGAGAATCAAGGGTTCTCTCCCTCTCCGTTTTATCTCTGCCCCTCGCCTGTGCTCACTCGCTTGCGCTCTCTCTCTCTCAAAATAAATTAAAAAAACACAAATAACTATCTTCAGTGTCCTGTATTAATTGGGGTTGTAAAACAGTGTAATTATACCCTCATGGTGTTGTGATCCTTACTGTGTTTTGAAGCTGAGAAAGAGATACTCAGTTTTTAAAGGTCTCCTACCACTGACCAAAGAAGTAAAATGGTGTCTTTCTATGTTGTGAAACCTACAACTTCTTTAAAACTGATGCCTTTACAGAGCTGTGTTCACAGTTGTTTCTGGCTGGTGTAACATATGTGCTACGGAATGGTCTAGAAGGAAAGGATTTTCAAGGACCCATCTGGAGAGGCAGGGATGCCTATCAGCTTCCTTGAGCAGAGAGGAAAAAGGCCAAGCTGAGGGTACCCTGAAATCTGGGGACCAACCTGAAGACATGATGTTTTGCCTATACAGGTAATACCACAGCCCAGGATAAGTGCCTGTGTTTTGCACCAAAATGAAGTTGTTCTGCTTTACTGACATTTGCATCTCCTTTGTTCTCAAAATATGTTCCCTCAGCCTCTTCAGAAAAGACTTCTGAGGTAGGTTGGTTCTTTGACCTTGAGACTTAGGAATATAGAATGGCAGATTCACAGTTTCATGTTGCAGCAATATTAAGAACACTTGAAAATGTGCAAACAAACTCCCTGGCTCATGGCTTTTCTATTAGAGCTGGTTTTCCAGTGATGGTTGGAAAAAAAGAGGTATTTCTTGAGAATACAGTTTGAAATGTCAGTTGTGTTTCAGTGGTTTCCATGCTTTGTTTTGATGTGTATTCTTTCTTCATACAAGTATGTACTTAAGTGCTGTGGGATAGAGCACACACACCTGGCTCCCTCTGCTAGCTTAATTTATGTGCCCGCTGACTTGCTGTCTTACCCAATCTGGCAAGTTCCCCACACCTAGCAAGATCTTCCAACAATCTGACTGAAGAACCACTGTGTCCACCCAGAGTGAGGTCACACCCTTACAGTTACCAGATGGGTCATGCCAGGTATTAGTCATGGGAAAGGATTTTTAAACTGAAACATATTTGACATATAACATTGTGTAGTTTTAAGGTGTATGACATGTAAGGCCATTTACACTTATATAATGTCATATGACTGCCATTGTAGCAATAATCAGCAACTCTATGAGGTCCATAATTATCTTTTTTAGTGGTTGGAATAATTAAGTTCCAGTCTCTTGGCAAGTTTGAAGAGTGTAATACAATATTGTGGTCTATAAGAGACTTTGGTTTTTTAACAATGATTCATGAGGGTGGAGGAGAGGGGTCTACTATTGACCTTTAGGTAAGTATCCTGCACACAGACAAAAAAAAATGCTCCCTCCAGCAATACCAATAGTGGCTGCAATTGACAAACACTGGTCTCAACAGAGAATCTAATGATCCAGGGGGCAAAACAAGGACACTAGCCATGTAGAAGGACCTGGGATGATGGATCTTTTTCCCCTGGAGGCTTCCACTTTATGGGACATGAACTTCAAACCCCAAAAGGGAGCCTTGCTTTGTACATCATTTTAGGATGAGGTTCAGCTGCTAGTAACAAGAAGCCTAAATAGTGGTGGCTTAAGCTCACCAAGGTTTCATCTCTCACAGAATAAGTCTTTGAGTGGACAGTCTTGGCAGAGATTCAAGCTCCACTGTGCCCAGATAGGTGCACATTCGCCTCATTCACAGGGCCCCAGATGGGTGTTTCAGCTGAAGCTGTCACTTCCACATTCCACCCAGATGACAGGAGAGGACAAAGGGCTTTTTCCCACCCTTTAAGCCACCTCTTAGAAGTTGCATATGACATTTCTGATTACATTCCCTGGCTAGATGTTAGGCACATGCCCACACCCAGCTGCAAGGTATCTGGGAAACAGAGGTTCATACTCTGGGTTGCCATGTGCCCAGCTACAAGCCATGGGTAGTGTTTCCCAAAAAGAAAGGAAGAAGGGATCTTTAGCAAGAGCTGGCAGTCTTTGCTCTTCCTGGGGAGGCTGATTACCTGCACCTGTGCCAGGGAAAACCCTAATATTTTGGTCAAGCTGCGTTTCAGTGGTCCAGCCTAGACTCGGTAATGGAAGAGGAAAGCATTGGCTTGCTTTGGCCCCCAAATTCTTTGATGGTTATCTATAGAGGCTGGGGACTGAAATCTAAGTGGGGGCATATGACTGCTCGACAGAAAGACTACAGCAGAATGCATGCTGAGCCTAGGTCACAAAAGGGCCCACCAGCCCCAGCCAGGGTCTCAGCTAACATCTGCCATCAACTGCCAGACGTGTGTAGGACAAAAGCCCCAGATGATTCCCCCATGGATTCTGGGCACCCGTGCCCAGCCCGAATTTTCCATCTGAATGTGGCCGCAGAAGTGCCCAGCTGAGCCCAGTCAGCACGCCAGCCCTAAGAGATAACCATAAAATGCTTGTTGTCTTAAGCCACTACATTGTGGGGTGGTTCATTATGCAGTAACGAATAACCAGAATGCCAGCAGGGCACTGATACTTTAGCATTGACCAACCCTCCAGTACCTTTCTGACACCAGCAGCTAAAAACCCATCAGGATAGGCATCAAGGACACAGTAACTAAGGGCCCAGGGGAAGGATGGAGGTTTCAGGCAGAGAGGGTGTTGCGAGAGTCAGCTACTCCTCCTCAACAATGGCTGCTTCTTCAGCCCTTGACCTTGGTGGCACTAGTTTATTGCACAATACTTACAGAAAAAAAAATACAGGATGTGAATAAAAGAGGGGGGGATGTATTATGTGTGCCCAGGACCAGGACTGAAAATCAGCAAAGACAAAGTATCCAAAAATCTAAATAGTATACACTCCCGTGTTCTGTGTTCATCCTACACAGAATCGTGAGGAACACAACTTCTGTGTCTATTTTGGGGCTCCTCTGTTCTCAGTTTTCCCTCTGTCCCCCAGATCCAACCTCCCAGGGGCTCAGTTTCTGCTGTCAGAAGCCTAGGTACCTCCCAAGGCATTGCCTGATGATCACATCACATTGAGCCTGGACTTCCAGAGACTTGAAGCCTTAATTCACCATTTCCTCCACTTGCTCTGACATCCAGACCCGTCACAGGGCAGGATGGTGGTACCTTGGATATATAAAGAGAGCACAGCTGCTTTCTTATATAGAATGAATCCTATCTCAGGACACCCGGCTGGCTCAGTCAATAGAGTGTGCGACTCTTGATCTTGGGGTTTTGAGTTCAAGTCCCCAGGAATGGCATGGACTGGGAGGGAACCAAACCCACCAGTTAATGTCTGTTTCAGTCTCTTTTGGATAAATACGCAGTCTTTCTGATTTGCTCTTTTTCCTCTGCTCTCTCTAGGAGTGTCTGCTGCAGGGAAGAATTAAACCTTGGACTCACTAGGCTGCCGGCTAAGAACCTAATCCATCCTGTATTCTGTTGCATCTTCCAACAAAGTGGCCTGGACTTGAGGCTTGAGGAGAGTTTTATCCCCCATGTCACAGAATCCTAATGTTAGGACCTTAGGTATCATTGGGTCCAACATCTTCTTTTTAAATGTTTTTGATTCTTATCTAATATATCTTTTTAAAAATTATTTCCAGCATTTCTTTCTGCCTCCTGCCTACACTGCTGATGGTGTTTTGGGGTCATGGTGGGGGTTCAGAGCCAATGGCCAAGAAGGAATTCTTGAAGTTGTCTTTGGTGCAAAAAAAAAAAGTGATTTTATTAAAGCACAGGGACAGGACCCATGGGCAGAAAGAGCTGCTGGTTGGGAGGGGGTTAGGGATAGCATAAGTCTCTAAGGAATTTTGGAAGCAAGGTTTCCAAGACCTTGAGGGGCTAGCTGTTGTGAAGAAAATGTCATTTATTACTGTTTAGTAAAACCTCAGTCATGCAGCCCTTCAGATGTGTATCAGGGGGCCATAGCCTGGAATATGATTGCCAACATATATCTTGGACGGGGGGAGGCTGGTGAAATAAATGAAGTTTCCAAAGGAATTTTTATATGTTAAAGTAGACTCACAGGATCCTAGAGGTGGGGATCATGTTAGGCTAAGATTCCCTTTTGACCCTAACAAAGTGTCATATTTGAGGCAGTGGAGCTCCTAGAGGAAGGTCATTCTGCCTATTTCAAGGACTTGTCAATGGGCTGTAGGCAGTAAGGGGAATTTAATTTTTCATTTGCCTTTGTTTCCCACATTGCCATGGCAAGCACTTAAACCTCCTGACATCTTGATGAGGATGACATTAGGGCTCCAGGAAACAGAAGCTATAGGTTTCTGGAGATTAGACTATGGATAAGACTACCTTTTTTTTGCAGTTTACTAAGTTCTCCATAAACTGAAGGAGACTCCTGTCCTGCATGACGGTGACCTCTGTCAGTCACCTGTTTGTTTTCTTTCCTTTCCTTTGTTCTTGGGCAGACAGGAATGTCCAAGGAATAGCACACATATCCCACTTTGGGGAGGGGGTAGCGTGTACTTTGCCATCAGCTTGCCTTATGCTCCCTCATCACCCGCCATCTCTGATCTTTGATCAGCAAAGCTGGAGGCTCTCAAATTTTTGGATTTAGGACTGCAAATTTTTAACTAAACACATTTAAAAATTATTGATGACCCCAAAGAGTTATTTTTATCATGTGGGTTTCACTATCAATATTTTAGACATTGAAATTGAGAAATCTTAAAAACATTCATGGTGTTCACAGTACCAATGACTTTGTAACTAATAAAAACACAGATGTTTTCATAACACATGTGTATCAGATAACATGTATGTACATCAACACTTTTAAATCAAGGTACTTGATCTTATTAATATATTAAGCAAGCAGATCTATTACACATTTGTTTTTTAACATATTGACAACTGTGTTTCAATATAATCAGTTTCTTTATTGTTTGTTTATTTACTTATTTATTTTTTGAGAGAGAGCAAGCCTGGAAGGGGCAGAGAGAGAAAAATCCTGAGCAGGCTCTGTACTGAAAGCACAGAGCCCGATGCAGGGCTCGAACCCATGGACTGTGAGATCATGACCTGAGCAGAAACCAAGAGTTGGATGCTGAACCACCTGAGCCACCGAGGTGCCCCTATTTTATTTTTATGCATATAAAGTTTTTCTTCTGAGAAGAGGTCCATAGACTCCTGATATAGGCACTCTGTGACTAGCACCGGAAAACCAGAAAGATGGAAAACAGTTCCACTGTTGTTTGAATTTCCAAAGCCCCTGTGATAGGGAGAAATGGAGGGTAGATTTCACCTCCAGAGGCCATTAGCCTCCTCTGGGCACCCAGGAGGCCTCCGCAGGGGCTTTCCCAAGCCTACAGCCCATCCTCCCTCCGTCTGAGTGCTGTGTTTGTCTAGGCCACAGACCTGTCTCCATTCACTTAGACACTGGTGAGAGTCACCTTCCTCTGCAGCCAGAAGCCCCCATGCACTGCCCAGGAGGCCTGTGTCAGTGTCAGCCACCCAGTTGTGCTTAGGCCCTAACAACCCACTTCTGCCTCTTTCTGAGATATCAGGTGGACCTAGGCCCTTACAAGGGTAGGTGCACTGTGGAACAGCAGGCCCTGACCTATATACTGGATCATGCTTAGGTTGGGTGGGATTGGTCAGAACCATCTGGAGATTTTCCTCTGCATTAGGTTGGAGAAAAGCTCGCTCCTATTATACACTAAAGAGGGAGGAGGTCTGGAGGCATGCAGTAATTTGCCCAGGAGATAATATTTTCCTATTGTTAATGTCTCTGAGCTCAGAAACAGAGCTGCTCCTTCAGCGGGCCTGGAGTGGCGGCAGCCCCAGATCTGGTGTTGCCTGTGGGAGCGAATGCTCACCGCCCCCCCTTCTTTGGTGCTGATTTCAGCAGTGTGCTCCTATTGCTATGGTAATGAGCCAGGAAAGCTTTTCAAGCCAGCCAGGGGAAGAGCAGCCTTCATAAAAGAAAGGATAAATCACCACAGTTTGAAATCCGGAAAGAATCAGAGAAGTGAGACGTGAGAAGTTGAATTAATGGTGGAAGAAAAAACACAGTAGCCAAGCCAGCTTAACCCAGGGGAGGGGCAGGGAGGCAGAGGGGGACATTCAGGAGGCTTGGGCATAGCTTGTCCTAACCCCAATGGTCTGCAAAAAAGCCTAACTGTTCCAGATGCCTGATAAGTACCAGGGGAACTTTATCTCCTTGTTTGCTTACATGGTCTTCTCCCTAACACATATGTGCATTTTTAAGCAGACCTTCCAGAGATAGAAATATATCTATCAAGTCACCAAAACACTTGACAATTTAAAATGTGTGTGTGTGTGTGTATACATTTTTTTAAATTTTTGCTTGTTCCGTACCAGAATACAGCACCACTCACAAAGCAGTAGTTGGAAAGGGGACAGAAGGAGGCACGTATTATAAGGGAGAGGAGAGGAACATGGAGAGGGGGTTGCTGAAGGCACACTTTTGAATTGTCTAAGATTCCCAGGACTAGGGTAAAAGAAAAATTATTCAGAACACTGCTAAGACCAAATGCTGGCAAGGATGTGGAACAATAAGAACTCTCATTCTTCGCTGGTGGGAAATGCAGAATGGTACAGAAACTCGGCAGTTTCTGACAAAACTAAACATGCCCTTCCCATATGACCCACGAATTGTGCTCCTTGGCCTTCACTTAAAGACAGTGAAAACTTATGTTCACACAAAAACTTGCACACGGATGTCTACAGAGACTATATTCATAACTGCCAAAACTTGGAAGCAACCAAGATGTCTTTCAGTAGATGAATGGATAAATAAACTGTAGTCTATTCAGACACTGAAATATTATTCAGGACTAAAAAGTAATGAGCTTTCGGGGCACCTGTGTGGTTCAATCCGTTAAGCATCTGACTTCAGCTCAGGGCATGATATCATGGTTCATGGGTTCAAGCCCCACATTGGGCTCTGTGCTGACAGCTCAGAGTCTGGAACCTGCCTCAGATTCTGTGTCTCTCTCTACCCCTCCCCTACTCACGCTCTGTCTCCCTCTCTCTCAGCCCCTCCCCTGCTTGGGCTCTGACTCTCTCTCAAAAAAAATAAGTAAACATTAAAAAAATTTTTGAAGTAATGAGCTACCAAGCCTTAAAAATATGTGGAGGAACTTTAAATACATATTACTGAGTGAAAGAAGCCAATCTGAAAAGACCACGTACTGTATGATTCCAACAATATGACATTCTGGAAAAAGCAGGACTGTGGAGAAAGTGGTTAAAAAGACCAGTAGTTACCAGGGATCAGGGTGAGAGCAGGATGAATGGGCGGGTCACAGAGTTTTTCCAGGGCAATGAAAATACTCTAATGATACACGTCATTATACATTTTTTCCATATACAACAGCTAGAGTGAACCCTAAGGTCAACTATGGAATTTTTAGTCATGTATCAGTATACGTTCATCAGTTGTAACAAATGTATCACACTGATGAGGGATATTAATGGGGGAGGCTAGGCATATGTGTGGAAAGGAAGGAAAAATATGGGAAATCTCTGTACCTTCCCCTCAGTTTTGCTGTAAACCTAAAACTGTTCTAAAAAAAACAATGATACAAAGGTACCAGGGTGACTCAGTTGAACATCTGGCTTGTGATTTTGGCTTAGGCCATGAATCTCACAGTTTGTGAGATCAAGCCCTGTGTCAGGCTCTGACGGAGAAAA
Source organism: Crocuta crocuta (assembly GCF_008692635.1). Classification (NCBI taxonomy): domain Eukaryota; kingdom Metazoa; phylum Chordata; class Mammalia; order Carnivora; family Hyaenidae; genus Crocuta; species Crocuta crocuta. Next base: position 3,649,737 of record NW_027551560.1, read on the forward strand.
GACACTTTTTAGTAGATCAGTTTCTTAGCTGTACTAAATAAAAACATAAATACCTAAATTCTTGATTTTTAAGTCATCCCCTCACCCAGTGTGGGGCTCCAACTCACAACCCCAAGATCAAGAGTTGCATGCTTTTACCACTGAGCCAGACGGATGCCCCAGTTGTACTTAATATTTAGATACAATGAGGGGCACTTGGGTGGCTTGGTCAATTAGGCATTCAACTTTGGCTCAAGGCATGATCTCACATTTCATGAGTTCAAGCCCTGCTTTAGGCTCTCTGATGTCCGTGCAGAGCCTGCTTTGTATCTTCTGTCTCCCTCTCTCTCTGCCCCTCCCCTACTCATTCTCTTTCTCTGTCTCTCAACATTTTTTTTTTTAAATGCTGGTCATTAAAAAATATTTATCTACAATGAGGGGCGCCTGGGTGGCTTAGTTGGTTAGGCATCCGACTTTCACTTAGGTCATGATCTCACGGTTCATGGGTTCGAGCCCCGCATCGGGCTCTGTGCTGACTGCCAGCTCAGAGCCTGGAGCCTGTTTCAGTCTGTGACTCCCTCTCTCTCTGACCCTCCCCTGCTCACGCTGTCTCTCTCTCTGTCTCTCTATTAGAAATAAATTTAAAAAAAAATATTTATCTACAATGAAATGCATGGACATTTGGACACTGGTTGGGTTTTGATAAATGCATTTTCCTGCATATCTACAAAACCCTATAGCATATTACTGTCACCCCATCTCTCATGCATCCTTTCCAGCTGATCCTTGCCCACCCAGAAAGGCAACTACAGTTCTGAATTTTTCCTCTGCATGGGTTGGCTTTTTATTATTTTTTATTTTTTAGAGACAGAGAGAGACCAAGTGAGCACACACACGAGTAGGGGAGGGAAGAGAGGAGGAGGAGAGAAAATCCCAAGCAGTCTTAACACTGTCAGCACAAAGCCCACCGGAAGGCTTGATCTCATTAACCATCAGATTGTGACTTGAGCTGAAACCAAGAGCTGGACATTTAACTGACTAAGCCACCCAGGCACCCCTGGGTTGGCTTCTTAAAGACTTATTTCCACTTAAGCTTCCCAGGGGCCTGTATTTGCCACGTTGTTCTCAAGCCCCCTCAAAATTCAGTGGATGCTGGGCTATAAGGAAGAAAGATGGGAAAGGAAAATTCCATTTTTAAATTTTTTTTGAAGATCTATAGAGGCTGATTATTCTCAAATCTTAAAGTAATTTTATATAGCACAAAAGAGTTACCCCCCCCCCAAGCAAAAGATTAAAAAGAATAGCCAGCCAAGTCGGCCACAGTTAATTAATCACAGTTTCCAAAACACCACCACAGTGCGAGCTCACACCTCCACAGTGCGAGCTGTCTGCAGAGAAGCAGGCTGTTTTCTCCTCACCCAGGACTACCAGTGAGCTCCTAGTCTACCTTCCCTGCCTGCATCCTTCTTAAGGACTAGCTTGTACTCCCTGTAGCTCTGTGGTAGACACAATAGCCCATCCAGGTAGGACGGGCAGGTATTACTGTCCCTATTTTATAGAAGAGAAAAGTGAGGGTCAGATGGCTTAAGTACACACAGCCAGTGAGTAGCATGGTAGGTCTTTTAACCTGCCCCCAGCTGCCCTTTTCAGACTACAGTCTAAATGACTGATAATGGCTCCCTGGACATTCTCACCAACTAGGTGTCAACATTGACTAGTGTCCAAGTGAAATACTACTATTTATCTGTTAGGACAGAGACCCATTGAGTTGTATTTGTATGAAGTGATCTAAGATAGAGAGGGAAATCTGCTCTCTGGGAAGAGATTGAAAGCATCTGGTTCAAATGCAATGGCATCAGCTTTTTTTTTTTTTTTTAAAAGTAATCTCCATACCCAAAGTGGGGCTCAAAGTCATGACCCTGAGATGAAGAGTCATATGCTCTACCAACTGAACCAGCCAAACGCCCCAAGTCATCTGCTTTTTGATCCTTCATCCCTTTAGCTAAAAGATTGAGTTCTTGACAGTGGGATTTGGGGACAGACCTTAAGTGGAGAGGCAGCCCTCAGGCATCTTGGACTTGAATCCACAGCTCACAGTGAGCCTGCGTACACTGTAGAACATGAAGGAAAGTGCTACAGAGCCTGTCACCTTGATCAAGTTAGTGTTGGGCCCAGTGTTTAAGAATATTGATTCCATGATGGGGCGCCTGGGTGGCTTAGTCGGTTAAGGGTCCGACTTTCGCTTAGGTCATGACCTCACGGTTCGTGGGTTCGAGCCCCGCGTCGGGCTCTGTGCTGACAGCTCAGAGCCTGGAGCCTGTTTCAGTCTGTGACTCCCTCTCTCTCTGACCCTCCCCTGCTCACGCTGTCTCTCTCTCTCTCCTAAAAATAAATAAAACATTAAAAAAAAAAAAGAATATTGATTCCATGAGTAGGAGAGCCTGAGTGACTTAGAGAGCTGAGCATCTGACTCTTAATTTTGACTCAAGTCAGATCCCAGGGTTGTGAGACTGAGCCCTGCTTTGAGCTCCATGCTAAACGTAGAGCCTGCTTAAGATTGTCTCCCTCTCTCTCTCTCCCTCCCTCTCCCACTCCTTCTCCCTCCTTCTCTCCCTCCCACCTTCTCTCTCTTTCTCTCTCAAATGAAAAAAAAAGGAATATTGATGCCATGGGTAGAGTGGTGTCCATAAATCTGGATTTTAAATGAAGATCCTAAGTCACTGCTCTACACTTTGAAAATGCTGCCTTGGGAATAAAGGAAATGAAATGTGACACAACATTGATAGTGCAGAACCCAGAGAGAATCTTCCAGCTCATACACATACCAAATCAAGGGTGAGTATTGGGTTCCAAGGGGTGCTGTAACAAATCAGCACAAACTGGGTAGCTTAAGAAAACATAAATGTATTCTCTCACAGTTCTGGAGGCTGGAGGTCTGAATCCAAGATGTCGGAAGGGCCATGCCCTCTGAAGGCTCCAGGCAAGGGCCCTTCCTGGCCTCTTTCAGCTTCTCCTTGATGCTGGCCATCTTGGCATTCCTTGGCATAAGTACACCACTCCAATCTCTGCCTCTATCTCTGCCTGGCCCCCTTCTCTGTGCAAATCTGTGTGTCTGTCCTCTCTACTTGTAAAGACACCAGTGGTTGGATTTAGGGCCCACACTAATCCAGTGTAGACCTCATCTCAATTTATGCCTTAATTATATCTGCAAAGACTCTATTTCCTAATAAGGTGGTATTTACAAGTACTGGGGGTTGGGACTCAAACACAAATTTTTGGTGAACACAATTCAACCTATTATAGGGTGCTGTACTCAAAGCTTGATCCTCAGACCAGCCACCTTGGTCTCACTTAGGAGCTTATTAGAAATGCATAAGTGTCTGACTTTGGCTTAGGTCATGGTCTCATAGTTCATAAATTCGAGCTCCACATTCTGCTCTGTGCTGACAGCTCAGAGCCTGGAGCTGCTTTGGATTCTCTCTCTCTCTCTCTGTCCTTCCCCCACTCATGCTCTCTCTCTCTTTCTTTCTCTCACTCTTTCTCTCTCACTCACACAAAACTAAATAAACATTTAAAAATTAAAAAAGAAAAAGAAAAAAGAAACACATAATCCTGAGATGAGAATCTGCATTTCAGCAGGGTGCCCTGGTGATTAGTCTGCACATTAAAGTTTGAGAAGTGCTGTTTTATAAGTCTGAAGAATTCTGAATAAAAATGGTCACATGTGCTTTTCACACCTAATCCTGGGGAATAGGGTTTGTTGTTCCTGAAATTCCCAGCTGGATTCCAGCATCCTGTTGGAATTAACTCTTCAACCCCATAGCAACACATTCTTTGGAGAACTGGCTCTGGTAGTTACTTTCACAGGTGACAGAGACTAGCCATTGGCCCCTGGTGTCTGTTCTCTTCTTTGCAGTAGCAGGAACCTTGAGTTTCCATGGGGCATGGGACCACCTTGACTCTCTTCTCCAGTTCCCCACCTGCCCTGGCAGGAAACTCCGTCCATATGGTTAAGTTCTGGCCAGTGGGATGGAAGAAGGGCTGTATGTAATTCCTGGTGTTGTTGAAAACAAACCTCCGTGCTTCAGGGCCAAAATACGCCTTGAAGACTGAGTTTGGGATACAGAGGAACAATAGCTTTATTGCTTTGCCGGACGAAAGAAGCTACAGCAGGTTATGGCCTTCAAAACACTGAGAGCCCTCTTGGAGGAAGGGGCTGGGTGGGGGAGGTGAGATTCATAGGAAAATACAGAATCTAGATGGTTTGGACAGGAATTATGTATGCTGCTAGCCTCATTCGTCACATTTTCAAGGTGGTGCCGCATTCTGGATACAAAAGGCTAAGAAGGGAGGAGAGGAGGTTTGCAAAAGGAAGGATAAAGTTTCCTTTAAAATCAAGCTTTGCTAAAGCATTAGCACAGTCATTTTTAAAATTATTATTATTATTTTTTTTTTTTTTAGGGAGAAAGACAGAAGGAGCACAAGTTGGGGAGGGGCACAGAGGGAGGAAGACTCAGAATTGGAAGCAGGCTCCAAGCTCTGAGCTGTCAGCACAGAGCCCGATGTAAGGCTCGAACCCATGAACCCTGAGATCATGACCTAAGCTGAAGTCGGACACCCAACCAACTGAGCCACCTGTGCGCTCCAGCACAACCATTTTGATTTTTGTTCAACTTTATGTTTTTAAGCGGTTTCACTGGAACATGCCCCTGCAAGAAGGAATGTGAGCTTTCTTTTCTCCAGCCGCCATCCAGCTGCAAAGCTTGGATGGTGCTGAGTCTTGGGCTCTGTTAATGCAGACTATAACTTAGTTTCAAGAAGAAAGAAGGAGATGGAACCTTTTTTCTTTTGCTTAAATATTTCAAAATAAATTACAGGGGCACTTAGCTGGCTCAGTCGGGAGAGCATGCGATTTTTGATCTCAGAGTTGCATGTAGGGCATGGAGCTTACTTAAAAAAATAAAATAAAATAAAATACAGTTCCAAACTCACTGCAGATACCTTAATATTCATATAGGGGAAAAACCCACATTGTTCTACATAGCCATTATTCAGATACCTAACAAAATTAATAATAATTTTCCTAATATCATCTGTACTGTCCTTATTCAGATTTCCCCAGCTGGGGATTTGTCTTGACCTGTGTTTGCACAACAAGCCTGCTGTTTTTTTCTTAGCTGTTCATTTGAGCTGTTTGGGACCGGCCCCACCCCTACCCCCCTGTGTTACTGACAACTGTCTTGAAGGGGAACTTCATGGGGGGTTGGCTGGGTCAGTTAAGCATCGATTTAGGCTCAGATCATGATCTCAGTTTGTGAGTTCAAGCCCTGCTTTGGGTTCTGGGCCTACAGCTCAGAGCCTGGAGCCTGCTTCAGATTCTGTGTCTCCCTCCCCGCCCACTCCTGCTCATGCTCTGTTTCTCTCTCTCTCAAAAATTGGGTGCCTGGGTGGCTCAGTCGGTTAAGTGTCCGACTTCGACTCAGGTCATGATCTCACAGTTTGTGGGTTCAAGCCCTGTGTTGGGCTCTGTGCGAACAGCTCAGAGCCTGGAGCCTGCTTCGGATTCTGTGTCCTCCTCTCTCTCTGCCCCTCTCCTACTTGTGCTCTGTCTCTCTCTCAAAAATAAATAAACGTTAAAAATTTAAAAAAAAAAACACTTTAAAAAAGGTGGGGGGAACATCAGCTATGCCTACTTGATTTCAAATCCTTGTGTCTTGTTATAACAACTGGGGCTAAGCACCAAATTGAGCTTCCCAGCTCTTCTAAAACTTTGCTTCTAGTAGAAGCAGCGCTAACTCAGATTCTGCTTTAAGCCAAGACAGGGAAACAGGAAACAGTTTTAGAAACTAAATAAGACACTTTGAAACAACACAACCAAAGAATAAATGAAAGGGGAAATTTGAAAGTATATGGAAACAAATAAAATTGCAAACATGCTGGAATTTGTGCGAGCCTACGAAGGGGGAAATCAGAATACTAAATGCCTATATTAAAAAAGAAGAGGGGCTCCTGGCTGGCTTGGTTGGTAGAGTGAGTGACTCTGGATCTCAGGGTTTTGAGTTCAAGCCCCATGGAGGGTGTAGAGATTGCTTAAAAAATATAAAGTTAAAAAATAATAATAGGGGCGCCCGGGTGGCTTAGTCCGTTGAGCGTCCGACTTTCGCTTAGGTCATGATCTCGAGGTTCGTGGGTTCGAGCCCTGCATTGGGCTCTGTGCTGACTGCCAGCTCAGAGCCTGGAGCCTGTTTCAGTCTGTGACTTGCTCTCTCTCTGACCCTCCCCTGCTCACGCTGTCTCTCTCTCTCCTAGAAATAAATAAAAATATTAAAAAGTAAATAAATAAATAAAATCTTTAAAATAATAATAATAATAATAAAAGAAAAAAGAAGGAAGGTCTCAAATCAGGTTCCACCTTAAGAAACTAGGGAAAAAGGAGAGCAATTGAAACCCAAAGAAAGCATAAGAGAGGAAATATCAAAGTAGAAATCAATGATACAGAAAATAAAAACAATAGACAACATATAGGCAAGGGTCATTGAGAAGATCAATAACATTGATAAACCTCTATCCAGACTGATCAAGAGATGACACAAATTACTAATGTAAAGAATGAGGGTAGTGATGGCTATAGATATTGACAAGGTAGGAGAATATTATAAACAACTTAATGCCAATAAATTCAACACCTTAGTTGAAATGGACAAATCCCTTGAGAGACAGAAACTACCTTTGCTCACTGAAGAAAAACATACCTAGCCAGAATTGCCCTGTATTTATTAAGGAAATTGAAGTTGCAGTTAAAACCATTCCATAGGGGCACCTGGGTGGCTCAGTCGTTTAGCATCTGACTCTTGATACTGGCTCAGGTGATGATTCATGGTTCATGAATTTGAGGCCTGCATCAAGCTCTGCACCAACAGTGCAGTCTGCTTGGGATTCTCTCTCCCTCTCTGTCTGCCCCTACAACTCACACACATGCACACACACACACACAAGCTTTTAAAAAAATGCCATCTGTGTCTGCTACCTGGTGCTTCTCAAAGTTAGGCTCCTACGACTGGAAAATGGAGCACCACATCTTTCCTGATGATCACGTTTCAAAGAGAAGGCTTCCAGAGTCTTAAGATATTCCTTGAGTTATAGAAACATGTGTATATCATTTTTTGAACATTTTAATTTATTTTTTGAGAGAGAGCATGAGCAGGGGAGAGGCAGTGAGAGAGAGAGAGAGAGACAGAGAGAGAGAGGATCAGAAGCCGGCTCTGCGCTGACAGCAGTGAGCCCAATGTGGGGCTCGAACTCATGAACTGTGAGATCATGACCTCAGCTGATGTCAGAACCTCAATGGACTGAGCCACCCAGGCACTTTGTCTTAGGATTTACAATTCAAGGATTTACAATTTCAAGTTTTCTAAAGCAAATGCTCTAAGACGAAGGAAGTCAGGGGCTTATCTTGTCTTGGCTGGGACAAACAGTAAATTCTTTTGGCAGCTTGAGCTTTCCCAGGCGGGGGCTCAGTCATTCCAGGCCTTAGGCTACTAGGCACCATTGTAGAGTCTCACAGTGTTGGGGGGCTGGATGGAGTCTTTATTGCTGAAACGTTTTGCCATTCTCAATACATATGTCAAATATCAAAGTATACACTTTAAATGTGTACAATTTATTATCTGCCACTAAAGCTGCCTTACCCTCAAAAAAAAAAAGCTGCTTTTCAAAAGAAAACAGGGGCACCTGTGTGGCTCAGTTGGGTAAGCGTCCAACTTCGGCTCAGGTCATGATCTCGTGGTTTGTGGGTTTGAGCCCCACGTTGGACTCTGTGCTGACAGCTCAGAGCCTGGAGCCTGTTTCAGATTCTGCGTCTCCCTCTCTCTCTGCCCCTCCCCCACTCATGCTCTGTCTCTCTCTGTCTCAAAAATAAATAAACATTAAAAAATAATAAAAAAAGAAAAAGAAAACAAAGGAAGACAGTGGTGCCTGCTTGACTTAAACAGTAGAACATGCGACTTGATCCTAGGGTCAAGAGTTCGAGGCCCATGTTGGGTGTATAGATTATTTAGAAGAAGGAGAAGAAAAGAAAAAATAAAGCCTTTAGAAAAAGAAAAGAAGGCAAAAAACATCTTGTTGACGCTGACCTCTTATAGGGGAGAGAACCAGAAATCCAGCTTCTCTATTGATAAAGTTTCTTGACTGAGACCAATGCAAAAGCTGAACACCTTTCTCAGATGTGAATTCTCCTAATCTTCTCAGACATAACTACTGTCTTTGGAAAGTCCAAGAGGCCTAGGACCCAAACCTTGTTTTGAATTGTTCTGATGGACAAGTTGATTTCTCTCTTTCTATCTCTCTCTCTCTCTCTTTTTTTTTTTTTTGGCTTGCCAAACGGAAAGTACACAATACTCCCTGATACTTTTTTTCCCAGCTGGAAAGCTACCATAAACTGCACTTTAAGGAGCATCATAAATGCTTATTGAATTTCATTTTTTGAATAGGTAATACATTCACATGATTCACGTGTTAAATATGGACACAGTGAAAAGTGCGCCCACCTGGTCTTCCTCCAATCAGCTCCCAACCGGAAAGACAGTCACTGTCACTAATTTCTTGTATATCCTTCCAGAGTTTTCTATATACATGCCCTCTATTCCACTCATTGAACTCTTGTCTACTGTTAGGCCAATACCATGGTACTTTGAACAGCATAGCTTTATAATAATTCTTGAAATCAAGCAGTGTTAAGTCTTCAACTTTGTTCTTTTCCAGACTTGTCTTTGCACTTCCAGTCTTTTGCATTTCCATTTGAATTTTATTTTGTTTTCTTTATGCTTTTTTTAATGTTTACTTATTTTTGAGAGAGACAGAATATGAGCGGGGGAGGGGTAGAGAGAGACAGAAACAGAATCTGAACCAGGCTCCAGGCTCCAAGCTGTCTGCACAGAGCCCAATGTGGGGCTTGAGCTCATGAACCGTGAGATCATGCCCTGAGCTGAAGTAGGATGCTTAACTGACTGAGCCACCTAGGCGACCTTCCATTTGAATTTGAGAATCAGCTTGTCCATTTCTACAAAAAAAAAAAAAACATGCTGAGATTTGGATTGGGATTGCATTCAATACACACACACACACACACACACACACACACTGTTGCTTCTCTTCACCCCAAATAAAGAGTGCTATTATGGAGGCGGGCCTGGGTGGCTCTGTCAGTTAAGCGTTCAAATTCAGTTCAGGTCATCATCTCACCTTGGTGGTCTGAAGCCCTACAATGGGCTCTGTACTGACAGATGGGAGGCTGGAACCTGGAATCGGGAGCCTAGAGCCTGGAGCCTGGAGCCTGCTTCGGATTCTGTGTCTCCCTCTCTCTGCCCCTCCCCCACTCATGCTCTGTATCTCTCTCTCTCAAAAATAAATAAAAACATTTTTAAAAAATTTTTCAGAGAAAGCTATTGGGCGCCTTGGTGGCTCACCTGGGTAAGTGTACAACTTTGGCTCAGGTCACGATCTCACAGTTCGTGGATTTGAGCCCCACATCGGGCTCTGTGCTGACAGCTCTGAGCCTGGAGCCTGCTTCAGATTCTGTATCCTCCTCTCTCTCTGCCCCTCTCCTACTTGTGCTCTGTCTCTCTCTCAAAAATAAATAAACATTAAAAAAATGTTTTTTAAATGCCATGTATAGGTGTCTCAGAAGTTATTTTAAATTAAATTCAAAAGATCTCAGAACCTAACACACTCATACTGTAACAAATTCAACATGTAGTGAAAAGTAAGTCCCACCCCACCCCCACCCCAACTCCTAATCTCCTATTTTCTGTCCTTAAAGGGAAATCTGATACCAGTTTTTGGGAATGCTGCTGGGTTTATTCTCTGCATATTCACATCCTCTCCCTCCCCCTTGCCACTTCCTGTCTCCACCAGCGGGGAACACATCATACACACTGTTCTGCTCCTTACTCTGGTCAGTGTCCAGTAGGTCCTAGGGTTATTCCCTCTTAGCACATATGGCTCTGCCTTGTTCTTTTTGATGGCTGCGTAGCCCTGTCCTTGGTGCTTTAAAGCCATGTATTTAACTGATTCATCCTCCATTTACTCAGCTCTGAAGTTGTGATCACACAGGCTTACCCCTGGCAGTCTGGGTATCAGCTGGGTTTATCCACTTCTATTCCACTTTATCCCATTGTTCATTTGCGGGCCCAAGGGATGTAGGAGTTTCTTGAGGATAGGAACTCCAGTCTCCAACCTGTATCCCTCACCACAAAGTAGTGTTCTGCTCTGCAAATTGCAGATCCAAAGAGAGAGCACAGCACAAAGTCTGCATCTAACGAGCTTCAACTCTGCAGAGTAAGCAGACTGTCATTTAAAGAGAAGGTGGCATCTTAGGAAAAACTCTCCAGGCTTGAAAGGCTGCTCTATGGTCTGTGAGAACACCCCCTCTGTATTTGGGTTCACATACCAAGTGTTTGTCTTCTGGAATTTTCTCACCACTCCCCTTAGAAAGGGTTTTGAAAGTTGTTGAAAACTCAGTGTGTGTAGTCACCGACAGGGCAAAAAGCCAGTTGTGGTTATTCAAGGTCTTTTTCAAAATCAAGCC
>NW_027551560.1:3660402-3757469 GCF_008692635.1 Crocuta crocuta
GGGGGGGGGCGGGGGGAGGGGAGAAAACAGGCTTGCATCAAACATTCTCTATAGCAGAGCTTAATCAACATCTACAAAGAAGGCTAGGTCACTTCTGCCTCCAAGCCCCCTCTTTGGTGGTGCGCGCCTTTTGTAAGGAGCCAGCTGGGTCCCCAGACACAGGCAGTATTTCTTTGGGCAGAGCAAAGGAACAGCTGTTCATTCATGAAGAACACTAGCGGTCTCCATAACAACCACTGTTAACTTGACTCTGCCAAAATATTGGAGTGGCCCTTGGTCTCCTGCTCTGGCTGCCTCTATGCCTGCGGCCCCTGGAGCCCATGCAGCGCTGTGAAATAGGTATGACCGGGGTCAGCGCCCTAAAACTAATTGAACCTATGAGCGAGGCAGAGTAGGTTTCTGAGTCTCTTCTGGAATCATTGTGAAATCGATGCTGTGTGTTTGTAAGATCTAGTCTAGAGAAACGTGCTGTGTTTGATTTGGACTTATTTTCTTGGTCATAAGATTAATATGCTGTCTAGAGATTTTATGTTTATTTGTTTTGTTACCCCGTAAGTAGCTGTCACAATAAGGGTCATTTACTTAGCATCTAGAGTCTTGTTTTACTTGATATCTTCAAGCACGTGTGTACTTTAGAGATAAGGGCCCTGAGAATTATGAATTACACAGTGTTTACCCTTCACACAAAACTGACATTGCACGCTGGTAAATCACTATGGGCATAAGATTTAGCAATATGTAGGGGCGCTTGGCTGGCTTAGTCAGTTGGGCGTCTGACTTCAGCTCAGCTCATGATCTCGCCGTTCATGGGTTGGAGCCCTGTGTTGGGCTCTGTGGTAACAGCTCAGAGCCTGGAGCCTACTTCAGATCCTGTGTCTCCCTCTCTCTCTGCACCTCCCCTGCTTATGCTCTCTCTCTCTCTCTCTCAAAAATAAATAAAACATTTCTCTCAAAAAATTTTTTTAAAGATTTAGCAATGTGCCTTTTAACAATTGTCACATTGTTTACAATATCTATAAATTCATAAGCATGAATGCATATTGCAACAATTTAATAATGAACAATACCCTGTAAGTAATAAATGCACCATGAACACAAAATCAATTACTAGAGTCTGTGAACAGTACTTGCACCTGCTGAATTGTTTGTGACTTTCAGCGGATCAGACAGACACTCAGGGAAGAGAGCAGCTTAGCAGTAGATTTTCTGCTGGCTAAGGACTCTGGCTCCCGAAGAATTTCCTTTTAGGCTTAGGGGAATCTGCCTGTTCTCAGTTGTTGTAGAAGTCCACAAGATTCCTCTTCTTTGTTCACACCAGACATTTGGCTTATAGATCTGCAAAGGGACCTGAGAGCATCTCCCTGGGAAGAAAATCCACACCATGCTGGTGATAAGGACAGAGGTGAAGGTGAGCGTGATAATGGCAATGGTGCAGGCAATGTGAGATGGCTGGAGCAGCTCAAAGACGTTCCTAGCAAGAGGCAACAAGCCGCAGTGGATTTAGGGCATGTGCATGCATTCACTCAGTGCTGTAGACTGAGTTGTGTTCCCCTACTTCATATGTTGAAGGCTTAGTCTCCAATGTGACTGCATTTGGAGATGGAGCCTTGAGGAAAGAATTAAACTTAAATGGGATCCTAAGGGTGGGTCCTGATCTAGTAAGATTCATGTAATTATAAGAGACACCAGAGAGCAATCCTTCCCCCTCTCTCTTTCTTTCTCACCTCTCCCCTTCCTTCTCTCTCTCCCTCTCTCTCTCTCTGCCTGTGAGGACACAGCAAGAAGGCTGTTGTCTGCAGGCCAGGAAGTGAGCTTTCACTAGGAACCAAATCAGACAGCTCCCGGTCTTGGACTTTCTGGTCTCCAGCATTGTGAGAAATAAATTTTTGTTGTTTAAGGCACCCAATCTGTGGTATTTTGTTAGTGCAGCCTGAGCAGATAAATACACCCAGGGTCACTTACTTTAATCAATTGTTTATGTGTTCATTCATTCAAGGCAGTTGACAATTCCTTATTGAGAGCTTTGTCTAGTCACTGTTCTTGGAGCTTGGGATATTATTAGCAACAAAAGAGATCAAGATTCCTTGCTGTTGTGAGTTTACATGTAGTGATGGAGACGCAGGTAGTAAATAATAGACTCAAGTAACTAAACCCATAAAGCACCATATGCTTTGTAATGTGCTTTAATAGCACTTGTTCCCTGGTCTGAACTGATGGACCCCGTGAGGCATACAAGGTTATCAAGACAGGGAGACCCCCATCGGAGCACCTGGGCGGCTCAGTCGGGTAAGTCTCCAGCTCTGGATTTTGGCTCAGGTCATGATCTCACAGTTCGTGAGTTCAAGCACTGCATCAGGCTCCATACTGGCAGTATGGATGGAGCCTGCTTGGGATTCTCTCCCTCTCTCTGCCCTTCCCCAGCTCGCTCTCTCACTCTCTCTCTCAGTAAAAAACAAACAAACCTTAAAGAAAAACAAACAGCAGGGAAATGAGGTCCAGGCTCCAGGTCACATAGCTAGCAACAATTATAGTAGCAGCTAATACATATTGGGCGCTTACTATGTGCTAGGCATTGTTCTCTAAATGCTTTATAGATGTATGAACTCATTTAATCCTAGCAACCACCCAGATGTTGTTTTCTGCAGCCAGGCAGAAGTGGCTCAAGGGTAGACGGGTAAGTGACTGGACCAATGTGAACTAGTGAGAGCCGACCCATCCTGACACCCCTCCCTCCCTAGAGTCACCCCCGTGTGGGGTCCTTTACCTTCCTGGTAGACTGTAAGCACCACAGGAGCAGGCCCATGCCTGTCTGGGTCTATTGCTTTCTGCATGGCCAGTGTCTACAACGCCTGGGAATATGGGCAAATGTGCACAGTGGCCCCCAGGACCTCTTCAATCTGTAAAGCACAAATGAAGATTTATGTGTGCAGACTTCATGGACCCCCCACAGGTACTCAATGACTGTATGTTGTATGAATAAGGGAATGAAATCTCAGCCTTTTAATCTTAACTTTCCACACTACCACAAAAATCTGTTTCCTGCCATGGTTCTCTTTGCAGGAAGGCAGATTCTTGAGGGGCAAGAGGGGATAATATAACTACTTTGCATCACCCACGGAGGGAAAGTCAGCCTTTCCTTTAATAATAGCATAGGCCTCTTCCTTGCATGTGGGCAGAAAATCCAGGTCCCTCTCTGGGGATTCCCGCTAAGGATCCTGGGTGAGTGTGTGAGTTTGTATAAATCCCTTGCTTGGTGCTTGCCCCATCCGGCCCAGGTCTCTGGCCATGAGCCATCTGTGGACTGCTTTGATGTCTGAAGGTTGCAGAAGAGACTTTCAGTTGTATACCCTTTGTTTCCTACGCTGCTATAATAAATTAGCACAAAGGTAGTGGCTTAAAACAACACAGATTTATTTTCTGATGTGCGTTTCCCTGGGCTAAAATTGTCAGCAGGCTTGCATTCCTCTGGAGGCTCTATAGGAAATCTGTTCCTTTGCCTTTTCCAGCTTCTAGAGCCCCCCCCCACCCACACCCACATTCCTTAGCTCATGGCCCCTTCTATCTTCAAAGCCAGAAATGTCGGTCTCTCTGGCCTTGCTTCTGTAGTCACACCTCCCTCTGACCACAGCAGTAAAGATTCCCTGCTTTTAAGGATTCACATAGTGACCTGGATTATCAGGTGTGCCCAGATAATCTAAGACAATCTCCTGGTCTCAAGATCTCTAGTTTATCGACATCCATGAAGTCCCTCTTGCCATGGAAGATGGCATTCCCAGGTTCTGGAATTAGGACCGGAACTTCTTTGGGGGGATGCGGGGGACACTCTTCTGCCACATGCTGACATCACTCTTCTCTTCTTCCATTCTGATGGGACTTCTGATTTCTAGCTGAATCCGTGTGCACCCAAAACAAAAGCGATGTTTCCCAGCCTCCCTTGCGGTGTGGCCACCAGTATGTTCAGGTCAAATTGAAGAGCCACATGGAACTTGACGGGTGTCCTTAGAGGCCAGAGGAATGCGTTTCTTCACCTCCTTCCCCCTCCCTGGGAGCCGGCATGTGGACAGGGTGGCTGGCACTTGGGCAGTCACTTCAGATCACAGGTCAAAGCCACGTGTTCATGGAGCAACAGAGAGCAAAGGGATCCCGGTTCCCACTGATCATGGCACCGCCTTCCCAGGACTAAACTTGTCATCTCTGGATCATGTTTACTTGAGAGAGAAACAATTTCTATCTTGCTTAAACTTGCTCATTTTCAGATTTCTATCACTTGCAAGTGAATTTAATCCTTACTTATACTGTGAGTTCGCTTCTTCTCAAAGTATGGGCACAACCTTTATTTCTCTTTTTTCTGCAAGGCACCGAGAAGACAAGATCATCTGTCAGTCATACCAAGTCCAGTCACAAACTAAAAATACAGAAAAACAAAACTTCATACCCGAGAGCAGATAGCTCAGCTCTGGAAAGCCACTGGATGCATCTCTTCACAGGGGTCAGCCCTTCTTACCCCTTCTCTGCCACTGCAGTGCTGAGTGGGTTCCTTGCCTTCCTCCCAGAAAGCCCTCCTCCCTTCCCCTGCCTCCGAGGCCACCCTCCAAATTACTTCACATCCCAGTAACCTCTGCAGAGCCATACTCTGCCCGTAATAAGGACTGCCTTTATTTTCTTTAAATTTTTAAATGTTTACTTTTGAGAGAGAGAGACAGAGCATGAGCAGGGAAGGGGCAGAAAGAGAGGAAGACACAGAATCCCAAGCAGGCTCCAGGCTCTGAGCTGTCAGCACAGAGCCCAACATGGGGCTGGAACTCACGAACTGTGAGATCATGACCTGAGTCGAAGTCAGCCTAAGTTGTCAGTTTAACCAACAGAGCCATCCAGGCACCCCAAGGACTGCCTTTCAAAAGCAGTATCAATTACACTAAGTGATTAATATCTCAGCCTGAAGCATCTGTTTTGAGTAGGAACTTTCCTTATTTACACAGGCATGGCCCAAAAAAATGGGTTCATGAAATGTGATCTTTCCATAAACGGATGGCAATTTCCCCATAAAATCAGTGCCAGCCTCCATCAGTCAGTGTTTACAAATACCAGTATGTTACAATTTCTAGCCATCCAATACACGGATGTCCACTGTAAGAGCAGGCTCCTACAGTTACTTGGGGGCCATGTGGGCACTCCAAAGAGGAAAGATAAGGAGAAAACTGAAAAGCCAAGAGAAATGAAACCAAGAGAAAAATGAACAGCTTTGGGTTTGGACGGAGAGGAGAACAGCCAAGACCGATGGATGGTGAGGTCCATAGAAATAAGACGGGGAGGCATGTGAGCAAGAATCATGTAGGATACAGAGGAAGGAATATCTGGGGAAAATAGGCTGGAATCTCAGAGACTGGGGCAAACTGCGGGGCCCACACACAAGTGCTTCCCCGCAATAACAAGGGCTTGAGCAAAAAATGTCTCTCTTGGTTGGACAGAGGGGGGAGGAGGGGGATGGGGAAGAGGCACTAATCAACAGCTCAGAGAAGGGCAACTCACGGGAGCTCCTGCTGAGGCCTCAAGGGCATCTTTTCAAGCAGTGTCACTACAGGGGCACAAGATGATCTGTCAAGGTGGCCACGTGGTCACTGTGCCCCCCGCCAGATGCAGGGAGACAATCACTGACTAGCATTTTGACCAAGGCGGAAATGGCAAGCAGAGGTCCCTGGGACATTCATCTCAAAGGTGAGTGTCACCTGTACTCTAATAAACCACAACCAGGGTCTTATCACTTTAACTGCTAGTTTCATTAGATATCACAGTAATTTCTGGCCGCACACAACAGGTTTTCTTTCAGATATATGAATGCTTTCTCTGTAGTGACAAAGTCGGGATTCAAATTCAGGATTTGAAGCCCAAACCTGATCGTGACCATATTGGTCTTTGTATTATTCAGTTGCTAACATTTTAGTGTTTCTTCTCTTTTTTCTAAAAAGCAAATATTTGATAAAATATGCTTTCTTAAGAAGTTGATCTGTTGTAGGGGTGCCTGGGTGACTCAGTTAGGCCTCTGACTTCAGCTCAGGTCATGATCTCACATGAGTTTGAGCCTCTGTGCTGACAGCTCAGAGCCTGGAGCCTGCTTTGAATTCTGCGTCTCTCTCTCTCTCCCTCCCCCTCCCCCACTCACGCTCTGTCTCTCTTTCTCTCTCAAATATAAATAAACATTAAAAAAAAAAAAGAAGTTGTTGTTCAGTTGTATATAAAAAGATTTTTGCTTTAGTTGGGGTTTTTTTCCAGGCTTTGAATCTGTGCATTAATTTTTTCTTAATTACAAAAATTTAAAATTTTTAATTAAGTTTATTCACTTGTTTTAAGAGAGAGAAAGAAAGAGAAAAAGTAAGAGTGGGGTAGGGGCAGAGAGGCTCTGAGCACAGGCTCTGAGCACAGAGCTGGATGTGTGGCTTGAACCCATGAACCATGAGATCATGACCTGAGCCAAAGTCAGATGCTTAACTGACTGATCCACCCAGACACCCCAAATTCATCCTTTTTATTTCAGTGGTAAATTTCCCTGATGCTTATTAAAATAGTTTCAATAAGCACTGAGGCCTGTAAGCTGAAATTCTAGTTGTCTTGTCCACTCCCCCAAATGCCAGTCCCCAGAGGTAATCATCATTAACTCTTGATTTGGACCTTTCCAGATATTCTTTATGCATTTTTTTGGTATGTAATTAGCATGATAGGTTTAAATTTGAAGTTTGTGATTTTAAGCTTTTTAATCGTTTAATTGACCAAAAACAAAAACAACAAAAAAGTAAAGTATCACCCATGACAGCAAAACTAAGAACAATTATAAAAATTATACTTGAAAGTCTCCCTTTCTTCCAACTAACACCTTCCCCACAGTAACCATATTTAAGTTTTGTGCATTTTATTCCTAAATTTTACCCACATGCACATTGTCATTTCTATACTTATTATCATGCCATCTGATCAGAATTCTTATTATTTTTTTAAAATTTATTTTGAGAGAGAGTGCTCACAGAAGGAGAGGCAAGGAGAGGAGGAGAGAGAGGATCCCTAGCAGGCTCCAGCGCTGTCAGCATGAAGTCCGACGCAGAGCTCAAACCCATGAACTGTGAGATCATAACCTGAGCTGAAATCAAAAGCCAGCCATTTAATAAGCACCCAGGTTCCCCTACAATTCTTTATATTGATGAAGTGTAATTATGTTATGCATTCTGATTTGCAACTTGCATTTTGCAACCAAAATATCATGGGCATTTTGTCAGATTGGTACATCTAGATTGATTTGAAAAACTATTTTAAAGTAAATCCACGATAGCATGTCATTTTACTCCTTTGTACTTCAATATGTATTTCTAAAACATAACATTTTTCTATTAAAAGCACAATGTCGGGACTCCTGAGTGGCTCAGTCCTTTAAGTGTCCGACTTTGGTTCAGGTCGTGACCTTGCGGTTCATAGGTTTGAGCCCCTGGTGGGGCTCTGTGCTGACAGCTCAGAGCCTGGAGCCTACTTTGGATTCTCTGTCTCCCTCTCTCTCTCAAAAATAAACATTTTTTTTTAAAAAAGCACAGTGTCATTCATTATTACTTCTAACAAAAGAAACGACCATTCCTTTATTTCAGAGGTTTGTTCTATAGTCAAAATTTTCTGATTCCATAAAAAAAAATCAGGGATGTATACAAAATATATTTCTATAATAAGTTGGTCTGAGTCAAGCAAGGTCCACCTGTTACATTTAGTTGTTGTATAGCACCTATCTCTCCCTATTTTGCACATTTCATCCCATAGAATGTTCCATAATTTATGTTTGTTTTCTCATGGTGTCACTTAACTTTTATTTTGCCTTTTTATTTCACTCTGTAGTTACACTGAAAATCTCAGATTCAGGCTCCACATTTTCAGGTAAAAACTGTTTCATAGGTGGTACTGAACACATTATATCGCCTTCCATCAGGGACACACAAGGTCTACTTGTTTCAGCGTTAGTGATAGAGAGATTGGCCACCAGTCCTGGGGCATGAAAAATATCAGGCTTGCAGACATAAACACTGTGTTCTCAGACCTTTAAATCTGAAGTTACCCTCTGGCTTCCCACCCATTCAATCAACGGTTGTTGAAAGCCTTGATTGAGAGATAAATGTCTTTCTGAACTTCAAAAACCATCTGTTGACATAGGAAGACAAAGACTCGGTTGACTCAGATCACTGAATTTTACGGGAGCCATTGAAAGAGCACAGAGAGGATATCATATACAGAGAGAACAGTGAAAGCTGTTCTCTCTAACAAGAATGGGGAAGCCTTTTTGATGAGGGCAGGGGTGAGTGGTTGCTGTGTCTGTATGTAGGGGTGTGAGTGAAAGAAAATAAGGTGAGGTTGAGAAGGTGGGGAGTGGAAAAATCAAATAAGTTTGGGGAAATCTGAAACCTTTTTGGCTACTCCTCCCCCAGATATAGCCTAAAGAAGATCCACGCTTGGTATCCCAGATAGTACCATATTCAACATAGTGCAGGAGAAGAGGTTTTTAGCTAAGTGGATTGAGAGGCCCTTAAATTTTCAGGGTCTGTCTGTAACTGGAGCAGATCCTGTCCTAGAGGTCAAATTGAGCTATCTTTGGTCAATGGGAGCCCTTCACGTTGGCTTCAGGTCCTCTTGATACGTCTCCAATAGCTCGGATAATGTCCTTGCTTTTTTTCTTTCCTTTTCTTCAATGCTTTATAATATGATAGAAGACCCAGTCTTGTATATTTCCAGTCTCAACCCTGGAATAAGTGATTTCCTCAAGCAGCTCTGGTTCCTTTTAATGGTAAATGATTTGGAGAACAATTCATGTGCTAAGGTGCTCACTGAAACCAATGAAAACTTGTTTTGTTTTTTTTTTCAAAACTTTTCCAGTAGAAAGACATAGAAAAAAAGGGGTTCACTTTGTTTTATAAAGAGTATATCATAGTTTCAACTGATGTTTCAGATTCAAATTTAAGACTACAGAGTTTTACATAACCTCTTCTGTTTTACAGCTCTACCCCTTTCCTTCCACCCTGAGAATCACCATTCTTAAGAACGCTGAAGAAGAGGGGCACCTGGGTGGCTCAGTCGGTTAAATGTTCGACTTCAGGTCATGATCTCACAGTTCGTGGGTTCGAGCCCAGCATTGGGCTCTATGCTGACAGCTAGAGGCCTGGAGCCTGCTTGGGATTCTGTGTCTCCCTCTCTCTCTTCCCCTCTGCTACTCATGGTCTGTCTCTCTCTGGCTCTCAAAAATAAACACATGTAAAAAAAAATACTGAAGAAGAAATACGTAAGCAGAAGAAGAGGATCCTGAGCTCACCTTATCCCATGGACACACAGAGGCAATAGCTACATCTGTGCAACTAACTCTGAAAATGACCCGAAGGCTGACAGAACAGACTGTCCACAGTGAGTTGAAGAGAGAAGGCCACATAAGAAAGGGTAAGAGTTAGGGGAGACATGGTTGGGAACCAAACCCTGGTACAACTAAGTACAAATGGAGGGACGTTCCAAGCTTAAAGGACTGAGGGAATCAGCCCCTCCCCTGCGATTTGCCTCCCCCCCCCCACACCAGCATGGGGACCTGCATTGGGAAGACAAGTCCCCATAATGTCTGGCTTTGTAAATCTGCAGTGCTTTGGGCACCTGGGTGGCTCAGTTGGTTAAGCATCTGTCTCTTGATTTTGAGTCAGGTCATGATCTCACAGTTGTGAGAACGAGCCCTGCCTCAGGCTCTGTGTTGACAGCATGGAGGCTGCATGGGATTCTCTCTCTCTCTCTCTCTCTCTCTCTGCCCCTCTTCCTGCTTCCTCACTCTCTCTCTCAAAAATAAATAAAATAAAACTTAGAAAAGAAAAGAAAATCAGTAGGGCTTGACTCTGGGAGCTTTAAAAACTAGCCGGGTTTACCTCTGGGGCAGCCAGAGGGTGAGACAAAACCAAGTCCCTCCTTAAAGAGCCAGCATGGATAACTTGGCTGGAGACACAGCACAGAAGCCGCAGGTTTGAAAAGTGCCTCGGGCTTATGTGGAGATTTACCATCTAACCTTAGAATGTGTGCCAGAGGGGCAAGGATGTGCTAGACATTTCTCCAGGAACAAAAGTGCTACACCATTTTTCTTGCCATGCCCCAGCCTGGACAGCCAGACACTCCTGGGAGCAGGCTAGTGCCCAACTTCCGCTGCAGCCCTGGCCTGGCAGTGTCCCCCCTGCAGGCCTCCTGCCCTGGGGAGTTGGGGAGGTAACTCCAAACACTGGTGTGCCCGCAGTTTGTGCAGTCAGGCCTCCTAGCTGGCTACCTCAGGAGCCAGCCTGCCCATCAGTGTGCCCACAGCTGTGGCAGAGGCTAATTGCAGACCTCAGGGCTGAGTGCCAGCCTTACCCAGTGGCAACCCTGTGGCGGCGGCAGCTGGGCCTCCCAACCTCATGGGGAGCAAATCCTGTCCAGTGTGCGTGACAGCAGGTCACTGCAGCCACCTGGGCTGAAGACCAGCCCCACCTACCTGCGTGCACACAGCAGCTGTCACTCAGCCCCAAAAAGAGGTCACACATAGCCCACACAAGGGACACCCCGGGAGTGCCTGGTTCTAGTGATCAGGGAGGGTCGCACCATAGAACTCCATGGGCCCTCTTCCATGCAAGGCTGCTACTTTTAAGGCCAGGAGACACAGCTGACCTACTTAACACAGACACAAACACAGAGAACTATATAAAATGAGGACACAGAGAGATATGTTCCAATTGAATGTACAAGACAAAAATCACAGGAAAAAAAAATAGCTAAGTGAAATGGAGATAAACAATATGCCTGATAAAGAGTTCAAGACAGGTGCTGGTCCCAGGTGGCGAAGACCCTGACCTCACCCCCTCCACAGAACACACCAAATTACACTTATTTATAGAACAATTGCTCGTGAAGAAGAACTGAAGGCCGAATGAACAGCTTCTGAACAACCAAAGATAGAATGGCAAGAGAAAGACACGGTGACAAAGGAAACCCCCACCCCCGATGCCATGAACCTCAGTGGGGCGGGTTAGTACTGAGGGACCAGGAACAGATTCCTCTGTTTGTAGGCACAGAAAAAAGCCACAGTTTAAAAGAGCAACTCTCATATAGAAGAGATGACACTAGAATTATACCATATATTAGAGGAGCTGCAGGAATGGTCTCTAGGTCAGAGGGACTGGAAAATAGCACAGTTTGGGTTTTGTCTCCACCTAGAAAGTCCAGACAGAGGCAGGATCTGGACACCATAACTGGTGGGTCCAGTTATTGTAGCGAGCTTGTGATCCCGTGAGTCCATGGTCCACAAGACCACACCAGTCCCTGTGACACCCACGCACAGAAAATAAGCTGTATAGTTTTGTTTTCTTTTGTTCTTTTTGTTTTTTTCTTTTCTTTCTCCTTTTTTCTTTTCTTCTTTTTTCCTCCCTTTTTTCTTTTATTATATTCTTTTATCTTTATTTTCATTTTTTAGTTTTTTAAAAGATTTGTTTTAAGTTTATTTTTTATTTATTTTGAGAGAGCGAGAGAAAGCATGAGTGGGGGTGGGGGAGCAGAGAGAAAAGGAGAGAGAGAATCCCACGCAGGGTCTGTGCTGTCAGCACAGAGCCCAATGCAGGTCTCGATCTCATGAGCTAAAATCAAAAGTTAGATGCTTAACCCACTGAGTCACTCAAGCACCTCTCTTCTTTTTTTTGAAATTTAAATTTTTTAAAAAATTTTCTTATTCTTATTTTTTTCTTCAAAAAACCCCAGAATTTAGGGGTGCCTGGGTGGCTCAGTCGGGTAAGCATCTGATTTCAGTTCAGGTCATGATACCACATCGTGTGGGATCAAGCCCCACATCAGGTTCTGTGCTGACAGCTCGGAGCCTGGAACCTGTTTCAGATTCTGTGTCTCCCTCTCTCTCTGCCTCTCCTCCACTCGTGTTCAGTCTCTCTCTCTCTCTCTCAAAAACAAATAAACATTAAAAAAATTTTTTTTTAAACAAAACAAAACAAAACCCAGAGTTTAAAACAAGAGTTAGCACAGAAGAGTCAACATTTGAACTCCTCCAAAAGGTTCTGGACGGCTATCTGGGTGGGAGGAGCTAATGCACATGGCCTACACTCTCCCTCCACATTGAAAGCACAGACCATTGCTGTCTGGGTGCCTCAACCAGCCTGCCTGCCTCAGTGAGTCCCAGACCCCTAGACCACGCCAGCTCCAGCTGTCCCACCAAGGTGGCCACAGGGCAGTGCCCACTGGGATAGCACTCACTACAGCCTCAACCTTTGTGCCGCTGCAACACAGGCACAAGACACCCCAGGAGACCCCAGGCCCACACCACTTTGGCTTCAGCTGGCTTGCTAGGACACCTCTTGGTGAAGAGCTTTCCGGAACATCTTGGCTGATATCTGCTACAAATCCAGCCACCCTGCCACCCTGCACAGAGCACCCCAAGGACACCAGACCTGTGCCTGTAGCAGTTTCAACCACCTTGCCAGGATACCCCCTGTATGGGGAATGCCCGGAACATTCCCAATCATGCTGGTCTTGGCTCTAGTCACCAAGCCAGGGCACCCGATATGGTGAACACCTTAGGAGCCACCAGTTTGCACCCAATTCAGCTTCAGTTGTCCTGCCAAGGTGCCCTCTGTGTATAGAACCCCCAATCCCCCTGGCTTGCACTCACATTAGTTTCCAGTACGGTGCTAGGGCACCCTCTGTGTAGAGAACCCAAGGACCACCCAGACCACACTCTGCACCAGCTCCAGCCACTCTGGAAAGGCACTCCCTGCACAGAGCACCCTGGGACACACCAGCTTGTACCCATTTCAGCTTCAGCTGCCCTGCTAGGATGCCCTCAGCACATAGAACCTTAGAACACCCCGACCTTCACTTTTAGCTATCTAGACAGGGTGCCTGGTACATGGAAAGCCCTCAGGACCCCCACCTCATGCCAGGCACAGCTCCAGGCAGCCAACAAATGCCACCAAGCACCACAGTCCACACAAGGGATGCCACACACAAGCTCTTCTGCCTAATCCATGGAAACAAACACAGAAAGTCAAGTAAAAGAAGGAGACAATGGAATAAGCTCCAAAAGAAAGAACAAGAAAAAAACTCAGAAAAAGAACTAAATAAAATGGAAATAAGCAATATGCCTGATAATGAATTTAAAGTAATGGGGAACCTGGGTGGCTTAGTCAGTTAAGGGTCTGACTCTTGATTTTGGCTTAGGTCGTGATCTCCAGTTTGTGAGTTCAAGCCCCACATTGGGCTCTGTGCTCATGGTGGAGAGCCTGCTTGGGATTCTCTCTCTCCCTCTCTCTCCCTTTCCAGTGCTCTCTTTCTCTCCCTCTCTCAAAATAAATAAATAATCTTAAAAAAAAATAATTTGAGGAGTGCCTGGGTGGCTCAGTCAGTTAAACATCAGACTTGAGCTTAGGCCATGATCTCGCAGTTCATGAGTTCAAGCCTTTCATCAGGCTCTGTGCTGACAGCTCAGAGCCTGGAGCCTGCTTTGGAGTTTGTGTCTCCCTCTCTCTTTGCCCTTCCCCCCCTCCCTCCCCCCCCACGCTCTGTCTCTCTTTCTCTCAAAAATAAATAAACATTAAAAAAATTTTTTTTTAAGAATTTGGGGCTCAGTCCATTAAGCATCCAACTTCGGCTCTGGTCACCATCTCATGGTTCATGGGTTCTAGCCCTGCGTCAGGCTCTGTGCTGACAGCTCAGAGCCTGGAGTCTACTTGGGATTCACTTTCTCTCTCTCTATCTGTCTGTCTCTCTCTCTTTCAAATAAATAAACATTTAAAAAAAAGAATTTAAAGTAATGATCATAAAGATGCTCATCAGGCTGGAGAGAAGAATGGAAAAATTCAATAACTAAAATAAAGACAAACTAGAGGGTATCAACAGCAGATTAGTGATGTAACACGTATCAAGGATCTGGAAGACGGTAAGGGAAAACACCTAAGGTGAACAACAAAAAGAGAAAAAAAATTTAAGAAATGAGACTAGGTTAAAGGATTTCTTGAACAACATCAAGGGAACAAGCATTCATATTATAGGAGTCCCAGAAGAATAAAGAGATAATGGGTAGAGAACTTGTTTGAATAAATAATAACTGAACTTTTCCCTAACCTAGGGGAAGAAATAGACATCCAAAGCCAAGAAGCACAGAGCATTCCAAACAAATGAACCCACAGAGATCCACACCATGACACTTAATAATTTAAACAAACCTTTAAAGTTTAAAGGTAAACAAAGCAAGAGAGAAACAAATAGTTACCTCCAAGAGAAAACCTTTAAGGCTGTCAGCTGATTGTTCAGCAGAAATTTTGCAGGCCAGAAAGGAGTGTCATGATGTATTGAAAGTGCTAAAAAGAAAAAAATCTACAACCAAGAATACTCAGCAAGATTATCATTTAGCATTGAAGGAGAGATATAAAGCTTCCCAGACTAACAAAATATAAAGGTGTTTATCGCCACTAAAATAGCCTTATATAAATATTAAAGGGACTTTTTTAAGTGGAAAAGAAATGGCCATAATTAGACATAAGATAATTATAAATAAAAAGATGTAAAATATGAGGGCATATACATAAAACATGGAGAAGGGGGTAAAAGAGAAAAGAATAAAAGGGAAAAGAGAAAGAAAGAAGTTTTTTTCTTTTACTTTTCTTTTTTATTTAAAAATTGTATTTTAATGTTTATTTTTGAGAGAGAGAGAGAGACAGACAGAGCATGAGTGGGGGAGGGGCAGAGAGAGGGAGACACAGAATGCAAAGCAGGCTCCCAACTCTGAGCTGTCAGCACAGAGCCCAATGTGGTTCTTGAATGTATGAACCGTGAGATCATGACCTGAGCCAAAGTTGGACACTTAACTGACTGAGCCACCCAGGTGCCTCAATAATTACTTTAAATGTAAATGGTCTGGGGTGTCTGGGTGGCTTAGTTAGTTAAGTATCCAACTTCGGCTCAGGGCATGATCTCACAGTTCATCAGTTTGAGCCCTGCATCAGGCTCTATGCTGACAATGCAGAGCCTGCTTGGGATTCTTTCTCTCTGCCTCTCTCTCTCTCTGACCTTCCCCCACTTGCTCTCTCTCTTTCTCTCTCAAAATAAATAAACAAACTTTTAAAAATAAATGTAAATGGCCTAAATGCTCCAATCAAAGGGATAAGAATAGATTTTTTAAAAAGTAATGGTCATAAAGATACTCACCAGACTTGAGAAAAGAGTGGATGAACTCAGTGACAGCTTCAACAAAGGGATAGAAAATACAAAAAAGAACCAGTCAGAGCTAAAGAATGTAAAGAAATATGCTAGAGGAAATCAGGAGCAGACTAGAGGATACAGGAGAACAGATCAACAATCTGGAAGCAGGATAATGAAACACCAAGCTGAATAGCAAAAAGAAAAAAGAATTACAAAAAAAATGAGAATAAGTTAAGGGAACTCTGCAACATCATCATGCATAATAACGATCACATTATAGGGATCCCAGAAGGAGAAGATAGTGGAAAGGGGGGAGAAAACTTATTTGGAGAAATAATAGCTGGAAAGTTCTCTAAACTGTGGAAGGAAATAGACATCGAGGTTTAAGAAGCACAGACAGCCCCTCACAAGATAAATCCAAGAAGGTTCGCATCAAGACACATAATAATTAAAATGGCAAAAGTAATGCTAAAGAGAAATTTGAAAAGCAGCAAGAGAAAAGAAAACAGTTATACACAAGAAAAAACCTATACACACACCAGCTTAATTTTCAGCAGAAACCTTGCAGGCCAGAAGGGAGTGGTATGGTATCTTCCAAGGGTTGAAAGGAAAAAGCCTGCAACCAAGTTGGTTCCTCTACTCAGGAAGACTCTCATTCAGAACTGAAGGAGAGAAAAGAGTTTTCCAAAGAAAAGTTAAAGGAGCCCATCACTACTAAACTGGCCTTATGAGACATGTGAAAGGGAATTACTTAAGTGGAAAGAAAAGGCCATAAATAAGAAATAAGAACATCATGAAAGGAAAAAATGTTTGCAGGTAAAAGCAAACATAGTAAAATTTATTATGTTATTATCACATATAAAGCCAGCATGGCTTTAAAGCATGGAGGTTAAAACACAAAAGTAGTAAAATCAATGATATCTACAAAACTTAGTCAAGGGATGTAAAGGGAAGAAGGAAAAAGCCAGAGTAACAGTACTTACATCTGACAAAATAGACTTTAAAACAAAGGCTGTAGTGAGAAGCCTGGATGGCTCAGTCATTTGAGTGTCCAACTCTTGATTTNGCTGTCTCTCTCTCTCTCTCTCTCTCTGCTAGAAATAATAAAAAAAAAAAAATTTAAAAAAAGAAAAGTATATGCCAACCAATTGGACAACCTAGAAGAAATGAATAAATTCCTAGGAACATGCAATCTTCCAAAACTGAATCAGGAAGTAATGAAAACTTTGAACAGACTGATTACTAGTAATGAAATTGCATTAGTAATCAAAAGAAGTCTCAACAAACAAAACTTCAAGATAAGATTAGAGAGTTAATTCCTATTTTTACCAAACGATTCCAAAAAATAGAAGAGGAGGAAAACTTCCAAATTCATTCTACAAGGTCAGTATTACCCTGACACCAAAACCAGACAAAGATACTACAAAAAGAGAATGCTACAGGCCAATATCCTTCATGAACATAGATGCAAAATTCCTCAACAAAATACTAGTGAACCACATTTAGCAGTATATTAAAAGGACCATTCACCACAATCAAATGGGATTTATTCCAAGGATGGTAGGGCGATTCAATATTTGCAAATCAGTAAAAAACATTTGACAAAATGCAACATCTGTTCATTATAAAAACCCTCAACAAAGTGAGTTTAGAGGGAACATATTTCAACATAATAAAAGCCGTATATGAAGAACTGATGGTTAACATCATATTTAATGGTATAAAACTGAGAGCTTTTCCTCTAAGATCAGGAAAAAGACAAAGGTGTCCACTCTCACCACTTTTATCCAACATAGTACTGGAAATGCTGGCTGCAATATTTGGGCAAGAAAAATAAATAAAATATCCAACTTGGTAAGGAAGAAGTACAATTGTCACTGTTTGCAGATGTCATGATACTATATATAGAAAACTCTAAGGAACCACTTAAAAGTTATTATAACTAGTAAATGAATTCAGTAAATTTGCAATGTGCTTCTATACATTAATAACAAAGTAGCAGAAAAAGGAATTAAGAAAACAATCTCACTCACAACTGCACCAAAAAGAATAATATACCAAGGAATAAATTTAACCAAGGAGGTGAAAGACCTCTACTCTGATGAAACAGATTGAAGATGACACAAATAAATGGAAAGATGACCATACTCATGAGTTGAAAGAATTAATATTGTTAAAATGTCCATACTATCCAAAGTAATCTACAGATTTAATATAATCCCTATCAAAATACAATACATTTTCACAGAACTAAAACAAAAAATTCCTAAAATTGTACAGAACTAAAAAACACCTAGAATAGTCAAAGCAATCTTGAGAAAGAACAAAGTTGGTGGTATCAGAATCCCAGATTTCAAGATGTGTTACAAAGCTATAGTAATGAAAACCAGTGTGGACTGGTATAAAAACAGACACATACATCCATAGAACAGGAGAGAGAGAGGCCAGGAATAAACCCACACTTACATGGTCAATTAATCCATAGCAAAGGAGGAAAGAATAAACAATGGGGAAAAGACAGTCTTTTCAATAAATGATGTGGGACAACTGGACAGCTGCATACCAAAGAATGAAATTGGATTACTTTCTTACACCACACACAAAACTCAAAATGGATTAAAGACCTACATGTGAGACCTGAAACCAGCCCCTAAAAGAAAACATAGGAAGTAATTTCTTCGACATCAGCCATGTCAACATTTTTCCAAATATGTCTCCTAGGCAATGAAAACAAAAGCAAAAGTAAACTATTGGAATTATACCAAAATAACAAGCTTTTGCACAGTGCAGGAAACCATCGACAAAATGAAAAGTCAACCTCCTGAATGGGAGAAGATATTTGCAAATGACATATGACATATCCAATAACGAATGAATACCTAAAATATATAAAGAACTTATACAACTCAACACCAAAAAAAAAAAAAAAAAAAATCTGTTTTAAAAATGGGCAGAGGATCTGAATACATATTTTTCCAAAGACATACAAATGGCCAAGAGACACATAAAAAGATGCTCAACATCACTAATCATCTGGGAAATGGAAATCAAAACCACAATGAGAACTAAATTCACAATTGTCAGAACAGTTAGCATCAAAATGACAAGAAATAACAAGTGTTGGTGAGGATGTGAAGAAAAAGGAACCCTCATGCACTGTTGGTGAGAATGTAAAGTGGTGCAGCCACTGCGGAAAACAGTATGGAGGTTCCTCAAAAAATTAAAAATAGAACTACCATATGATGCAGTTATTCCACCATTAGATATTTGACCAAGGAAAACAAAAACACTAATTTGAAAAGATATATGCATTCCATTTACTGCAGCATTATTTACAATAGCCAAGATATGGAAGCAACCCAAGAGTCCATCAACAAATGAATGGATAAGAAGGTGTGGTACAAACATACAATGGAATATTACTCAGCCATAAAAAAGAAAGAAATCCTGCCATTTGTGACAACATGAATAGACCTAGAGAGTATTAAACTAAGTGAAATAAGTCAGACAGAGAAAGATACATGCCATATGATTTCACTTATATATGGAATCTAAAATACACAGCAGGGGTGCCTGGCTGGCTTAGTCGGTAAGGAATGTGACTTTGGACCTCAGGGTCCTGAGTTCACACCCCATGTTGGGTGTGGAGCCTACTTTTAAAAAAAGAAAGAAAGAAAATACAAACAACCAAGCAAACAAACAATAACGAAACAGACTCATAAATACAGAAAACAAAGGTGGTTGTCAGAGGGGAGGGAGGTGAGAGGTTGGGTGAAAAAAACGAAGGGGATTCAGAACTACAAACTTCCAGTTGTAAAATAAATACATTGCAGGGATGAAAAGTACAGCATAGGGAATATAATCACTAATATTGTAATAATTATGCTGTATGGTGACAGATGGTGACTACATTTATGGTGGTTGCGACTAAGCAATGTGTGGAACTGTTGAATCACTGTGTTGTACACCTGAAACTAATAGAACACTGTATGTCAACTATACTTCAGCAATAAAAATGAGGGGAAAGAACCCAGGGTCCATCGACTGATGAATAGATGAATAAAATGTGGCATATACAGATAATGGAATATTCTTCAGTCTTAAAAAAGAAGGAAATTCTGTCACATGTTACAATATAGAGGAGACCTGAGAACATTATGCTAAGTGAAATAAGCTACCAAAAGACAAATACTGTATGAATCCACTGATATGAGGCAGCTAGAGTAAGCACAGTCATCGAGACAGAAAGTAGAATGAAGTTGCCGGGGGCTGGTAGGGAAGCTCTTGTTCAATGGGTCCAGGGTTTTAGTTTTGCAGATGAAAGTGTTCTGGAGGTTGTTTACACAACAAGGTGAATATATTTAACACTTACTTGACTGTACACTTAGAAATCGTTAAGATGGGGGATGCCTGGTTGGCTCAGTCAGTTAAGCCTCCGACTTCAGCTCAGGTCATGATCTCGCGGCCCATGAGTTCGAGCCCCAAGTTGGGCTCTNACAGAATATGAAATTGTGTATACAATGTGATCTCAATACTTTTTTAAAAAGGACCACGGGCGAGCCTGGGTGGCTCANCAGGTCATGATCTCGCGGCCCATGAGTTCGAGCCCCAAGTTGGGCTCTGTGCTGGCAGCTCAAAGCCTGGAATCTGCTTCAGATTCTTTGTCTCGCTTTCTCTCTGCCCCTCCCCAACTCATGCTCTGTCTCTCTCTGTCTCTCAAAAATGAATAAATGTTAACAAAATATTTTAAAGAAATGGTTAAGATGGCAAGTTTTATGTTATATGTTTTTTTACAACAATAAAAAAGAATTGAAAAATAAAAGAGCTTTCTCATACAAGGATACTGGTGGAGCCCAGAGCTCCCAAATACAAGCTTGCTTCTCCTTAGCCACATGGATTTAGCCATTTATTTTCTCAAAGGAGACCCACGAGAACCCTGACCCTCTGCTGCAAGCATTTTTCTTCACAAGTAACCATTGTTCTGCACTGTCAGTGCAGAGCCTGATGCGGGGCTCAAACTCATGAAACAGTGAAAACATGACCGGAGCCGAAACCAAGAGTCAGACACTTAACCGACTGAGACATCCAGGAGTCCCTCAAATTATATTATTTGAAGACACCTATGATTCCTCTCTTTATAGTTCTGTATCCAGATTTAAGAAAGCCTTACAGCATGGTCCCCAGAACCAACTGCATCAGCAAATCAGAATCCTGTGCTTCCACAAGCCCTTCATGTGACTCTGATGGGTCACTAACATGTATGAAGCTCGGCCCTGTGTGTTGATATTTAGGGTATGCATTTTTTTAAATATTTATTTTTGAGAGAGAGATGGAAACAGAACATGAGCAGGGGAGTGACAGAGAGAGAGAGGGAGATACAGAATCTGAAGCAGGCTCCAGGCTCTGAGCTGTCAGAACAGAGCTCAATGCAGGACTGGAACCCACAAACTCCAAGATCATGACCTGAACTGAAGTCAGATGTTTAACTAGCTGAGCCACCACGTGCCCCAGGGTATGTATTTTTTTATTAAGTAATCTCTATACCCAGCATGGGGCTCAAACCTACAACCCAGAGATCAAGAGTTGCACACTCCACCGACTGAGCCAGCCAGACACCTCAGGATGTGCATTTTTAAAATATCAACTTTTTCACCCCAAATAATAATTAGAGTATCAGGGTACCTGGGTGGCTGAGTCTCTCTCTTTTCCTCTCTGTCTCTCCCATATTTAGGCTCATGTGCCCTCTCTCTCATGCTGTCTCTCTCTCTCAAAATAAATAAATAAACTTGAAAAAATAGAGTATCACATGTTGCCTGCCACTCTATTTACCATAAAGTGATGCCATTCAGAATCAGGATGAGCTTCTCTCCTCTCTGTACAAACCACAAGCTAGCCAAAAATTTCTCATGTACACTTGCAGGGTGCCTCAGCAGATGATAAACCATTTCATAATATAATCCAAGCCAGGAGGCATCTCAGGACAGTTTTTCAGAAAGCCTCCCTTCCTGAATGTTTATTTCTTTATATTATCTTCACTTACCCTGTCCGTCTCTCCTGGTGAAAGTTATTCATACAGAAATAGAGAGGAGGGTNACTCTCTCTCATGCTGTCTCTCTCTCTCTCTCAAAATAAATAAATAAACTTGAAAAAATAGAGTATCACATGTTGCCTGCCACTCTATTTACCATAAAGTGATGCCATTCAGAATCAGGATGAGCTTCTCTCCTCTCTGTACAAACCACAAGCTAGCCAAAAATTTCTCATGTACACTTGCAGGGTGCCTCAGCAGATGATAAACCATTTCATAATATAATCCAAGCCAGGAGGCATCTCAGGACAGTTTTTCAGAAAGCCTCCCTTCCTGAATGTTTATTTCTTTATATTATCTTCACTTACCCTGTCCGTCTCTCCTGGTGAAAGTTATTCATACAGAAATAGAGAGGAGGGTCGTCTGGGTGGCTCAGTTGGTTAAGCGTCCAACTCTTGATTTCAGCTCAGATCGTGATCTCATGGTTTGTGAGATCAAGCCCTGCGTAGGGCTCTGCCTCTCTCTCTCAAAATTAAATAAATAAATAAATAAATAGGTAGATAAATAGATAAGATAAGATGAGAAGAGATAGTGCAAAGATTGTTAAAGGTATTTCTCTCTCCTGACTTTGCAAATAATCCTGTAGACTAAGGGTCAACTAAAGCAAATACATTCATATCCTACGCTTAGTAATTCCTTTCTAAAACTATCCCACTGTGAAACAAAGACAAAGGTTTATGCTCACAATAACAAGAAAAATGAGAGATAATCTAAATATCCCATTCTGGGAATAGCTACGTAAATTATGCATATGCAGCCACATAGTGGAATACTACAAAGTCATAAAATGATATTCCAAAGAGTTTTGGGGAAGTAGTAAGCTGCTTGTAATACAGAGTTAAACCAAAAAACAGAATATGAAATTGTGTATACAATGTGATCTCAATACTTTTTTAAAAAGGACCACGGGCGAGCCTGGGTGGCTCAGTTAGTTGGGTGTCTGACTTCGGCTTAGGTTTTGATCTCACAGCTCATGAGTTTGAGGCCCACATCAGGCGCTCAGAGCCTGGAGCCTCCTTCAAATTCTGTGTCTCAGTCTCTCTCTCTCTCTCTCTCTCTCTGCCCCTCCCACCCCACACTCTGTCTGTCTCTCAAAAATAAACATTAAAAAAATTTTTTAAAGGACCAAAGAAATATACTGTGTCTAAATGGCAATCATAGTAATTTTTTGGTAGAGAAAGCATGAGGATTTCCTTGTGTTTTTTTTTAAATTTTCTGCATGTTGTCTGGAAGAATAGGCTTAAGTTTCATCCCCTGAAGGAATATGTCCACAGAAATCATTTCTCTTTTTATCTATTGATTCACACNCTTCAGATCTTTTCTGTGTGATGTATGGGCGCGAGTGCAAGTACGGAGCTCCTTACTTCTCCGCCATCTTGCCCCTCCCCTCCTCAATACTTTTTTAAAAAGGACCACGGGCGAGCCTGGGTGGCTCAGTTAGTTGGGTGTCTGACTTCGGCTTAGGTTTTGATCTCACAGCTCATGAGTTTGAGGCCCACATCAGGCGCTCAGAGCCTGGAGCCTCCTTCAAATTCTGTGTCTCAGTCTCTCTCTCTCTCTCTCTTTCTCTGCCCCTCCCGCCCCATTCTCTGTCTGTCTCTCAAAAATAAACATTAAAAAAATTTTTTAAAGGACCAAAGAAATATACTGTGTCTAAATGGCAATCATAGTAATTTTTTGGTAGAGAAAGCATGAGGATTTCCTTGTGTTTTTTTTTAAATTTTCTGCATGTTGTCTGGAAGAATAGGCTTAAGTTTCATCCCCTGAAGGAATATGTCCACAGAAATCATTTCTCTTTTTATCTATTGATTCACACAACATTCTGGATCCAAACTCCAAAGTTTTGCAAATCTTTGGTCACCAGCTGTACTTATGTGGTGGACAGCAGTCATACTGTGTGGCTGCCTAGCGTCTTTGAACTCCTTCCTCTTCTGGATGAACAACCCCCACAGGTGCCTACCCCAGGAAGAGCTAGGGGGACCTCCTGAAGCTCAGGCCTCCAAACTAGGCTCTACTTTAAACAGCAGGGGATTCATTCAGAAGCTGGCAAAGTGGGGGGCGGGGGCGAGGAAGCAGATGCTAGGTGGATGCTGACTAGAGAGGGCTGTAGCAGAGGTGCTTGACTTGGTGGGTGACAGACCAAAGATACAGTTGGACAATGGTCAGACCGCATGTGAAAATAGAACTCTGATCCAAACCTCTACAGCTGTGGGCCCAGGAAGCCAAACTGCAGCATCACAGCCCTGAACTGTCAGAACTTGATCAGTAACGGCCCCCTTCCCTGATTTTTCCCTCTGCTTCCAACTCAAGCCCAACCCGAGAAAGCCACGTGCCCAGGTGCACAG
The DNA here is from genome assembly GCF_008692635.1 of Crocuta crocuta. NCBI lineage: Eukaryota > Metazoa > Chordata > Mammalia > Carnivora > Hyaenidae > Crocuta > Crocuta crocuta. The sequence goes on from NW_027551560.1 coordinate 3,684,049, forward strand.
GATGCCCATACCTGAAACCGTCCCTGTTTCCCACCCTTCAGCGCCCCCACTCCCCTACCTGCCCTGAAGCCTCTGCCAAATGCAGGTGATGGTGGCAGACTCCGTTGCTACAGCACACTCTGCAAAACTGACCTCTGCTTGTTCTCCTTTGGGTGGTCTTCACTGATTTCCACCCAGGACAGAGGCGAGGGGCAGTGCCCGTGACAGCGCTGCGCGGTGCCGTCCCTGACCCAGCAGCGGGTCAGTGGAGTCTTCCGCTGGGAGCACCTGTGTTGTGGTCCACCCCGCCCCTGATCCTCCTGGAGATTCCCGGGAGCCACACAATAATACTCAGTAATTCGTCTCTTTTCTGCTTCTCTCAGCAAGTGCGACTCTGGTGCTCACAGCCAAGAATGCTGACTGACAAAACCGAATATTCCAAACCACCTGCGTGTCAGGACAGACATCTGGTGTTTCTGTAAGACGTGGGTACTATGGTGACAGCAGAGAGTGTGTGTGTGTGTGTGTGTGTGTGTGGTGGGGGGGTAGGGGGAGGCAGGGACAGGCTGCAGGGCCCCTTGCCCTCAGCGGGCACCTGGCCAGCAGATGTGGCCTGAATTTCAACAGCCAGCAGCTTCGTCTTTTGGGGCTTTCTTTGGGGGCAGGGAGCAGCCTTCAAGCAATGGCTGACAGGCTTTGGTGGAAAGATACCCCAGTCGGCTCCCCTCACTCCTGAGGGACAGCTCTGGGGCTCTGGTCTACACTCTCTCCCTGATTTCCCACGGACATGCCTTTTATTGGCTTTCTGCCCCGTCAGCAGCTTCCCACTCCCTACGGGGTTGCCTGGGATCACCGCCCGTTGAACTGATCCCACTCATACCCTCACCTCAGGGTTTGCCTCCAGGGATACTCAAATATTCACAGATTTGTGAATTTTCTAGTTGTGTCCCCTAGGCCAGTTCGAACTTTCCTGGGGATTCCTCTTACAGTGACGGTGATTTTCAAGAAGTCAGCTAATCGATCGTGTGATGTACTTAAATTAACCCAATGTTTTCAATGCCTGAGTAATCATTTTTGCAGCTGGCAATAGTATTTCTCAACTCCTGAACACTTAACCTTTTCCATCTCTCACCACCAGACGAGGAATAGCATAAAAGGTCCTTTTTAGGTCGGGGGTTACAAACTCAAACACCGGGATCAGGCAGGCAATGTTTGGTGGAGGGGCACGTGGAGGTTAACAAGGAGGAAGGAGCCAGACAGCCTGTGAAGCATTCAAACACAAATGGTATAAAACCACCTTGTTGGCTGAGTAATACTGAGTCAGACTAAGCAAGACGGGGTTTGGCCTGTGGGCCACTAGATTTCAATCCCTAGATTCAGATCTTGTGTACCCAGCTTTTCTTTCTGTTGTTTGTTGGGTCTTCCCAAGGGCCCTGTCTAAAAATGGTCTCACATCATGGCCCTGAGCATGGCACTGCCCCACAAGCATTGATAATGCTTCTAGGATTGCTTTTTTTTTTTTTTTAACACATTTACAATTTGACTTACTGTGAGAGTCAAAACATTGTGCTGAATGTGCACATTGTCCCTCTTATAAATGACCTACCGAACCCTACATACACACAGTGTTGCTGAGGAGGAGGCCAAAACCATTGTGGTGTGTCCAGGACTGAGAAGGGTTGGGGGATGTGAGACTTTCAGTACTAAAACCAGGAAATTTCTAGTCAAACCAGGATGAGTTGGTCATCCTCGATGTGGGCTAATGGCCTCAGCCCTCCACCCTAGGCAGAGCTGACCGGACAATAGTAGACATCTGATGAAAACAGTGACAAACTAGTAGAATGGACCAAGCCAATCAGATTCTCTCTAGAATTGGAGAGAAACAGGGAATTAGACAATAACGGACCCCTCAACTGAAAGGTCAGACAGATTCAGGGTCAAGGTGGTCCCATGGTTTGCAACATGGGATGAAATCATAAAGGGACAGACAGATAGAAAGAGCTCATCTTAAAAGAAAAAAAGTAGAAGCCTACAACTTATTTTCTACAAGTGCATCAAGACAATTTGTTGGGAAAAATACTGTTTTCAACAAATATCCAGTACTAAGACAACTGGATCTCGACATGTAAAAGAAAGAAGTCAGACCCCTACCTTACACCATAGACAAACATTAACTCACAATGAATCATGGAATTACACAAAAGAGCTAAAATTGTGAGACAGAAGAAAAGAGGAATGAATATTCATAACCTTGGAACAGGCAATGGTTTCTTAGATATGAAACCAAAAGTATATATGATAAATGAAAAACATAGATTTGAGTTCCTAAAAATTTGAAAAATCTTTTTGTGCTTCAGAGAATATCATCAAGAAAATAAACACAAACTATGGAACAGGAGAAGTATTTAGAAATTATACATATGATCCAGGGCTTGTCTCTAGGATCTATAAAGAAACTTTATAGCTCAATAATCAAAAGTCAAATAACACAATTATAATGGACAAAAGATCTGAATAGACATGTCTTCAAAGAACATGTACAAATAACTAATAAGCACATGAAAAGATGATCAAATTCTCTAATCTCTAGGGAAATGCAAAGCAAAACCACAATAGATGGGTAAAATAAAAAGGATAGACAATAACAAGTGTTGACAAGGACACAGAGAAATAAAAACTCTCATACACTGTTGCTGGGAGGGTCACATGGTGCAGCCACTTTGGAAAACAGTCTAGAAGTTTCTAAAAAAGTTAAACGTAGAGTTACCATATGATCCAGCAATTCTACTCCTGGGTATATATGCAAGAGAAATTAGGACATGTTTACACAGAAACTTATACACAAATGTTCATAGCAGCATTCTTTATAATAGGCAAAAAGTGGAAACAATTCAAATGCTCATCACTGATGAATGTATAAAAAAATATGGCATATCCATATGATGGAATATTATTCACCACAAAAAGAAACAAAGTACTGATATGTGCTACAACATGAATGAACCTTGAAAACATGCTAAATGAGGGATATCTGACTGGTTCAGTTGGTGGAGCATGCGACTATTGATCTCGGGGCCATGAGTTTGAGCCCCACATTGATAGAAATTACTTAAAAAATAAAATCTTAAAAAAAAATAAAGAAAACATGCTAAGTGAATAAACCAGTCATTAAAAAAAAAAAAAAAAGCCACATAGAGTATGATTCCATTTAATCGAAGTATCCAGAATAGCCAGATTCATACAGGCATTCAGAAAGTAGATTCATGGTTGTCAGGGACTAGAGGAGAAGGGGCAATGAGGAGTCATTGCTAACAGATGCAGGTTATTTTTGGAGCAATGAGGTCTTCTAAAACCAGAGAGTAGCTGCATAATTTTGTGAACATACTATAAACCAAGGTACTATATCTTCTAAATGATGAAATCTACAATACGTGAATTAAACATCATAAAGCTGCTATTTTTAAAAATCGGAAGGAGAGGGGCACCTGGGTAGCTCAGTCAGCTAAGCATCCTACTTTGGCTCAGGTCATGATCTCACGGTTCATGGGTTCGAGCCCCACACCAGGGCACTGTCAGTGCAAGGCCTGCTTGGGATTCTCATTCTGCCCTTCTCTCTCTCTCTCTCTCTCTCTATCAAAATAAATAAACTAAAAACAAAAACAAAGTCAGCAGGAGAATGCAGCAGATCNGAGACAGCATGGTGAATTCTTTCCAAAAATTCTCTCTGTATCTGAGCTAGTTCAGATGGGTTTCTGTCACTTGTCCCCAAACAATTCCTGATTTACACATTGTTTCTGCCTTGATTCTAGACCACCTGGCCTCATGTCACCCCTGGGAGGTCAAGGCTATAGGTTAGGCTTTGNTTTAAAAAAAAAAAAAGCAGCCAAGGGCGTGCATCTTCCCAGACAAGGAGTGCATTTGTGACCATATTCACACAGGAGAGATGTGACTGAGTCCAAACAGATATTCTCAAACCTTTCCTGAAAATTAACAGCTTTCAAAAAAACAAGTGCTCACTTAAGGACTTCCCTGCATTTATTGGGTAGCAAACAAATTGGTGCTACAGATTCCCGCTCAGGTCTGTCTTGAAATCCCAATGTCATCTGTCTTTGGTACGAGGTCCTAACCATGAATGATTTAGATGAATGTTTGCCTAATTTCCGGCTGTGCAGGAAGAATCACTTGAATATGAATATGTAATTTTGTTGCACATGATTTCTTCAGGAAGAAACCTTTATTTGAAGATGTACTATGTGTCTCAGGATAAGACTCTGTACAAACGAATTTAAAATGTTTGGCTTGCAGAAGTAACCATCACCATCTGTGAAACAAACACTGAAAATATTCCCCATTTCCTTAAGACCCTTTTGTGTGAGCTTATTTAGTTTAGCAAGTCTTGTGTTTGGGAGAAAATTGGTTTTGTGCAGAAGATAAATCATTTTGCACATTATGCCTTGATGGTGGGAGACAATGCATAGTTTTTAGAAAGCTTATTTTATTCAGACATTTGCAATTTAATAAAAAATATGAATATAGAGCAGCCAGGAAAAAAAACCACAGCTCTCTTTCATTTTTCTTTTATGTGATGAACAAATTGTTCAAAATCATACCAATAGGAACATGTGTAGCCATCAGAGGGTATTTATGAGTTCCCAATAGGGATCAATATTCCTGCCTGTGAGACATAGGTTGGTTCCTTCTGGCTGCCTGCACCTCTACCAATACCTCCTCTACCTCTTACTGTCACCTCCACATTGCCTGCCTACCTTTATGTATTTAACATTTACTTATTTTTGAGAGAGAGAGAGCACGAGCTGGGGAGGGGGCAGAGACAGATTGGGAACAGAGGATCTGAAGTGGGCTCAATGCTGACAGCAGAGAGCCCGATTTGGGGCTTGAACTCATGGACCATGAGATCATAACCTGAGCCCAAGTTGGACGTTTAACCGACTGAGCCCCCTAGCACCCCATGCCTACTTACCTTTAGAGTTCAGGTGTCACCTCCTATTAGAGCTTCCTGTCCCCCAAGCTGGGTCAGCCCCTCTGAAATACAATACTAAAACCCATACGCATGTGCTGTGTGAATCATACTGTATTGTAAATCATGAGAATGTGAGCTCCTTGGGGGCAAAAATATATCCCGTTTTCTTCCCTGTGACCCCATCAAGGAGCATAGCTCCTGACCCCAGTAGTTATTCCATTCATGACTATTCAGTAAATGGATGAATGAATGAGTTACCTGCAGGAAGATTTTATCTCCACCACTCGCCCAAAATGTTTTATGCTATACAGACCTTTCTGGCTATCTATTTTCTGTTACTTGTTATGTGGCCAACGCCTTTGTTGAAATCGGATCCTATGTTCTCTGTAATGAAGGGCAGAGATCCCCAAAGAACAGTGCTGGTTCTGAATCTATCACAGATCAGTTACCACTCGGCTGCACAGTGGGAGGAATAAGAGAATGTGTTGAGTTTTCATGGAGCCAAACTGACACTCGCTTTTTCTGAGATAATTTTCCTCCTACTATTTTGATACTAAAAGGTTATTCTTTTATGAACTGGTGAAGTAACTAGAAGGTGACATGTACATGCATACACACAACATGCATGAGATATACATAACAATACAGGACATTGACCTATATAGTACGTATTTATTTAATATTAATATGAACACCATCATTCCACAAACAAGAAACCTGGGGTGCCTGGCCAGCTCAGTTGGTACAGTATGTGACTCTTGATCTCAAGGGTTGTAAGTTCGACCTTCACACTGTGTAGAGATTACACAGAAAGAAAATCTTAAAATATATACATACATACATACAAGAAACCTGTTTAAGAGGCAAAATGTTTATTTGGGATCAAAGAATTGCAATTTGGGGTATACAGATTTAGGTAGAAACCCACTTAGTGTCCTAATTACAGAGGGTTGACTTGGGGTTTTATGAAAAAAAGTAAGTAAATTTTAAAAATAATGTTTATTTAGTTTTGAGAAAGACAGAGACAGAGCATGAGCAGGGAAGGAGCAGAGAGAGGAAGACACAGAATCCGGAGCAGGCTCCAGGCTCTGAGCTGTCAAACTCACAAACCGTAAGATCATGACATGGGCTGAAGTCAGATGTTTAACTGACTGAGCCACCCAGGTGCACCATTTGGTAAATTTTTAAAAATTTATTATTGAGGTATATATAATATTATATTGGTTTAAGATGTACAACCTAGTAATTCAACAATTCCATGCACTATGCAATGCTCACTTCTATAAACATATTTACCATCTATTACTATCCAATGTTATTACAAGTTTATTGATTACATTCCCTATGCTGCACTTTTCATGTCCATGACTTATTTTAGAACCAGATGTTTATACCTCAATCCATTTTACCCATCCTCCCACCCACCTTCTCTCTGGCAACCACTAGCTTGTTCTCTATATTTTTGAGTTCTGTTTTTATTTGTTTATTTGTTTTGTTTTTTAGATTCCACATATAAGTGAAATCATATGGTATTGGTCTTTCTCTGACTTAGTTCACTTAGCATAATACTCTGTAGGTTGTTGCAAATGACAAGATCTCATTCTTTTTTATGTTAAGTAATATTCCATTGCCTATGTGTGCCACACCTTCTTCCGTTCGTCTATGGATGGACACTTGGGCTGCTTCCATATCTTGGGTATATAAATAATGCTGCAGTAAACATAAAGGTGCATATGTCTTTTCGAATTAGTGTTTTCCTTTTCTTCAGATAATTACCCATTAGTGGAATTACAGGATCATGTAGTATTTCTGTTTTTAATGTTTTGAGGAAGCTCCATACTGTTTCCCACAATAATTGCACCAATTTACATTCCTACCAATAGTGCATGAGAGTTTTCTTTTCTCCACGTCTTGCCAACACTTGTTATTTCTTATCTTGTTGATACTAGCTATTCTTACTGATAGGGGGTGATATCTCACTGTGGTTTTGATTTGCATTTCCCTGATGGTGAGTGATGTTGAGCATCTTTTTACATGTCTCGTGGCCATTCGTATATCTTCCTTGGAAAAATGTTTATTCAGATTCCTCTCGTCCTCCCTCATTCTTGGAGATAAGGATGCTCCTTTCGGGGCACCTGGGTAGCTCAGTTGGTTAAGCCTCTGACTCTTAATATCAGCTCAGGTTGTGATCTTGCTTTCGTGAGATCGGGCCTTCTGACCCTTGCAACTGCCACCTTGAGCTTATCTCCCACAAGGAGACCCCAGAAGCCACTCTCAGTCAAAGCTCCTTTCTTGCTAAAAGCTGTCATTAGGCCTGATGCAGGCAAATGTGATTTGCACACTATCTCTGTGCCTGAGTTTTCCTCTACTCAGGTCCTACATTATCAGGGTGGGCCCTAGATGCAATCACAGATATCCCTCTCAGAGGAAGTTAAGAAGGAGATTTGATGTACAGAAAAGAAGGGCATGTCCGGAAGGAGCAGGGAGAGATCTGAAGATCCCAGCTTTCAAGATTGGGATGCTGTGACCACAAGCCAAGGAATGCCAGCAGCCCCCTAGAAGCTGGAAGAAACAAAGAGTAGATTCTCCCCGAGAACCCCAGGAGGGGGAAAGGCCCTGCCAACACCTTGATTTCACCCAAGTGAGAGGACTTTGGACTTCTGGCCCCCAGGACTGTAAGACAATAAATTTCAGTTGTTTTAAGCTGCCAGGCTTGTGGCAATCTGTTAGAGTAACCACAGGAAATGAACAGATTGTCTCAATCAATGTTCTTGTATTCATACAATATAATACTCACTAACCCATTACAGATGATCCTGTAGAAGTACATGCAATGATGTGGAAGATGGCTAATCATATATTGAGAAGAAATTTCTGGCTACAGAATGACATGATTGACTCGGCACATGTACAGTCAACCATCTTATTTGTAGATTCCAAGTTTGTGAATCTGCCCACTTGCTAGAATTTATTTGTAATCCCCAAATCAGTCCTCATGGTGTTTTCATGGTCATTTGCAGATGTGCCCAGGGAGGCCGAAAGTGGGAGTTGCCCATTCCCAGCCAAGGTCGGACAATAAATACTCTGCCTTCTTGTTTCAGCTCATATTGTAGACAAGTCCATTTTGCTGTCTCTTTGGTGCCATGTTGTTCAGTTTTTTGTGTTCTTTTCTGGTTTAAGTGGCCCCTGCATGTAGTGCTGAAGTAGACTAGAGTTCCTAGGTGTGAGAAGACTCTGATGTGTCTTACGGAGAAGACATGGTGTGTTAGATAAGCTTCATTCAAGCAGAGCTATGGTGCATTTGGCCATGAGTTCATTGTCAGTGAATCAACAGCATAGACTAAATAAGTGGTCTTTCAACAGAAACATATATAAAATAAGATCATGTATTGATCAGTTGATGAAAATGTTGCAATCAGAGGTTCATAGGAACCTGACCCTGTATTTCCTCTAGGAGCAATGGTTAACTGTTCTCTAATTCAGGGTTTGTGGTGACTTTAAGGAACATAACTCCTGTGAATAATGAGAGCCAACTCTATATCCACTTAAATAAGTTTGATGTCATGCATAAATGTCTAAAAGTGCATAGGAGAATCTGAAAGATCATGCAAATGATATACAGATATACAACGGTGATTATCTCTGGGTAAGGAATAGAGCGTATAGTCATTGGCATTTTCTCATTTTTGCCAACCAGCATTTTCTAGTCTTCTCATAATGTATTACTCGAATTGTAGGTATTAAAATGGATTCAACACATCTTCACAGAAAATATAGTCAATGTTTTCTGGTATTTGATCATTCTCTCTCTCTTTCTTTCTTTCTTTCCTTTCTTTTAATGTTTATTTATTTATGTATTTATTTTGAGAGAAAGAGAGAACTCTTGTGAGCAGGGAGGGGGACAGAGAGAGAGAGATAGATAATCCAAAGCAGGCTTCTCACTGTCAGCCAAAGCCCAATGCAGAGCTCGAATCCACAAACTGAGATCATGATTCAAGCTGGAACCAAGAGTTGGACACTTAACTGACTGAGCCATCCCGGTACCCCTTATTTTCAAAGTATAGTAAAGCATGAATAAGGGAATGAAAACTTTCCCTTTTTTTAAGCCAGAATATGAATGTGAAGGTTAATAAGCTGCTTTCATCCATTTTAATGCTGCTTGCCTTTACCCTCAGTCCAGATTTTCCATGAATGAGCATACCTGGAAGTTTATCATTAGCCACTTAAAGCTGATTAAAACAGAACTTGTAATTAAAAACCTAAACCTTCCTTCCCTGGCGTGAATGGATAAATGAGCTATGGTACCTCTAGATATATGAAATAGAATATTATTCAAAAAGAAATGAGCCACAGAGATGACTGGGTGGCTCAGTCGGTTGAGCATCCAACTCTTGTTTTAGGCTCAGGTCATGATCCCAGGGTTGTGGAATCAAGCCCTATGTCAGCTCCTTGCTGAGCATGGAGATAGCTTGAGCTTCTCTCCCTTGCAGTCTGCCCCTCTCCCCGTCTTGTGCACACTTTCTCTTTCTAAAATAAAATTTTTTAAAAAAGAGAGAGAGAGAGCTATCCAGCCATGAAATAACATGGAGTAAACTTAAATACATATTGTCAAATGAAAGAAGCCAGACAGAAAAGGCCATGGGGCCACTGAGTGGTGCAGTCGGTTAAGTGTCCTACTCTTAATCTTGGCTCAGGTCATGATCTCACAGTTTGTGAGTTCGAGCCTGACATCCAGCTCTGCGCTGATGGCATAGAGCCTGCTTGGTATTCTGTCTCTCCTTCTCTCTGACCCTCCACAAGTTGTGCTCTCTCTCTCTCTCAAAATAAATAAATGAACTTTAAAAATTAAGGAAAAAGATGTCCACATACTGTAGGATTCTAACTATAGGACATTCTGGAAAAGAAGAAATAATGGAGACAGTAAAGGGTCAGCGGTTGCCAGGAGCTTGGAGGGAAGGAGTGAGGATTTTTAAGACAGTGAAAACATTCTGTATGAGACTTTAATGGCAGATAGATGTCATTACATAAAACCCACAGAATATGCAACACCAGCAATGAACCAAAATCTGAACTATGAATTTCAGTTAATGATGTATCAGTAGTGGTTCCTCAGTTGTAACAAACGTACTATTATAGGAGGGTGGTCCTTGTCTCACGGAGTAGAAGAATGAATCTTGGGGACAACAGAGAGTGAGCCAAGCGATCGAGTTTATTGAGGGTAAGTATAAAGCTCTCAAGAGTGAGAGGGGTCCCGAGTGGGTTACCGTGGAGGATTTCCCATCCCTGACTCTTTACTGGGACCCTGTCAGAAACTTTGTGAGACTTCATGCATGACACCTAGCTCAGGCTGGTCTGGAACATGTTTGTCTCACCCTATTTTTTCCTAAACTCCCCTGCCGCTGTCTGTCTCTCAGCCTCCCATGTGCAGCTGCAGCCTGCCTCCCTCAAGGTCCTTTCTCTCCTCCCTAATGTTAACTCTTTCCCTCTTCAGTACCACTCTCTATAAGATGCTAATTATAGATGACTTGGAGAGGGGGGATTATGGGAACCTTCTGGACTTTCCATTCAGTTTTCTGTAAACTTAAAGCTGTTTTAAAGAAGTCTATTAAAAACCAAAAACAAACATTCACTTAGTTTCTTTTGGAAATTAGAAGGGAATGTGTTGGCTTGCATAGGGCAGAAAGGGACCTATGATCTTTTAATGCCATCTGGAGCTCTGGCTACCAAGTCCCCAGTTAAGGACAACGTAAACCCCACAACAGTCTTCCTCCATCACTATGGCCCATTCTTTTTTCAAATTGAATATTAAAGGCAACAACTTCACTGGTTGTTTGAGCCCACATTTATGGGATTTCAAATATATTTTGTATTTTTTCTCTGTTTTTTCTTAAAAATCAACGTGCCTTTGTTTGCCTTAAATAACCCATCTTTGTCATTTTTTTTCCTAAGCCAGGATCTTATTGTGGTTACTTCGAATTTTTTTCTCCATCATCCAGAACACACTTTTGCTTTTTCATCTAGTTATGGTTTAATGATATTTATGATACTATAAGTGTACATATGACAGGATTTTTAAAACTAGAACAATANTCCTTGTCTCACGGAGTAGAAGAATGAATCTTGGGGACAACAGAGAGTGAGCCAAGCGATCGAGTTTATTGAGGGTAAGTATAAAGCTCTCAAGAGTGAGAGGGGTCCCGAGTGGGTTACCGTGGAGGATTTCCGTCCCTGACTTTTTACTGGGACCCTGTCAGAAAGTCTGTGAGACTTCATGCATGGCACCTAGCTCAGGCTGGTCTGGAACATGTTTGTCTCACCCTATTTTTTCCTAAACTCCCCTGCCGCTGTCTGTCTCTCAGCCTCCCATGTGCGGCTGCAGCCTGCCTCCCTCAAGGTCCTTTCTCTCCTCCCTAATGTTAACTCTTTCCCTCTTCAGTACCACTCTCTATAAGATGCTAATTATAGATGACTTGGAGAGGGGGGATTATGGGAACCTTCTGGACTTTCCATTCAGTTTTCTGTAAACTTAAAGCTGTTTTAAAGAAGTCTATTAAAAACCAAAAGCAAACATTCACTTAGTTTCTTTTGGAAATTAGAAGGGAATGTGTTGGCTTGCATAGGGCAGAAAGGGACCTATGATCTTTTAATGCCATCTGGAGCTCTGGCTACCAAGTCCCCAGTTAAGGACAACGTAAACCCCACAACAGTCTTCCTCCATCACTATGGCCCATTCTTTTTTCAAATTGAATATTAAAGGCAACAACTTCACTGGTTGTTTGAGCCCACATTTATGGGATTTCAAATATATTTTGTATTTTTTCTCTGTTTTTTCTTAAAAATCAACGTGCCTTTGTTTGCCTTAAATAACCCATCTTTGTCATTTTTTTTCCTAAGCCAGGATCTTATTGTGGTTACTTCGAATTTTTTTCTCCATCATCCAGAACACACTTTTGCTTTTTCATCTAGTTATGGTTTAATGATATTTATGATACTATAAGTGTACATATGACAGGATTTTTAAAACTAGAACAATAAACATTATAAATAGTGCAAATCAAAACCAGAAAGTCAGACTCTCATGGAAAAAAATTTTCATTTTTCCATGTTACTTTTTATATATTGTAATCATTACAGAAATATAATGTTGTATTTTCCTTACAGTAATTCATATATATTTTCATGTTTTATATAGTTTGACAATTATAATTTTAAAGAAAACACATTTCAAATGAAATTTATTTTTATTTATTATTTTTATTTATTTATTTATTTATAAATAAAATGCATATAAAAGTGTGCATGTAGCTTTCCATTTTTTAAAAAAGATGTTACTTTAGAATACATTTCTGCATAAAGGGTCCCTGATTTTTAAAATTTTGCTGCTACTGTAGGCCAGAAATCCATTTATACCCAGAACTTGGTGTTTGTTTTCTTGAGGCAGATATTTCTTTAGTACATTTTGGACTTTATGCCTCTCGTTAGATGAAATTATAGAATGCCTGCTGTCAAAATAATACCTAGATATAACAATGATTCAAGAGTAAAAACTAAACCAAAAAAAGGAATAAAAGTAAACATAGAAGGGGCGCCTGCGTGGCCCAGTCAGTTAAGCTTCCGACTTCAGCTCAGGTCATGATCTCATGGTTTGTGAGTTTGAGCCCCACGTCGGGCTCTGTGCTGACAGCTCAGAGCCTGGAGCCTGTTTCAGATTCTGTGTCTCCCTCTCTCTCTGCTCCTCCCCTACTTGTGCTCTGTCTGTCCTGTCTCTCTCAAAAATAAAAATTAAAAAAAAAGTAAACATAGAAAAATACATTCATCTATTTATTATCATTATTGTAAAGGTGTTATTTTTAGGAGCACCTGGGTGGCTCAGTAAGTCGAGTGTCCAACTCTTGATTTTGGCTCAGGTCATGATCCCAGGGTCATAGGATCAAGCCCCTTGTTGGGCTGTGCACTGAGCATGGAGTCTGCTAAAGTTTCTCTTTCTTTCTCTTTCTCTCTCTTTCTCTCTTCCCCTCTACCCCCTCCCTCACTTGTGCTCTCTCTCTAAAAAATAAAAAATAAAAAAGATTTTATTTATCACAACTGCCTTAATGTCAACACTCTGCTAGAGGCCAAAAGCAACCTCAGCATGACAAGAGCCAAACCTCCAGGATCCTGTAAGTCTTCTTTAACACATGAAAATTCTTCTGGAAACTTCCTTTACCTCTATGTCCCCAACTTACAAGTATACAATCAATCGCTCCTTACAATCCCAGTGCAGCTCCTTCTGCCCATGAGCTTTAATAAAAACACCTTTTTGCGCCGAAAACGTGTTAAGAATTCTTTCTTGACAGACTATTCACTCCCGGCCCACACACAACACATCAAAAAAACCAGAAAAGATAAGACATAAACGTAGCCAATAAACATATGAAAATGTACTCAATTTTTTTCACCACATAAGAAATGTAGACTAAATTAATGAGATTATTTCCATTTATCTGACTGACAGAGATAAGGTTTGGTCAGGCTTGGGCTCCTGGGTAAATGGCAGTGTAAAATGGAAACACTTTTTATAACTCACATCTTCTTTGATGAAAATGATAGCTTGGATTTCCTAGAAAGCAGAGCCTGAGGCAAGGGTTTATGCACCCCAGATTTACTCCAGGAGACAGCAGTGGAGCAGAGGGAGCGGGGCTGGAGGGGATCTTTCTGGGGAGTTCATTGTGCCTGGTGGCTCCTTCTTACAGGACTGGCTCCTGAGAGGTAGGCACAGGAAGGCTGCTGGGCACAGCCTGTCCAGAGGGGAGAGACGCACGGGTCCCTGGCTCTCCACTCCCTGGTCAAAGGTTCTCCCTGTGGGCATTATCTTCCACACTTGTGCATCACGCATACATCTTTCAGAGTCTACTGTCAACCTTGAAGGAGAGGAGATTAAAGAAATTACACGAAAACTGCAGAAATTATAGTTGGCCTGGCTATTCTGGGACTTTTCTGTGGGTAATAGGAAATAAACAAGCAATGATGTGATATGCTAAATTCATCATTTTCAGTGTTTTTGGGTTTTTTATTATTTTTAAAATTTATCTTTTTAAGTATGCCCAATGTGGGGCTCGAACTCACAACCCCTAGACCAAGAGTTGCATGCTCTATGGACTGAGGCAGCCAGGAGCCCCTTAGCGTTTTTTAATTGAAGAAGGATTGACCTACAATTGGTTATATTGCTTCCAGGTATGCACCAGTGATTTGCTAATTCTCCACATTGTGCAACGCTCACCACCATAAGTGTAGTCACTGTACGACGTTACTACAGTATGATTGGCCATATGCCCTATCTCGTACTTTTCATGTCCATGACTTATTTTTTACAGCTGGAAGTGTGTGCCTCTGAATCCCCTTCACGTATTTCACCCATTCCTCTACTGCTTTCCCTTCTGGCCACCACAGGTTTTTCTCTGTATTTAAGACAGCTTGCTTCCACTCTTGGCTATTATAACAGTGCTGCTATGAACCTGGGTGTGCAACTAGAGCTCTTTTTATTTTTATCCAATTTTTTAAAGTTTACTTATTTAGTTTGAGAAAGAAAGAGAGCATGAGCAGGGGAGGGGCAGAGAGAGAGGGGAGAGAGAATCCCAGGCAGGCTCCGAGCTGTCAGCACAGCACCGGATGGGGGAGGGGGAGGTGCTCCATCTCACCAACTGTGAGACATGACCTGAGACGAAGTTGGTGGCTTACCAGACCAAGCCACCCAGGCACCCCAAGTAGAGCTCTTTTGAACGGCTTTCAAGGGAGAGCCCGCAGTACCTGCCTGCATCCGGGTCCTCCCAGCTTTCTCACACACTTGCGCCTGCAGCCAGGTGGCAGATGACCTCTGGTCTCTGCTTTGTGCCCCGTAGGCCCACTTCTGACTTCCCGTGTGGCTGTTCTAGACAGGTTTTCGAGGCTCAGGCTGACCAATGTCACCACTCAGCCACAGGCCCCTCTCATGGGGTTGGCTTGGAAGTGTGGGAGAGCTAATGTCCCGCGCCAACCTTCAATCAATGGGTCTAGCAGGTGGATAACACCCAGTCTCTTCTCTTTCCAGTGGGAAATTCTGAAAGGCATTCAGCTTCCCAGAGGTCCCAGGAGAATTGAGGGACCTGAATCACACACCCCTTTGTTGGCATGTCCTCCCTCCCTGTCTCCTTCGCTCCTGCGTCCTGGGATCACCTCCAGAGAGTCACTGCTCCCAAATCTTTGCCTCAGGCTTTGCTTTTGGGGGAATCTGAACTAGTACAAGGGGGTGGTCCTTGCTTCTGAACATCTGTCTTGTAGCTTTCCTTTCTGCACCCTGCCCAGGGCACCGGTCTGTGGACTAAAAAGAGCACAGCCTTCTATGAGGGAGGAAGCAGAAGGATTCCTAAGAGGTGTCAGTGACCTGGCCAGAGTTCCCTGGGGACGTGACTTTATCTTCACAGAATCCCTTCTTCTTCTTCTTTTTTAAGAATGTTTATTTATTTTTGAGACAGAGAGCGCCAGCAGGGGAGGGGCAGAGAGAGGGGGAGAGAGGATCCTTAGAGCGCTCTGTGCTGACAGCAGTGAGCCTGATGGGAGGCTCGAATTCACGAACCGCAAGATCATGACCTGTGGCAAAGTCAGACACTTAACCAACTGTGCCACCCAGGTGCCCAGAATTCGATCAGCAGTTCTCAAAGTGTGGTCCCTCCATGGGGCCAGCACCCACGGCAGCAGCACCACCAGAAACTACTTAGAAAGGCAATTTTGTAACAAATTTAGTAAGATTTGTTATGTAGACTCAAGTGGGTGTTGTCTCCACTGATAAGAATCTCCTCTTGCTGGTACAGAAGAATGCAGGGGGGGACACTGTCACAAAGGGAAATTTTATGCCCTGCTTTTCGGCAGAAAGGGAGAGGGCAGAGAGGTCTGGAGAGGATGATGCAATGTAATGCAAAGTTCAAGAAGCTTTTTTGGATTCATTTTAGTTCAAGAAAAGTTGACTTAAGCTCCTCAGTGAATTGTGCTGCTGCTGGGAAGTAAGAGGCACTTGGCTAGCAGAGCAGACAGATACTGGTACAATCGCTACATCCAGTGGCTAAGTGTGTCCACTTTTACCAGTGTGGCAGGTGAGAAAGTGGTTCAGAGGAGGGAGTGTTAATGTGTGTGCATGGGTGTGGGGCCAAGAAGGGTCACAGAGGCAATAATGTTGCATAATAACCCTCCCCCAAACTCCAGGGCTTATAATAACAAGTACTTGTTTGTTTCACTTACAGTCTGCGTGTCTAGGGGGGAGGGGGTCAGGAGGAGGTCAGGCAGGAAGGGGTCAGGTCTGCTCCACAAGTGTCTCATCCACTTCAGACCAGCGGCTACCCCAGGACATAGTCTCATGGCAAATGGCAGGAATGCAAGAAGACAGATGGACACATGCAACGTCTCTGATGTCTTGGCTTAGAACTGTCACAGTACTGCTTTGACCCACGCGACATTGGCCAGAACAACTCAACATGGCCAAGCCATGGAGCAGAGAAATATACTCTCCCCACTAGTGGGAGGAGGTGCAAAGTCATATGCAAAGGAGGCAGGTGTATAAGTGTTAGCCTGGGGAAAGAGATGGGGGCAACTGGGTGGCTCAGTTGGTTAAGCATCTGACTTTGGCTCAGGTCATGATCTCGTGATTCGTGAGTTTGAGCCCCGCATCGGGCTCTGTGCTGACAGCTAGCTCAGAACCTGGAGCCTGTTTCAGATTCTGTGTCTCCCTCTCTCCGACCCTCCCCTGCTCACACACACACACTCTCTCTCTCTCGGAAATAAATAAAAACATTAAAAAGAGAAAGAGAGATAGAAAATGGGAATAATAACCCACACCACGTAGGGATGTGATGCTGGAACAGGGTTTTGAAGGATACATAGGAGCTAGCCAGGCAGCGAGTGTGAAAATTCCATTTCACATTCAGCCTGGCTCAGGCTAGAGCCATTAGAGGTTCCCTCAGATGTCAGTTACTGACTTTCTGGGATCCAGGTGTGAGGGAAACTGGCCCCTGCTCCTTTCTAGCTGAGACCTTGTTAGTCCTTCCCTGCATAATTCTCAGAGGAGTTTCTTGTTTGAGCTCCTACTGGGCTTTCTTTTGCTTTTTGTTCAACCTGAATGTTGCAAAGGTGAGCTGGGGAGAAAGGCCCACAGGGAGAGGACACACCTCTGTCCTCACATGGTGCCTGTGGTCCTTCCCAGGGAGTTAGACACGGAGGGCCTGGTTTGCTAGTCTCTGGCCTTGCTGAAGAAGCTCAGTATCTGTGGGGCCCTCACTCTCCCCCAAGTGTTATTGAGATATAATTGACATGTAATATTGTGTAAGTTTAGAATGTACAACATGATTCGGTGCAAAAAAATATATATATATATATACTGAGATATGATCACAATAAGTTTAGTTAACATCCATCACCTTACAGATTTTACTTATTTTTTTCTTGTGTTGAGAAATTTTAAGATCCACTCCTTTGGTGGCTTCCAAATATGCAATACAGTATTTTTTTTTTAAGTGGGCTCCATGCCCAACACGGGGCTTGAGCTCATGACCCTGAGATTAAGAGTCGCATGCTCTATGGACTGAGCCATCCAGGAGCCCTTGCAATACATTATTATTAGCCATAGTCACCATGCTGTACGTTACACCCCCAAAACTTCCTTTTTTTTTTTTTTTAATAACTGGAAGTTTGTACCTTTGTACTTTCTGCATCTGTTTCTGCCACCCCTACCCACACCTCTGGCAACTACCAATCTCTTCTCTGTATCTGAGCTTGGTTTTTTTGTTGTTTTAAATGTTTATTTATTATTTTGAAAGAGAGAGAAAGAGATAGGGAGAAAATCCACATTGTCAGCACAGAGCCTGATGCAGGGCTTGATCTCTTGAACCATGAGGTTATGATCTGAACCAAAATCAAGAATCAGATACTCAACCAACTGAGCCACCTGGGCGCCCTGATTTTTCTGTTGTTTTGTTTGTTTGTTTGTTTCTCAATTCCACATGTAAGTGAGATGGTATGGTATTTGTCTGTCTCTGACATATTTCACTCAGCTGGCCTGTCTCCCCTTCACTGTGCTTCCTGGCAACTGCACACAATCTCCTGGCTTCTGGAACGTGCCCGTCTCATGCCTGCCCTGGGCCTTTTGTCCTGGGCATTTCCTCTGCTGGAAATACTCTCCCCTTGGGGATTTGCAGAGCCGGATCCTTGTCACTCAGAGCTCAGTTTGAAAGTGTCTTCCCAGGGGCGCCTGGGTGGCTTAGTCGGTTAAGCGTCCGACTTTCTCATGATCTCGTGGTTCGTGGGTTCGGGCCCCGCGTCGGGCTCTGTGCTGACTGCCAGCTCAGAGCCTGGCGCCTGTTTNCTAGAAATAAATAAAACATTTTTTTAAAAAATTAGAAAAAAAAAAAAAAGAAAGTGTCTTCCAGGGCGAGCTCCCCTGGTCACCCAGTTCCCATCTCTTGCTGTTTATTTCCTCACCTAGTGCCCCCTCGCCATCTGGGGTCTTTGCATATGTGCACATGTGCATGTTTATATGTTTACTGCTGTGTCCACACACTAGGACATAGAGACATTGTCTACTTCCCTGGTTATGGGACACAAATTATCAGTCTTCTTCTAATCTTTATTCAACAAAACTACATTTTCTTTTCTTTTCTTTTTTGAATTATGCTTCTAATTTGCTATTTCTTTTTTGGCTTCTTGCACAAAATTATTACTCACATAGAATAACTTGTGCCAGACTGTGGAAAATCATATTCCATATCCTCATTGTTCATTCTTTACATACACCCTATATTTTTTTTGCAATTCTTTGCAATTATCTGAGAAAAATTCCAAGAGAATTTTTTAGGGAGTTTTTTTTTTTAATAGTTTATTGTCAAGTTGGTTTCCATATAATACCCAGTGCTCATTCCCACAGTTGCCCTCCTCCATGCCCATCTCCCCCCTTCTCCTCCCCGCCACACGCATCAGTCCTCAGTTTGTTCTCAGTATTCAAGAGTCTCTCATGGTTTGCCTTCCTCCCTCTCCCCCACTATTTTTCCCCTTCTTCTCCCCCATGGTCCTCCATTAAGTTCCTCCTAATCCTCCTATACATGCAAACATATGGTAGCTGTCCTTCTCTGCCTGACTTATTTTGCTCAGCGTAACACCCTCAAGTTCCATCCATGTTGCTACACATGGACAGATTTCATTGTTTCTCATTGCCATGTAGTATTCCATGGTATAGATAAACCACATCTTCTTGATCCATTTGTCCATTGATGGACACTTAAGCTCTTTCCATGTTTTGGCTATTGTGGAGAGTGCTGCTATGAACATTGGGGTCCATGTACCCCTATGCATCAGCACTCCTGTATCCCTTGGGTAAATTCCTAGCAGTGCTATTGCTGGGTCATAGGGGAGTTCTATTGTTAATTTTTTGAGGAACTTCCACACTGTTTTCCAGAGGGGCTTCACTAGTTTACATTTTTAGGGAGTTTTTTGAATCGACAGTTTATACAGAAGATACAGGAAGAGGAAGAATGTTTTAGGAACAGCTAAAAATAATTTTGAAAAAGAATACTCAATGAAGACATTTGTGCAAGAATGTGTACCTACAGCCTTGGACAAATCTCAAGTGGAATTGGGACTGGTTAAATAAATTACAAAACATCAGCCCAATGAAATATCATGTGGTCATTAGGAAAAAAGAAATAGCTCTCTATTTGCCAATACAGAAAGATCTCTAGATGCTAAGCGAATGAATGATATGTGAAGCGTTCATTTGTGGCAGACTAAGGACATGAGGCATCAGATGACATGGGTTGTCCTTCCCCACCTTGCTGCTGAGAACAGAGACGCAGAGTCCTAAAGGCTTGACTCAGGGTCTCTGTTCCCGTTAGAGGCGCGATAAGACAGACCACGTCTTTATACCAATAAGAGTTGGAAGTCACTGAGTGACTGATGTGTGGACAATAGATTAGAGAGGATTACAAAAGGATTAGCAATGATGCAAGGAGACCAGTTGTGGTAATACACAGGAGAGATAATGGTGGCTTCAAGTATGGAGGTGGTGGTAAAGATGGAGAGAAATGGATGGATTTGAAAAACATGTATGAAGTAAAATGGACAGGACTCGGTGATAGATATGGAGGATGTGTGAGGAGGAGAGTCAAGAGTGACTTCCAGGCACTGTCAGGCATGGTTCTTGCCTTCAAGGAAGAGGCAGTAGTTAAACCTATACAATACATGATTCATGGGTTCAAGCCTCACATTGGGCTCTATGCTGACAGCTCAGAGCCTGGAGCTCAGAGCCTGGAGTTGTTTCAGATTCTGTGTCTCCCTCTCTCTCTGCACCTCCCCGCCTCTCAAAAATAAATCGACGTTAAAAAATGTGTTTTAAACCAATACAACAAGAGCTGAAATTAGTCTACATAGGGTAAAGGATGATACCTTCTCTCTTCCCCAGGCCAGCCCCCTTCTATCCCTTGTGCTCTCACCTGTGATTTCTGCAGCGGCACCTCACTCAGGGCGCAGCACATGAAAATCAACACAGCTTTGTGGAGGGAAGGGGAGATGTGAGTTACCACTGCCATGCACTTAGTATTTAAAACCTTTTAGCCAACTTGTGAAATGGAGTGGATTCAACATAGGAGGAGCCAAATCAATTACTCTTTTTTGAAAGGGCATCAGTAAAAAGTATAAGCAGTTAGCAGAATGGCAGAATGTAAATTGTGATATTATACCTGATGGACTGATTAAGTCAGAGGGTTTTTTTTTTTTAAGTTTATTTATTTATTTTGGGGTGGAGAAAGAGAGGCAGGGAAAAGGAGAAAGACAGAGAGCCCAACATGGAAGCTCAAACCCATGAATCGCAAGATCATGGCGCTCAACTGACCGAGCCACCTGGGCACCTCCACTCCCCCTTTTTTTTAAGTCTAGAGTAGAGCAAGGACTAGGGGTGCCTGGGTGACTCAGTCGGTTGAGTGTTCAACTTTGGCTCAGGTCATGATCTCACGGCTTGTGGGTTTGAGCCCCACATCAAGCTCTGTGCTGACCACTCAGAGCCTGGAGCCTGCTTTGGATTCTGCATCTCCCTCTCTCTCTGCTCCACTCCCACTTGTGCTCTGTCTTTCTCTCTCAAAAATAAAACCTTTTAAAAACATTTTTAAACAATAACAACAACAAAAGAAAATAGACTTTTTAACTTTATCTAAAAATTTTTTTTTGTTTATTTATTTTTGAGAGAGAAACAGTGAGAGCAGGAGAGGGGCAGAGGAAGAGGGACACACAGAATCCTCAGCAGGCTCCAGGCTCTGAGTTGTCAGCACAGAGCCTGACACAGGGCTCTAACTCATGAACCATGAGATCATGACCTGAGCCGAAGTCAGACACTTAACCAACTGAGCTACCCAGGCACTCCAGAGACTTTTTGACTTTAATAGAATATTTTGTATTGTAGAATTAAATTTCTTCCTTTCTTTGTAAGGTGAAACCATCTATAGATGTTTCTCTGCTTATTGAAGTCAAAAACTCAACTTGGAGTACATTTTTTTCTTTTTTCTTTCTTCTTTCTTTCTTTCTGTCTTTCTTTTCTCTGAGAAGAGTCACTAGGTGATGAATGGAAAATGTAAGTGAATAACATATTACATTCTTTTCTTAGTGTATTTGCTTGAATAAACAGTAATGCTGTCTTAATACCATATCCTAGGTGAGAGAAGAAATTTGAGATTATTCTTCATACATGGCGGAGCTCTGAACAAATAATGATCATCCTCTCTGTAACTCAGAGACCACGAAAGTGCATCAAAACAGGGTATACTGTCAACTGGGGCTATATAAGTGCCTAGGCAGGGGACACTCGCTGGTTCAGTTGGTAGAGCACACAACTCTTGATCTTGGGGTTGTGAGTTCAAGCCCTACGTTGGGTGTAGAAATCACTTAAAAATAAAATCAATCAATCAATCAACCAATCAGTAAGTAAGTTCCTAGGTATTATTTGGGCAGGAAGAGGGTATGCAAATAAACATTATATCTTAAATCTAAACCCAAGGTACAGGGTGGTTCTGTCTCACATTTGAGGCTGAGCTCAGCACCATAGGTTTTGGTTATTTTCCTTTCTTCCTTCTATTCATATGTATCTCAAATGTTTTGATTAATGTCACCAAAGGATCTGGTTTATTATCACCTTATGCCTCTAGTAACACGAAAAATAATTCCTGTTCAGGGCATCTGGGTGGCTCAATCAGTTGGGTGTCAACTCTTGATCTGGGCTCAGGTCATGATCTCACGGTTTGGGGAATTGATCCTGCTTGGGATTCTCTATCTCCCTCTCTCTTTACCTCTTTCCCTCTCTCTCTCTCTCTCTCTCTCTCTCTCAGAATAAATAAACACATAAAAGAATAATAATTCCCTTTCTTAATATCACAATGTCTATTTCTATTTTCAGACTTAACAGTCATTCAATTATTCTGTTTCTGGACCTGGTAAGAGCAGTTCCATTTTAATTGGTCCATTTCCCCCTTAATCATTTCTTAATAGAGAGCTACATGAATTCAGGATTATTGTGCTCATTTTCATCATATGATTGTATCATTCAAGCATTAATTTTCCCACAGTAATTCTGCAGCTGATTATATTTTAATTATTTCAGAATCCTGATTATGTTATATACTCTTTTAACGAAACACCATGTATTTCCGCAGGCTCTAATCCTATTTTTTAAATGCGATTTAGGTTCATTTTATTACCATTTAGAAACAGATACAAATTACAGGGAGATCAGAAACAAAATTAGCACAATAGGTCCTCAATTTCAGGATGCATTAAATTTGGAGGCAATTTATTACAAATGGGAAAAGTTCAAGTAGCAGCAATGACAATATACAACTGAGATCCCAGGAAGAGAGATGATTTTTATCTTTAAGACCTAGTGCCAAGAAAACTCATCTATACAGTGCCTGAATAGGAGTGACTTTGTGGCTTTCATTTTCAATAGGGAAGCCTACAGATTATTCAGGGATTGATTCTAAAATTTTTACTTTGGAAAAGGTGAGTTTTTCTAGATCCCACCAACCGTGAGATCACAACCTGAGCCAAAACCAAGAGTCAGACGCTTACCAGGTGACCCAAAGTAAAGAATTCTTTAATTTTTTAATTTATTTTTGAGAGCAGACTCCAGGCTCTGAGCTGTCAGCACAGAGCCTGATACAGGGCACAAACTGCCAACCGGAGATCATGACCTGAGCTGAAGTTGAACACTTAATTGACTAAGCCACCCAGGCTCAGTAAAGAATTCTCATAAAGATTTCTTAAACAGAACACTCAAAGCTTTAGCTACTAAGGAAGAGACTGAAATTATACTACACTAGAATTGAATCAAAACACACCATTAAGAAAATTAAAAGACAATGTATGGAATTGGAGAAGATATTTGAAATACATATACCAAAAAATTCATATCAGAATAAGGATTTTTGACAAATCAATTAGTGGGGGAGGGGAAAGCAATAGGCATGAAATTTGAATAGCACGTCACACAAGAGTAGTTCTACCTGCCCAGTAAACAACATGAAAAGGGGGATCACCTCACAAGTAAGCAGGGATATTCTAATAAAAATGCATGAAATATCACTACACCTACCAGAATGACTAAAACTTAAAGGAACAACAATATAGTCTTAGAGAATACTGAGAATCCATATACTCTGCTGGTAGAACTCTAAATTGGTACAGTCAATTTTGGAAAAATGTTTTGCATTATCTACTACACAAATATCTTCAAACCCAGTTATATATAATCCCACATAAGAGAAGTGTGTGCACATGTACTAAAAGACATGATTGCATAGCAACAGTGCTTTAAGGGTTAATTCCAGCAGGCCTGGAATTAGCCTGAGCTGTTTTGCTAAAGACCCTGCATTACAACATCCTTCGGCCAAGAATGAAGCCTACCGATTCACAGTGTTGCTTTGTAACCATGAGTCTTTGAAGCTTTGGGATGGTTTGTACACTTATCAACATTGTTTATTGACAAGAGTGATATTGATGATTCTCACCTGGTTTGATGAGACTATCAGAGGCTGGCTATGGAGCTGGAATACGCCTACTTGACCAACAAAATGTAAAAGATAGTTGAGACTCCAATTCATGCTCCCTGATTCTAAAGTGTTCCATGCACACACTGACCCCTGATTGGAGAAAAAGAGCATGTCCAGTATGGTCCTTACAGAGGGAAGAAAACTAGAGCCTGGGTCTGGTGCCTCTGGAACTCTGCTGTTGTTTGTGATGAATATCCTTATTTTAATACTTTACCATCATAAACCCTCTTACTTCAAGAAACTGGAGACTTATAAGACTTTGGATCCTGTGGATCTCCTCCAGCAATCAAACCTTACTTAACTGCCACTGGTATCTCAAGAGCATTATTTGTAATAACCCCAAACTGCAAATGACCCAAATGTTGATCCACAGCAGACTGGATAAATAAATCAGGCTATATTCATACAAGTGAATACCGAACAACAATGAAAATTACGCCTGCTACCTACAGAACATAGATGAATCTTATAAGCATAATGTTGAAAGAAGCCAGGTACAAGAGAGTCTTTTGTATGCATGTACCAATGTATGTTTACATTTGTAAGAAACAGTGCAAAAATAGACAAAACGAATCTAAGGTACCCATTAGTCACCCTTGGAGGGGAGGGATGGAGCGATGATTAAGAGGGGATAGGAGAGGGACTTGCAGGCAGTGTTCTAGCTCATGACCTGGAGTGGTTCCATGGATATTTTCAGTTTGCTTTAATCCATCAAACTTGTGGTTTTGTGTATGACACTATAAGTTTTAAAAAGCTTATTAAAAACAAAACAAACACCAATGAGTCCACAATGTTATTCAAAAAGAGAGAGAAACACTTTTTTGGTGACCCTTGGAAGTAACTAGAACAATAACAACTTAATCTGAAAATTGGAAACCAAAGAGGGAAACTTCCTTCCTTGTACACACTGTATTTCAGTGTAACTCAAATAGCCCTACTTGATGAGGGAAAGGTTTTCTTTATAAATTATTTCCAACTAATAAATGTGGAATTAACAACAGATCATCAATCAATAAACCCTAATGAAAAGAATTAATCCAGGAAAAGATCACTGTATTAGTTACCTATTGCTGCATAACAGATTACCTCAAAATGTAGCAGCTTAAAACAAACATGTCATTGGGGCACCTGGGTGGCTCAGTAGGTTGAGTGTCTGATGTCGGCTTAGGTCATGATCTCATGGATCATGAGTTCAAACCCCAAGTTGGACTCTCTGCTATCAGCACAGAGCCTGCTTTGACTTCTCTGTCCCCCCTCTCTCTGTTCCTCTCCCTCTCAAAAATAAATACTCATTTTTGACATACAAAATAAATCTGGAATCTGGGCCTGACTTAACTGGGTGCCCCTGGCTCAGGGTCTCCCACTGGGTGGCAGTCAGTTGTCTTCTCTAGGCTTGACAGGGGGAGGCAAGGTCTGCTCCCAGGTTCACTCATGTGGCTGTGGGCAGACCTCAGGTCCTCACTAGCTGTTGGCCAGAGATATATCAATTACTTCCACATGGACCTCCCTGTAGGGCATCTCAGAAGAGGGCAGCTGGCTTCCCTATGAGCTAGCAAGTAAGAGCAAGGGTGGGAGTCCAAGATAGAACCAAGATAGAATCTTTTTTTAGTAACTTACAAAATAGAATCTGCATTTTTTCCCTAACTTAATCTTGAAGGGACATGTTTTACCTTTGCTGTATTCTAAACATAGAAGCAAATCGTAAGTCTTGCCTAGTCTCCTGGGAGGAAATTACACAAGTGTGTAACTACCAGGAGGCAGAAGTTACTGGAAGCCTCATAGAGGATGGCAACCATAACTGTCAATGGATGGAAGCCATTAGGTGAAAGGTTGAAGGGTCAGCACCTGAATTCACTACTCAATCTCACAATCATTAAAGCAGGAATGACCAGATGTTGTTTGCCTTCTGTCTGAAGTACACAGCATCACCTAACAAAGTATTCTTTCACAAAACCGTTGAGCCTGAATCTAATCAAACTTTTAGAAAACATCCAATTTACAAGAAATATGGATAATGGAAGAAGTCAAATGACACTTGAGGGTACAAATCTCGTTTGTGGGAACTTCTTACAGGACAATAGACCTAGTTCCTCAGAAAGTCAAATGCATGAAAAAAACAAGAATTGCTCTAGATTAAAAAAACTTTATGAGACCAAACAATCAAATGCAATCTTTAGATCTTGCTTGGATCTTGATTTAAATACATCAACTAGAAAAAGGAACTTTTGAGACAATCAGGGGATTTTAAATATGGATACATAAATGGTACCAAGGAATTACTGTTAATTTTCTTGATATAATAATGGTATCATGGTTATGAAAGAAAATAGCCATATTTTTCTGAGATGCACACCAAAGCATATAAGGATGATATCTCAGACATGAAGCCTAAGCTTTAAAATACTTCAGCAGGGGCACCTGGTTGGCTTGGTCCATTGAACATGTGAATCTTGATTTCAGGATTGTAAGTTTGAGTTGCACATTGGGTGTAGAAATTACTTAGAAAAATAAAATCTTTAAAATACTTCAATAGACACAGCAAACCCAATAACAAAAGGAATAGATTAACTAAGTGTGGGAAAATCGTAACAAATATTGAATCTAGGTGATGAGTATGTGCAGGTTCATTACACAATTTTATTTATTTTTATGACTGTTTAAATATTTTCATAGCAAAAATAAGAAGAAAGATATAAGGACTCAATGGTTTTATAGCTGATTTCTAGCTAGATTTTGAAGAATAAATATTTCTTTTTAAAAAATGTTTATTTTTTTATTTTGAGAGGGGAAGAGGCAGAGAGAGGGAGAGAGAAAATCCCAGACAGGATACACACCTAGCATGGAGCCTGACTTGGGGCTCGATCCCACGACTGCAAGGTCATGACCTGAGCCGAAATCAAGAGTGGACACCCAACCGACCGAGCCATTCAGGTGCCCCAAGAAGAAATATTTCTCTCTTTTTTAAAACTTTAATTAATTAATTAATTTAAAAAAATTTTTTTGAGCAAGAGAGAGGGCACGAGTGAGTGAGGGACAGAGAGAGAGTGAGAGAGAATTCCACGAGGGGCAGAGAGAAGGAGAGAGAAAGACTCCCATGCAGGCTCTGCACTGTCATCTAAAAGCCCAAAGTGGGGCATAAGCTTCCCCCATGCAAGGCTCAAACTCAGGAACCGTGAGATCATAACCTAAGCTGAAGTCAGGTGCTTAACTGACTGAGCAACGTAGGTGCTCCCATTAACTTATTTTGTAATTTCTTCCGTTTTCTTACTGTTATATGATCTAGAAACTTCTCTCTCAATGCTATCTTTAAACTCATTAAGATATATCCAGTATACCATTGAGACAATTTATTGAGAGCTATTATGATTATCATTTTACTTTCAATAATTAGAGTTTTCACTTTCAGGATTTCCAAATTATTCTTTTTTTCAAATCTTCCTGTTCTTATTTCATAAATGCCACTTCTTTCCTCATGTCTTTGAGCAGCTAACATATTATTTTTAAAGTTCTCAGATTGATCTCTATATCCTCTGAGGTTAATTCTTCCATTTGATTAAACTTACCAACTAGTTTCATGATATTATACTTCTTTGTGTGCTTAAAAAAATTTTAAGAGGTATTCTTCCTTGATAATTCTTCTTCCTAGGTACCCTTACATTTCACATGATCCAGATTTGCCTCAGCCTTGGTCCAGACGGCTTTCACATGTCCAAACCTGGCCTTACACAAGCAGATTGGTTCAAATCTTTTTCTCCATATTAATGGTTTAATTTTGGACCTTACATGAAGATTGTAGGGACCCAGCAATTCCTATGTCCCATGGCTCCTCTGCTTCTTTACTTTTCATGTATAAGTTCAATGCTGTCAAAAGCAAAATCTACATCCGAGATGTTTTAATAAGCTACGTATTTTATTTAAGAAGTTGTATTTTTTGGATAATCAATCTGAGGATAAATGACTAAAGACCTATAAACTAGAGGAGGGGAAATAACACCAGGCATCTCCTGGCTCTCCACAAATCTCTTCTCACTGTTGTATTTTATATTTATGAATGAATCTAAAGTACTGTGCTTCCACTTCACGATCCCCTTGTAATATCTCCATTCCAGATCCCTTAGGTCCATGAACTGTTTTTCTGCAAAGAATCATATTTTCAAAGAATTACATGAGGAAGTGACTAACCTTCAGTTATCCAGAGATGCTTCATGGACAGAATGAAACTTAGATGAACTTGAGTCTCCTTCTCCCTTCTGGTAGAAAGCTGTGTCTAGAGCTTTATAAACTAAAAGGTCACCTACGGTGTTTATCTGGCCTAAAGCTCTCCTCCAAATGGGAAACTTGGTGGGTCTGGCTAACTGGGCTGGAATGGACACTGCAGGTGGAGGGGCTCTCATTTGGTGCTTGGATACTAATAATGTCCAAATGGAGACACCTACAGAGCACTGAGGTCAACAAGGAGGATCCTAATGAAGGCTTAAAACAGGGACAAGAATTGATTGGAAGTACATAGACTGCTAGTGTCATTTCTTCTAAGATGCTGGCTTGAGCCCTGGATATAAAATGGCAGTGGCTTAGCTAGAATACGGCTGTTTCCTCTACTTTTTCAGTACCTACTAATTTGGGGTATCACTAGTAATTACAATCCCTTCAAGAAGGGATCCTTTTTTTAAAGTGTTTGTTTATTTTACTTTTTAGAGAGAGACAGAGAACATGAGAGAGGAGGGACAGAGAGAGAGAGGGAGAGAGAATCATAAGCAGGCTCTGTGCTGTCAGCACAGAGCCCATAAAGGGTTTGAACTCAAGAACCATAAGATCATGACCTAAGCTGAAATCAAGAGTCAGACACTTAACCGACTGAGCCACTCAGGTGCTCCAAGAACAGATCCTTTAATGACTAAAATTGTAAACCACCACCACCCCTCAAAAGGAAGAGAGAGAAAAAAAGCAGCGCCCAAGGCAGGGATCTGAGTGTAAAACCAGAGGCCAAAGAGCCAAGTTGATGAATGTGAGTAATACAAGAAGAATAATGGTAGAGCAAACAAGCAAGAAGGCAGATCCATTTCTCTCTTACTATTGAGTTCCTACCTTCCCTAGTGGAACAGAGACTGGAGCAGGCTATTGATGATAACCACTGGTGGTCAACAGTCCCTCCCTAAGGGCAGTTACCAAGTGTCAGGGAGTTTAACAAGATCTTGGCAGGCCTGGCATGGGAAGATCTGGGTATAGAAGGAAGGAAAGGGATATTTGGTAAGAGAAGGCCACAGAGTTGATTATTTTGACTACTATAGAGCTTTAACTTGTGATGGGTGGTAGATACTATATGTTGGCTCACTCCATACCCATTGTGATCCTCTTCTGCATTCCTCTGACTATAGAGGGTGAAAAACTAAGATCTCTAGTCACCACCCAGTGGTAAGGGGTGGCTATTGGATGCAATTCTGACCAATGAGATGTAGGGAGAAGTCACAGAAGAGGAGCATTTGAGGAAGTTTTGCTTCACTATTAAAAGAAGACAGAAATAGCCATTATGCCCCTTTGTCTTAGCCCCTTTTCCTGCCTGGAATGTGGCCATAGTACCTGGAGGTGAAGGAGACATCTTTTGTCCATGAAGACAAAAGCCACACACAAAAAGGTTGTGGAACCTGGGTCCTTGACAATATAAAAAAGCACTGTTCCAACACTATCTGCCTGCCTCCAGACTTCTAAGTATATAAGAAAAATAATCTTCAACCTACACAGTCCCACAGGATTTAGCCTGAGCAAGAGGAACTGATAAGATAGAAGAAGAAAATGGCAACACTTACTCTCCCCCCCCCCCAAGTGCTTGATGCTAGTAAGCATATCTTCTATAATATTCTTCGGTATACCAGGAGTTCTAATGTTCTCCTGGGCTAAGAATACTTTAGGGATGGGCTGGCTGATAAAATGATAGTAATAGTGGGCAATGTAGGATTGTAAAAGATGAATTGTTACAATACCAACTAAACCTAAGAAATTTTTGGATATTCTTCATAGGGATGCCTACCAGGCTTCATGCATATTCCTTGAATAGACAGGATGTGTACCTGAAACCCTACCTAAGGATCTGAGGAAATGAGGTCATGAAGACACAGAAGAAACTCTAACACAGAGTCTGGAAGGCCACATGAGAGACCTGGAGAAGTTAGGTAGCCAGGAGATAAGCTATGCCTTGGGAAGAGAGGACAATTTGTCTCCTGTGGGTGTGGCAAAACCACAAACATCCTATCAAACATCCAGAGCCTTCAGGACTTTTCAATAGGCTCTTTGGCAGTAGGTACTGACTACCAATACTTTCCATGATTTTTTTCCTCTCTGCTCCAAGACTTGACCTTATGCACTTCTGTGGGTTACCTAGGCCATTCCTACAAATGCCCTGATTTCTACTTCTGCCTGGGCTCCAGAACACACAAAGTATCAGGGAATGTGAAACCTGCACTAGACTCTGTCAAGACATCAGTGTGGGGAGTTACAGCAAAGACTATTGCAGCATCTTGGTCCAAATATAAGGAAATTAATCAATCAGTGCCTTTAAATTTGCTCCTCTGTCTCCCATGACTTTTAATATAAAAATGGTGTTGTCAAATATTTGCTGTGCAAAAGGTCTTGAGTCAAGAACCTGCCTCAGAAAGGTTAAAATATTTTATATCATTGATTTAATCTATTATTTTTTACACCTACACAGAATTGCAAACTGTTACTTCCCTCAAATTATGGAAAATGGGGGACCTTATAAGACACTCCCTTCTCATTAAAACTCACCACGATATATTTCCAGTTTTCTCTGAATAGTCTTTGGTCTTTTATGAATACTTCCCTATTAAAGAATCAGAAACGGGGGCATCTGGGTAGCTCAATCAGTTGGGCATCCGACTTCAACTCAGGTCATGATCTCATGATTCATGGGCTCGAGCCCTGTATCAGGCTCTGTGCTGACAGCTCAGAGTCTGGAGCCTGCTTCAGATTCTTTGTCTCCCTCTCTCTCTGCCCCTTCCCCTGTTCATGCTCTCTCTCTCTCTCTCTCTCAAAAATAAACATTAAAACAATTTTTTAAATCAGATATGAAGGGAGGAGTTTCCTCTTGTTAATGTAACAGTAAAGAAAAGGTAAAGGTTCATGAAAAAGTATCTTAAAAAACTCTCAATCCAAGTCACTAAATCCAAGATGCTTGAGAAAATAAGCCATTTTTCAGTAAAATAATTGGCTAAGTTCACCTAACAAGAAAGAATAGTTATGAGTGCTTTAGAGTCCAAGTTTAACCAGCTCATGTTACTAAGATGAATATAAGGACTGCATCTATACTACTCCTTTTCGAGACTGGACCTGAGATTTGACCTTGGAATGTTCGAGTCTCTGTTCTGTACCTCACATTGGTACTGTAGGCAGCAAGCACATCAGTCATGAACCCCATGACTGCAAGATTCCCATGGTCACTATTTGACTATTTCAGCTCTAGTAAACTAAGTAAAAGCTGCAGTCAGATTTCCATTAATTTCATCTCACATGGACTCATCTGTTTAGATTACCTGGATCAATTAAGAAGTACTCAGAAATTCTGTGTTCAAAGATAAAATTTTCTGGCATGATCCTGGAAATCCCCAGCCCATGTAATATGTTAATTCCCTGAGTCTTCTGCGTGGGGAATAGTGATGAGGAGCTGGAGTGATCAACGAGAATCTCATAGGGAAAGGTGTGTGCGGGGGGAGGGATTCCACACTGTAAGAGCCTCTGTTGGGATTTGGACAGCCCCCCCACTGGAGAGGGTGAGATGGCCAACAAGCTTTGGTACAGTAGTTCAGTCATCAGTTCTGGTTTCTCCTTTTCTTTTCTAACCACCTTGCACATGAAAATAGACTGGGGGTCTTTTTCCTTGACATCAGTTCCACTGGTGAATGACATGGCATTCAGGTTTTGATTAAGCATTTTCTGTGCTTCACTGGGTGAAATACTTTGAGTTTTTAGGAGACTTGACTTCTTGCTCTCCTTATTAAAATTCTCAAGAAATGCATAAACTTCTGGCAGCTGTAGGACAAAAGGTGGGAAGTCATGAGATTGATGAAGATGTAATTGTCTGGTAGCCCCAAAAACCCAAGAATAAGGAGGATAACAAATAACCATGAAAACAGAAGCATTGGAGTGCCTGGGTGGTTCAGTTGGTCCATTAAGTGTCCAACTCTTGATTTCAGCTCAAGTCATGATCTCATACTTTGTGAAATCAAGCCCCGAGTTGGGCTCTGCACTGATAGTGTGGAGCAGAGCCTGCTTGGGTTTGTCTCTCCCTCCTTCTCTCTCTGCCCTTCCCCCCTCAAAATAAATAAACAAAAATAAAACAAAACAGAAGCATCTTAGGGAAAATATGTCTGCCTAACTGACCCAAGTTATTAATGAATGGCAATGTGGAACAGACACCAGAGGGTCAAATCTCTCAGTCAATCCCAGAAAGGGATATTATTTAGACATGTTACTGAATTCCTCAATTATGAAATGAGCCCATCAAACTTGGACTCTAAACTCTGTATGACTTTTCAAATGTGAAATTCAATGAGCTGCCATGAAGAGAGAAAGATGTGGGGGGTTCAGCCTTTGTTTTGAGGAAGGCTACATTTCCCTTAAGAAAGAAAGAGAGCCAGATACTATAGACATCAAAGCTTCATCCTGGTGTCTGAAGGGCTCAGAATGTTCTAGAATGCAGTGCAGAGGAAGTTATAATAGTCCTTACCCACGGAGATATTTTACCAAAGCAAATACTTTCATCTGTGTTATGTTTGGCAGTAGTTGTTGCAAAGACAAATATTTCCTCAGAATATTTTTTTTAAATTTTTTATTTATTTCTGAGAGAGAGAGAGAGACGGCGTGAGCAGGGAAGGGTCAGAGAGAGAGGGAGACACAGAATCTGAAACAGGCTCCAGGCTCTGAGCTGGTTGTCAGCACAAAGCCTGACGTGGGGCTCGAACCCATGGACCGTGAGATCATGACCTGAGCCAAAGTCGGACACTTAACTGACTGAGCACCTAGGCGCCTCCTTCAGAGTATTTTTCTTATCTAAAATCCCGTATTGAAAGAATAAAATCTCATTTTCCAGAGCATCTTGCCTACTCATTCCATTATCCCTAAGAAGCATCTTAGGCCATTCAATTGGAAGGCCAAAAGGCCAAAGTGAGAGCCCAAATTTGGATCATTTAGCCCAATGCAGAGTTTCCCTTCAGTCCTAGCCTAGTTGTGCAAGAGCAACAAATACAGAGCAGGCGAAGGTAGGTGAATGGCATTTTCAGATGATTGCCAATATCACGAAGACAACTTCGCTCTCACACTTGCCTGCCCACGGAGGTGCTGCCTTTCACTGTGACAAAAGAGTGTTAAGTCAGTAAAGAGGAATGTTTTTATTTCCTGTGGCGCCCAGGCTTGTCACCAGTATTCAGCAGCTCCAAATTTTTTCCCCACAATTTTTGAATGTAAAGTTTCCTGTGTAGATTGTTACAGAATTGTAAACACATACCGAACACCTGAGAGACTTGTCCGCCGGAGGCTTGTCTGCCGTCTCATCTTCAGTTGGATCGGTGTCCCCGTTAAAGAGCATTGTGCTGGGATTTTATTCTCAAATTCCTGACAAGAAGACGAAGTGAAAGATCAAACATCCAGCAAAGTACAAAGGCCGGGGGGTAACAATTTTACAGTCTCTAAAACTTCATAAGTGGGGCAGTTTTTTTTTTTTTTTAATTCAAGTTAGTTAACATACAGTGTAGTCTTGGTTTCAGGAGTAGAACCCAGTGATTCATCTCTTAGGTCTGATGACACCCAATGCGCATTTCTAAAAGTGGCCTCCTTAATGCCTGTCACACATTTAATCCATCCCCTGTCCTCTGCCCCTCCAGCAACGCTCAGTTTGTCCTCTGTATTGAAGAGTCTTTTGTGATTACTTTTTAAATTTTATACCATTTTAAGTTTTCTTCTACCTCAAGATCTATCAAATTACTCACATGCCCAACAATTATATTCTCTGAAACACCTCAAATTCTTACATGACATATATCCTCAGACATTTCATACTAATTCAAAGAATCCTATATGGGTTGTTTAAGATTTTGTCTTACATATTTTGAACAACTTTCAGTTTATCTAAAGAGAAACGCACTTATTCGTTACTCAGGAAAAGTGCTTTTTATTCAAGAGGAAAAGGCCAATAATAATAAAATAACAATAACAATTAACATTTTGAAATAATTTGCTCTGAGCCAGACTTGCCAGTATGCATTTTACAGATGGACTTGTGTTTACTTCCCTTTGTGAGGGATCAGAAATAGCCACAGATGAGTACCCAGCTAACTCAGTCAGTAGAGTGTGTGACTCTTGATCTCAGGGTTGAGTTTGGGCCCCATGTTGGCTATAGAGATTACTCAAAAATAAGCTCTTTAAAAAAAGAAGAAAGAAAGAAACAGCACAGAATCTTTACAGTTGGTCTGATCAATAAGTGGCGGTTCAATCTGCTCCCGCATTTGACCTTGGGCTTGCCTTATGCTTGTGTTTGACCATAGCATGAGGGCTTGTCTTTGACTGACAGTATGAGGTATAAGTGACATTGTGTGAATGCCAGAGCCTGGGCCTTGAGCTTTGGAGCTCTGCTTCACACTCTTGGAATTCCGAGCCACCATGCAAAGAATTTTAGCTACCCTTCCAGGAGGGGATGCCATGAAGAACTGAGAGCCAGCACCAACCACTAGACATGAAAGTGAGACCATCTTGAATCACCAAGCCCCATTCGAGCCTCCAGAGGGCTACAGCTGCATGAGTGACTCCAAATGATCCTAAATGAAGAAGAACAGCCAATCAGCTGAGTTGGCCAACTCCAAAATTACAGCAAATAGTGAATTATAGGGGCACTGGGATGGCTCAGTTGGTTAAGACCTGACTCTTGGTTTTGGCTCAGGTCATGATCTCACAGTTCTTGAGTTCAAGCCCCACATCAGGCTCTGTGCTGTTATTTGGTATTCTCTCTCCCTCTCGGTCCCTCCCCTACACTCCTCTCTCTCCCCTGCTCACTCTCTCTATCAAAATAAGAAAACATTAAAAGAATTTTAAAAATTAATTATAGTTGATTCAAGACACTGAGGTTTGAGTGGACTGTTACACAGCAATAAATACTAGATAAACCCCACAATACTTCACATTCTTGGTTTAATATATTCTAGTGAAACCTCTGTTGGAGATAAGGGAATGTAGGAGGGAAAATATCTTCCTGGGAACCACTGTATCCTAACTTGTAGATGCAGTAACTTGAATGAGTATCAGAGAAGAACCAAAAGTGTTTGGGATGAAGCAAAAACAATTAGGTTCTTCCTCTCTTTCCAGCAAAATAGGAAAACAAAGAATGGGGGCATCTGGTGGCTCAGTAGGTTGAGCATCTGACTATGGCTCAAATCATGATCTCATGGTTCGTGAGTTCAAGCCCCACATCGGACTCACTGCTGTCAGCACAGAGCCTGCTTCACATCCTCTGTCCCCCTCTCTGCCCTTCTCCTACTCACGCACTCTCTTTCTCTGTCAAAAATAAATATTAAAAAGAAAACTCTATACTATATACAAATATATGCAAATATGTATGTACAGTATATATACATATATCCAAATATATTACGGTCACTAGTGAGTACACTATATCAATATCTATGACCAAAAAAAAAGGCAATATAATGCAGCATGATGACCCCCTTTCCTACATTTGCATGGTGGCTTCATAGATATGTCTATTACCACCAGTTAAACTAAGCTTGATTGTACTTTTGTTTGTTCTTGCAAGGAAAATATTTCTCTAACTTACTTCATCTAAAACCTCTCAGTGTCTTCCAGGCAGCCACCTCTGTCTTCCAGTGGTGCTACCCACCATGAGAGGGCTGCCTTTTCCCACAACTGGTGGACAATACATTTTTCTCCCTTCTCCTCGCCTTAAAGAGGGCTTGACTTAACCCCAACTACACATGCATGCTGAACTTCAATCAGAATTGCTGATGCAGATAAAACATTTCCAACTTCATTGGCCAGTCTTGCAACCCTTTATACATATATTCAAAACAATATCCGAGAAATTTATACTCATTTCATTACTGTGAAATTGACAATAGGGAATGGGACACAAGAAAGGTGAAATTCTTGCTGAGTCTGTCTGTAGAATTACTACTGAGGACACTTCCCTCTTGTTGAAGGGTCAGGATTCAGAATGCTATTAACAGATAATTCGCCAAAGATGCTTTTATCCACTCTGATGGTGACTTCACTAACCTACTTCTCACTTTAGGGCCTTGGCTGGAGGCAAGCCAATGACTAAACTTTAGGTTAGCCCTTTAATCCAGCCTCTCACAGAGAGTGTTCCTGGAGAAATAGAGCCAATGGGCCCACAGGAGCCTTTGCAGGAGCTCTTCAGCACTTCTCTCCATCTATTGCTGTTCCTAAAAATTCCCACCATAAATTCTAATTTTCCTGAGAAGGGCCAGCGCATCTCACAGGAACTCCCATGGGTAGCATCCTCTGCTCCCATTGTATGCACACCCAACTCTTCACCCTCTGATCCAGAAGGAAAGGTTCCCTGCTCGTCTAATGGTAGTGTGCTCTTTCTCCTACCCTGGCTGGGATATTCTCTCCTCTTTGTTACTCCTGTGGAATATTTTCCTGGCATTGGGAACACAACTCTTTTTTCTCCCCTTTGCTTCACCACCATTCCCTTATCTTCAATCTCATGGTCCCCAATGGCTTCTTCCTTCTTTACAAACATATAAAAACCCTTCTGTTTGAGAGAAAAATAATTTCTCTTTTCTCCTACCCTATTACTAGCTTTCAAACTTTATCTCTCTTACTTCTGCACTCGTTACTTTTATATTGTCATGTATAAACACATTTAACTTTCTCTCTGCTTGGTGAACCAAAACTGATTTTCTTTTTGGCAATCTCTACACACAACATGGGGCTTGAACTTATGATCCTGAGATCAAGAGTCACATGCTCTTCTGACTGAACCAGCTAAGTCTAACTGTGCCCCCACCAATTGCATTCTTTTTTTAAAAATGTTTCTTTCTGAGAGAGAAAGAGAGAGGGAGAGTGAGTGGGGGAGGGCAGACGATCCCAAGCAGGCTCAGTGCTGACAGCAGAAGGCCCAATGTGGAGCTCAAACTCATGAACCTCGAGATCATGACCTGAGCCGAAGTCAGATGCATAACTGACTGAGCCACACAGGCACCCCCAAAATTGCATTCTTGCCATACTGACTTTTTAATCAATTTTAATGTTGTTCTTACAGTCTTCATTTTTATCCATAACTACCCTTTTGTTTTGAAACTGATCCTTAAAAACTATCTTACCTATTCTTTCCAAACTCATTGCAATGACTCTAATAAGAAGCCCGATTAACTTCTGGGATGTGAGTTAAGAATCTGACTCGTGATTTCGGATCAGGTCATGATTTCATGGTTCATGGGTTTGAGCCCCACGTTAGGCCCTGTACTGATGGCACGGACCCTTCTTGGGATCCTCTCTCTCCCACTCCATCTACCCCACCCCTGGTGGTACTGTCTCTCTCTCTTTCTCAAAATAAACTTTAAGACTGATTGACTTCAAATCAAACTATTCTAGTTCATTTCCTAGCCCTTATGTTATTGTTGTTGTTATTTTTGTAATCTATCCTAAATCACCTCTTTATCCAACCATTCATTAGCCCTTTTTTTTTTCTAATTTGGTTCTTTGCTACTTACTTTTAGAATAAGATATAAACTTCCTGATCAGACTTACAAAACTAACCACAATCTGCTTCTAACACTTTTCCATCATTTACAAATCATATTACTACACCGCTGCAATGCCATAACATCCTCTCCATATCAGGCAGCTGGGCCAACTCATTTCATTTCTGAAAAAATCTTCTGTGCTTCCGTGCATCCTTGCTTGAATCTGTGCTTACACTGACTTCTCATTTAATCAACCAGGATGTCAATCCAGCCTTCCTTCTCTTTTATAGAAATCTAAATAGAAATTTATAGATAAGAGAGTTAAAGATGAAATTCAAAGAAGGGCAATGTTGAGTAGCTATTGTGGCAAACAAAAGCAAAATGTAGAATAGGAAAAAAAGTTAATTCTTTTTGGAATACTGCAGTATGATCAATTGACTTTTACAAGGTGGTGAAGACAAGTCAGTGGAAGAAAGAATAGTATTTTTTTTTTTGAGAGAGAGAGAGAGGGAGAGAGAGAGAAAGAGCAAGCATGAATGGGGAGGGGCAGAGAGAGAGAGAGGGAGAATGGCAAGCAAGCTCTGTGCTGTCAGCAAAGAGCCAGACGAGGGGCTGGATCTCATAAACTATAAGATCATGACCTGGGCTGAAATCAAGAGTCAGACACTTAACATGATGAGTCACCCAGGTGCCCCAAGAATAGTCTTTTCAATAAATGGTATAGGAACAATTGAATATCTATAAGTAGAAGGATGAAGCTGGACCCTCACCTCAAGCCACACAATGAAATTAACATAAAATAGATCACAGACCTGAATGTAGGAGGTAAAATTATAAAACTCCTATAAGAACATAAGAGTAAATTTTCATGCTCTTGGCTTAGGCAATGGTTTCTTGGATACAACACTAAAAGCATAAGCATAAGAATAATAAAATTGATAAATTGGAACTTCATCAGTTACAACTTCTGTGCTTCCAAATCAATCAATCAATCAATCAATCAGTCTTCCATGCTTCCAAAGACACCCTAACAAAAGCGAAAGAACAGCTCACAGAATAGGAGAAAAAATTTATAAATCATATATCTGACAAGTGACTTGTGTCCAGGATGTACCTAGAACACTTACAATTCAACAATACAAAGACAAATACAGTAACTTGATTTTAAAATGGGCAAGAGGGCACCTGGATGGCTTAGTTGATCATCTGACTCTTGGTTTCAGCTCAGGTCATGATCTCACAGTTCAGGGGTTAAAGGTGCACATTGGGCTTTGTGCTGCCAGTGCAGAGCCTGCTTGGGATTCTCTCTCTCTCTCTCTCTCCTTTGGCCCAGAAGTTTCACTCCTAGGTATGTATCCAAGAGAAATAAAAACACAGTCCACACAAAAACTTATATATGAATATTCACAGAGGCATTATTCATAATAGTCCAAAAGCCCATCATGTAATGAATGGATAAACAAAATGTAGTATTCCATACAATAGCATACTATTCAGGTATAACCAGGAATGAAGTGCTGATACCTGCTACAACATGATAAGCTTTGAAAAATTATGCTAAGGCCACATATTGGATGATTGCATTCATATGAAATATATAAAAGAGTTAATCCATACAGACAGGAAGTAGATTAGTAGAAAGTAGCCTAAGCCTGGGGGGCATGCGAGAATGGGGAGTGGATACAGGGTTTCTTTTTGGAGTGATAAATGTGCTCTGAAATTGATTGTGTGATGGTTGTGCAGCTCTCTGAATATAGTTAAAATTATTGAACTGTGCACTTTGGAAGAATTTAATGGTATGTGGATTGTTTATCAATAAAACTATTAAAAATGACTTGGAGAGAAAGTGATAGATCTTAAAGATAGACAAAAGAGATAAAAAATATTTAACTGGATACCCCAAAGGGAAAAGCCCCAAATCATGGAATAGAAAAATATTTAAAATCAAAATTCATGGGGCGCCTGGGTGGCTCAGTCGGTTAAGCATCCTACTTCAGCTCAGGTCATGATCTCGTGGTCCATGAGTTCAAGCCCTTTGTTGGGTTCTGTGCTGACAGCTCAGAGCCTGGAGCCTGCTGCGGATTCTGGGTCTCCCTCACTCCATGCCCCTTCCCTACTCATGGTCTCTCTTTCTCAAAAATAAATAAATGTTCAAAAATTTTTTCTTAACTCAGGAAGATTTTCCTGAAATAAATAAACTTAAAAAAAAGATTTTCCTGGAATTGAAGATTTAAATTCACATATTAAAATATCAGAATGGCTTGCACTAAGACCTATTCTGGTAAAGTAATTGAGTTTCAGGATAAAAAGAAGTCTGAGTTTTTCTTTTTAATTTTTATGTATTTATCAGAGTCCAATGCAGGGCTCGAACCTATGAACTGTGAGATCACAACCTGAGCTGAAAAGAGTCAGAAGTCCAGCTAACTGAATCACCCAGGTGCTCCCCAGCTTTTTTTTTGTTGTTGTTAATGTTTATTTATTTTGGAGAGAGAGAGTACACGCACAAGCAGGGAAGGGTGGGTGGCAGAGTATCTGAAGTGGGTTCTGTGCTGAGAGCAGAGAACCTGATGTGAGGCTGAACTCATGATCCATTAGAGCATGACCTGAGCCAGAGTCGGACTTGCTTAAACAACTGAGCCACCCAGGCACCCCAAGAAGTCTGTTTTATCCATAGCAACAGTCAGACAAAAAGACAAAAAAATGAAATGAAGTTTGAGCCAAGGATTTTTCCGGTTATCCAAGCTATATTCAAAAGAGTAAAAGCTCAAGAAAAAGTTTTGATCATGTAAGAACTCAGGGCATACTGTCCCCGTGAGTCCTTCTTGAGAAAACTACCAGTTGATGGACTTCAGGCAGTCAAGAGATGAATGGACTTTGTTAGTAAAGAATCTGTTAGCAGTAGGACAAGCTTGCTTGTAA
The DNA here is from genome assembly GCF_008692635.1 of Crocuta crocuta. Lineage (NCBI taxonomy): Eukaryota > Metazoa > Chordata > Mammalia > Carnivora > Hyaenidae > Crocuta > Crocuta crocuta. The sequence goes on from NW_027551560.1 coordinate 3,724,740, forward strand.
GGGAAAACTACAAATACATCTACTCTCTGAAGGTAGGATTCCCACTTACCAGTATTATATATTCTTACATTTGAAAAAAAACATAGTTGCCTAGATGACAGTGAAACACTACCAAGGTTATTCACTGCAACACTGCTTGTAACAGTAACTGGCTGGAATGAAGGGAAATGAAGGCTCCAAAGAACCTCAATCCCCATCCCCAGTATAAAGGATACGTTGTGCTTTTTCACACAATAGAATAATCTTCCAAGATTCTATATTTGATGTTATGATGTATATAACACTCAAACATGAGCGAGTTAATCTATAAGGTTAGGAGTCAGAATAGTTTTTACCTTGGGAGGGGTCGGTGCTGGAGCATGAGAATCTCGTAGCTCTGGTAACCGTTTTGTTGACTCGATCTGAATGCTACTTGTGTTTAACTTCTAGAAATTCACTGAGCTTTATCTTTATAATCTGTGCACGTTTTCATATGTATATTAGACATCAACGGAAACCTTACCTAAGGGGGAGAAGAACAGTTTCCAGGGAAAAGGGAAGAAAGCCAAGAAAAATCCATTCACACTGTTTTTGGGTAACCAATGGGTCTGGCTATAATAGTCAATACTGAATGATTAATGACCGTGGAAAGGATCCAGCATGATAAATAGATGTCACCAAGTAGGAGAAAAACACATTGTAGGAGAAGTATAAAACCAGCAAAATCTAGGTTAAGGATATTCTATGGTAAAACACTAGGGATCATGATTGATAATCATTGACTGTGTAACTGCTTCATTGTAATTCATTGTGTTCTACTTCTTTTGCAATTTTTAAATTATATTCTTATCTCCACTTTTTTGCAATCCTATTTTTGTTTGCAATTTGTCACAATAAATAATTTAAAATTTGTTTTGAGTGAGCAGAGCGGGGGGCAGTGAGAGAGGGAGATATAGAATCTGAAACAGGCTCCAGGCTCTGAGCTAGCTGTCAGCACAGAGCCTGACACAGGGCTCAAACCTACAAACCATAAGATCATGACCTGAACCGAAGTCGGATGCTCAACCGACTGAGCCACACAGGCGCCCCTAATTAATATTTTAAAGTTGATTTATTTTGAGAAAGAGAGAGCATAAGTACATGCAGCGGAGGGGCAGAGAGAGAAAAAGAGAGAATCCCAGGCAGGTTCCATATTGCTAGCTCAGAGCCTGACATGGGGCTCCATCTCACAAACAGTGAGATCATGACACGAGCTGCTATCAAGAGTCAGATACTTAATCGACTGGGCTACCCAGGAACTCCAAGAGTTGTTTTTTTTTTCAATCGTTAAGAAAAAGATGAACAGCTTCTTAGGAATGATAGAAAAGGGGCGCCTGGGTTTTTGGTTAAGCATCTCATTCTTGGTTTCGGCTCAGGTCATGATCTCACAGTTCATGGCTTCAAGCTGCCCATCGTGCTCTGCACTGACTGTGCGAAACTTGCTTAGGATTCTCTTTCTCCTGCTCTCTCTGCCCCTCCCCTGCCCTCACTCTCTCAAAATAAATAAATAAACTTTAAAATTAAGAAATAGAAAGATAGGAAAAAAATAAAAAGAAATAATAAAAAAACAGTTAAAGGGCTTGAAGAGGAAATTCTCACAATTAAGGGTGAATAAAGTCAGCAAACATAAGGATATGTTCAAGTCACAGGAAATTACATGCAAATACATGTAAACTGAGATTTTAATATCATCAGGCTGATAAATGTTAATACAGTGATAATGTCTATTTATTGGAAGAGTGGGGAGAAATTGGCACTTTCATTCAGTGTTCAGGGAAGTGAGAATTAATCTAAACTTAGAGAAAAATCCAGCAAAGTCCACTAGAGTATGTGGCCCTTAAAATTAACAGTGCTATTTTTAGGGATATTTGCTAAAGAGTAACAGAAAATTGTGCAAATGATGCTCATTTTTAATTGCTCATAATATTAAAAGGCTGGAACAGTCATTAAATCAATAAGATATTACTTTATAAAAAATCATTTAAATGACCATGCCACGTAACCATTAAAAAGACAAGGGCAATTTAAAAAATATTTTGGGGTGTCTGTGTGGCTCAGTTGGTTAAGCCTCCGACTTTGGCTCAGATCATCATCTCACAGCTTTTGGGTTCAAGCCCTGCATCAGACTCTGTACTGAGAGCTCAGAGCTTGGAGCCTGTTTCAGATTCTTTGTCTCCCTCTCTCTCTGCTCCTCCGTTGCCTGTACTCTCTCTGTCTCAAAAATAAATAGACTTCTAAAAAATAATAAAATAAAGCAAAATAAAATAAAATGCAGCTGACTTTTGAACAATGGGGGATTCGAGGGATCGACCCACCACAGTGGAAAAGCTTTATTGATAAACAGTCAATTAACACCTATTTAGGTGCTATATGTATTATATACTGTACAATTCTTATAATAAAATAAGCTAGAGAAAAGAAATGTTACTAAGATCATAAGGAAGAGAAAATACAGATTGTACTCTATTTATAAAAAAAAAAATCTGCATATAAGTAGACCCACACGGTTCAAACCCATGGTGTTCAAGGGTCCACTGTAGTAATAAAAAATCTGGGGGCACCTAGATGGCTCAGTCGGTTGAGCACTCAATTTCAATTCAGGCCATGGTCTCACGGTTTGTGGGTTCAAGACCCCTTTCGGGGTCACTGCTGTCAGTTCTGCTTTGGGTCTTCTATCCCCCTCTCTCTCTGCCCCTTTTCTGCTCTCTCTCTCTCTCTCAAAAATAAATAAATAAATGAACAAATGAATGAACAAATGAATGAATGAATAAATAAATGTAGTACTATAGGAGCTCCTGGTTGGGTCAGCCGGTGGAGCATGTGACTCTTGATCTTGGGGTTGTAAGTTTGAGCCCCACTCTGGGTGTAGACATTAAAATGTTTATTTATTTTGAGAATGAGAGACAGAGAGAGAGAGAGAGACAGAGAGAAAGAGACAGAGAATCCCAACCAGGTTCTGTGCTATCAGAGTAGATACTGGCATGGGGCTTGAACTCATGGACCATGAGATCATGACTTAAGCCAAAATCAAGAGTCAGTTGCCCACCGCCACCTGAGCTACCCAGGAGGCCCCAAAATAAAATTAAAAAAAAAATAAAATCTTAAAAAAATAAATAAAGGTATTAGTTTATCTTATTCCCACAACTAAATCTGTTCTTTCCTGCCCAGGGAGCCTGACAGTACCATTGTGCCACCAGATGGCGCTAACTGGAAGTTTGTGTCCACTATTTCCTATTTTTCTTTCTTTCTATTTCTCTCTTTCCTTTCTTCCTTCTTGACTGAATTTTTGGCTGTAAGACAGCATTAATCCACCAACAGTTAATGTTTATCATGTGTCAGGTACTAGAATAGACCTTATGAATGCAAAGGCAAATGAAGTGTAAAGGAAAAATCTCTAAAATATTTACAAATAATTTATTGAACACCTGTTATTAACCAGGCACAGCTTAGGCCCTTGGGATACACTGACAAACAGAACAAACATTTCTGCTCCTGTGAACTTTACATGCCAGCAAGGGGAAACACATATATGTATATAATAAATGTCATATATATATATATAAATGAAAGTCATATATATAATAAATGAAGTAATACTCAACGCCCAAAAAACAATCCAGTGAAGAAGTGGGCAGAAGACATGAATAGCCACTTTTCCAAAGAAGATATTCATATGGCTAACAGACACATGAAAAATGCTCAATATCACTCATCATCAGGGAAATACAAATCAAAACCACGATGAGACATCACCTTACATCTGTCAGAGTGGCTAAAATGAACAACTCGAGCAATAACAGATGTTGGTGAGGATGCAGAGAAAGGGGATCCTTCTTGCACTGTTGGTGGAAATGCAAACTGGGGCAGTCACTGTGGAGAACAGTGTGGAGGTTCCTCAAAAAGTTAAAAATAGAACTACTCCATGAACCATCAATTGCACTACTAGGTATTTATCCAAAGGATACAGCATTATCAACAATAGCCAAACTATGGAGATACCCCAAATGTCCACTGACTAATGAATGGATAAAGAAATAAAGAAATGGTACACACCACACACACACACACACACACACACACACACTGGAATATTACTCAGCCATCAAAAAGAAATGAAGTATTGCCATTTGCAATGATGTAGATGGAGCTAGAGTATATTATGCTAAGCAAAAGAAGTCAGAGAAAGACAAATACCATACGATTTCATTCATATGTGGAATTTAAGAAACAAAACAGATGAACATATGGGAAGGGGGAAAAGGGAAAGAGAGGGAAACAACCCTAGGAGACTTTTAGAGAATAAACTGAGTATTGACAGAGGGCAGTGGGTGGGGGATACACTAGATGGGTGATGCGTATCAAGGAGGGCACTTGTTACGATGAGCACTGGGTGTTGTATGTAAGTGATGAATCATTGAATTCTACTCCTGAAACCCATATTGCAGTGTATGTTAACTAACTAGAATTTAAATGAAAATTTGAAGAAAATGAATGAATTAATAAGTTTGAAGTCTGTGTGCTATAAAGGAAGTAAAATATTACAGGGACAAGGTGGATTGGGAATGCTGGGGGGCAAAGGGGCATAGGAAGTGTGAGCCCTGACAATAAATGGGAGGCTTCCAGACAGAGACCAGCCAGGCCAAGGGCCAGATTCTTGGCTGACGGGAGGAAGACCAAGTTTCAGGAGGACTGGAACAGAGGAAGTGAGGGGAAAGGGCGGAGAGGAGGGAGAAGAGCCCTGGTGCCCTGGGGCCTTGCAGGCAGACGCGGAAATTTGGCTTTCCTCAGAGGGAACTAGGGAGCCACTGCAGGCCCCGTGACAGGCTCTGACTCACATTTTTAAAGGAGCATTGTGGCTCTGTGTGGAGAAACGTGTCACTAAAATATGCTCCACAAATGTTAATGGTCATTGTACAATGATTCCCCACGTGCACAAATAAAGCCTGTATTTCATGTGGCAGAGAAATAGTTTTGTGTATGAAGTGGATATACGAACACAGTCATCAGATCATAGCAAATCATCCAGAAGGACACCTACCAATTTCAACAGAAGAGAGGGAATAGGAAGGGGCTGGATGGGAGATTTCCTCCCTACTGTTGATTAATACTGTACATCTTGTTCAAAGTTTTTATACAGCAAGCATGCATTTCTTTTGTAATGTCAAAACAATTCCTTTAGGACATGGCTGACTTCCTGTTTTGAGGAGAAAGGGATACACTTGGGAAAGAAAGATAACCTTATGTCTTCTTGTGTCTACAGAGTTACTTGTGTGTTCAGCCACAGGATCGGCCCTTCTGAGGATACTTGGAACAGTTCTGACTCTCAAGCATATTTTTTGATATACAAAACGTCATGGAGAGTTTTCTCTCTCCCTCTTGAACCCCATACAATGACAATAAAGGACTTGGTTGTTAAAGTATAAACTTACCACTACAACCAAACAGCAGAGAAAACACTGGAGAGTGGAGGTATGAAGGGGTCTTACAGAGGGAAGGTTTGTCTTTGCAAACACCCACTCTCCAACACATGTACTTCACAGGGTAAAATGTGCACAGGTGAGAGCTGGGTGGCAGGAGCCATTAGGTGTTCTAAGTCCCCTGAGAATGCCCACTTGGGCCTCCTCATGGGGATATGCTTTCCTGCTGTCTGGGCTCACTAAACCTCTTAGACCCTAAACCATGCTTCAGCAGCCTGACAAGGTTGTAGAAATCACCTTCAGGGGCACCTGATTGGGGTGCTCAGTCGATTGAACATCCAACTTTGGCCCACGCCATGATTTCGGGGCTCGTGGGTTCGAGCCCCGCATTGGGCTCTGTGCTGATAGCTTAGAGCCTAGAGCCTGCTTTAGATTCTCTCTCTCTCTCTGCTCTTCCCTGCTCTTGCTCTGTCTCTCTCTCCAAAGAAAATAAATAAACAATAAAAAATAAAACAAAACAAAAAAGACCACCTCAGCAAGCTCTTCCCCTGAATCTAACATTTGAGTTCCAGGTTTGCTATCTTGGATGCGCCCAGTCTCATCTCCACATATTGTCGTTAGGCTTTGTAATAATAACCAGTCCTCACCCCATACATCTTGCATTGTGACCTCTGTATTGTATCAGTGTCACACTTGAACATCTCTGAAAAGCGGGGTACGTTTTACAACCAGTGGAGGCCTAGCAGTTGAAGTTGGCCCAGTGGCCATCAAGAGTATCTTCATGGCCTGTGCTTGTGTGAAACTGGACATGGCTGTCGATGTCTCTCAGTTTGATTTGTTCAGGCCAATGATGTCATTGAACACATGTTGTTCATTCACCTTAATCATATGCAGTATGGTAGCACAGGCTGTATTTAATTGAAGTTTGAAGTGTCTTGGTTTGCACTGTTCCATATGGTGGCCACTAGCTAAGTGTGGCCATTGAGCACTTGATTTGTGACCAGTCCAAACTGAGATGCGTGATAGTAAGAAAAAAGAATCCAAATATGTCATTAAGGATTTGTATGCTGGTTATATGCTGAAAATATACTATTTCAGATATACTGGGTTACATAAAATGGTTAAAATTATTTTTGCCTGTTTCTTTTACTTTTTTGAATGTGGCTACTAGAAAATTTAAAATCACCCAAGTGACTTACATTCTGCTCTTTTTGATGACTTTGATCTATAAAATAACACCAATTTAGCAATGATCACAAGCAGGTACTGAATGGTATACAGTCAGCATACATACATACAGCATACATACAGCAGATGTATGATAAAAATCAATGCCTAAACAGTCTAAGAGAGTTCTGTTTCTTTAATAGAGAGTAGATCATAGAAAACGTAATAGAGAAGCACGTCAGCATTTAAATGAGAATGAATAATCATGGAGTTCCATGTGCCCAAAACCTGGACTGAGAGGCAGAATGTCAGGAACAGCACTCTGCACCCCTCACTGCCATCCTTCCCTTACACATCAAGGGAGAGCCACCTTCCTGAATTTCATGTTTAGCATTCTCTTCCATTCTGCTTTTCTTTTTTTCTCCCCTCCGCCTCATTTTCTTACATATATATGTCTCCCTACAGATTTCTCCTGCAACTTGCTTCCCTCTTTTTAAAATTTAAATGCAGCAAAATATACATAGCATAAAATTTACCATCACAACTATTTTTTTAAGTTTATTTATTTTGAGGATGAGGGAGGGGCAGAGAGAGGGAGAGAGAGAATCCCAAGCATGCTCCGAGCTGTCAGCTCAGTGCCTGATGTGGTGCTCCATCTCACAAACCATAACCATTTCATGACCTGAACTGAAATCAAGAGTCAAATGCTTAACCGACTGAGCCACTCAGGCACCCTGAGTGATAGTGTTCTGTTTTTAACTTGGTGCTAAGTACATCCTGGTTCCTTTTACTTTTATTTCTTTTATTATTTTTAAATTTTTATTTATTTTTGACAGAGACAGAGTGTGAGCAGGGGAGGGGCAGGGAGAGAGGGAGACACAGAATCCAAAGCAGGCTCCAGGCTCCGAGTTGTCAGCACACAGCCTGACATGGGGCTCGAACTCACAAACTGTGAGATCATGACCTGAGCCGAAGTCTGATACTTAATTGACTGAGCCACCCAGGCACCACCCCCTTTACTTTTATTCTTTAAACAATACACATACATATCCATTGCAGAGCCTGCTTAGAATTCTCTCTCCCTCTCTCTGCCCTTCCCCTCCTCTGCCACTCAAAATAAATAAATAAACTTTAAACAAATTCAAAGGGGCACCTGGGTGGCTCAGTAGGTTAAGCATCCGAGTCTTGGTTTCACTTCAGGTCATGATCTCACAGTTCATGATCTTGAACTCTGCGTTGGGCTTAGCACTGACAGTGCAGAGCCTACTTGTGATTCTTTCTCTCTCCCTCTCTCTGCCCTACCCCCACTTGCACACTCTGTCCCTCTCAAAATAAATAAATAAACTTTTTAAAAATATAAAAAATAAGTTTAAAAAGGGTTGCCTGGGTGGCTCAGTCAGTTAAGCATCTAACTCCTAATTTCGGCTCAAGTCATGATCTCACAGTTCATGAGTTTGAGCCCCTTGTGAGGCTCTATGCTAATAGTGCAGTCTGCTTGGGATTCTTTCTCTCCCTCTCTCTCCACCCCTCCCCTGCTCATGCTGTCTCTCAAAATACATAAACATTTTTTTTTTAATTTCAAAAAGCAGAAACAACAGAACACTCCCAGAACCTTGGAAACCCCTGGATGGACCGCTCCAAAATGGATCCCCTTCCTCCAACCTCAGGTAACCATCTGAGTTTGGAGAACTCAGTTTCAGTTCTGCGGACATCATTCTCTTGTTTTTCTCTTTAGTGTCAGCAGAGTCATGTATCTATGACAGAAAATGACTTCCTTTTTGTGGAAGGGCAGCTGAGAGAGAAAATGCTGCTGACCTAGTCAGGTGCAGGCTCCACTGGAAAACGACATGTATAGACGCCTGGGGGCTGGTCTGACCTCTGCTTCCCTGGGGGTTTCAAGCATCTCTTTGTGGGGAGCCAAAGGTGACATTGTGATTGAGTCCTGGCTAACATGGAGCTGACCCCGGTTGAGGCGTCTGGTAAGACCACGGTGTGGGCCAGAGCAGGCAGCAAGAAAAACTTTGGGCAGAGCAGGGTAGGATGCCGCTTCATGTTTTCTATTTCCTATAGTTTCGGTTCACAATGGCCAACTTCCCAATCTCAGGATGGGGTGAGCACAGAACCTCCCCCTGGGGTGCAGTAAAGACCCGCTGTTCACCTTTTCTCTTTCTCAAACCCATGAACCGTGATATCACGCCCTGAGCCCAAACCAGATGCTTAAGGACTGAGCCACGCAGGCACCCGACCGGGCAGTTGGTTTGTAAGAGCTGCTTTTGTTCTGAGTGTCCCCCTTCCTTGTCCCTTTCTTGCTTCATGATGCAGCAGGTCATCCCTCTGAAAACACTACATTTAGTCTTTTGCAGTTGTCTTCTCTCAACATGGTCTCTCTGTCTCTCTCTCTCTCTCCTGTTTTGGCCCCTAACTTCCATGAAAGGGGCCATCCTCAGATGTCTGGTGAGCTGTGGCTGTCTACTCACTGATACAAATGAAGTGCTAAAAAGCTGGCAGGAAACTCTACTGGCGCTGATGGGGCCTGTAGGCTTTGGGTGGCCCGTCTGGGGGAGGATCCCCTAATGTGATCATCTTTGGGCCTTTTCTGGGCTGGTAAGATTCCACCGTCCCTGGTCTGGAGGGTGCTAAGTATCTCACTGTGACAGGATAAATCAGAGCTGCAGAGTTGGAGGAAGGCGGGGCTCGGGAGGGATCCACTATCAGGCACCTACTATACGTATGTTCACATAATCCCTTGATTTGTTTGGGTCTCTGTTCCTTGTCTTACGTGTGATACTTGCACCCCCTGCTGGGCCCGGCCCCTCCCAAGTCTGCAGCCCCTGGATTAGCCTCTCCAGAGAGAAGTCCGTTAGGTTACAGGCAGAGGCGTGAAGTGAGGGAGGGCCTCTGAGGGTCCAGCTTCTCAGTAACGGTCCTCTTGGCCCAGCTTCCTCACTGCCCTTCGTTCAAGGTGTCGCCTGCAGTCGCATTCTGAGAATTCTGAAGCCGAAGAGGGCCGTCCGGTTCTTAGCGCTCCCAACCATTAGCAACTCCTCCTCCACTGACCTTCCAGCTTCCACAAGTGTGTCTGATGTTAGCATCTCTCCAAATCTCGTCTTGGTGTTATGTCTTTTTAAAAAACATCCCAGTGTTGTGGTTTTGTTCCGATGTCGAGGCATGGAATTACTTGGAGGTTTCAGTCCATCATCTTAACGTACACTCAGTGGTCTCGCCCTGTCCCCATTTCTTTACAGGGCAGGTGGACATGCAGCAGCCACAACTTGTGTGTGGCGTTCACAGTATCTGNCGTCTTTTTAAAAAACATCCCAGTGTTGCGGTTTTGTTCGATGTCGAGGCATGGAATTACTTGGAGCTTTCAGTCCATCATCTTAACGTACACTCAGTGGTCTCGCCCTGTCCCCATTTCTTTACAGGGCAGGTGGACATGCAGCAGCCACAACTTGTGTGTGGCGTTCACAGTATCTGTCCCAACGGCTTCACAACCAAGAGGAAGCTTCCTGGGAGTGAGTCCCCCACAGCTCACCAGACATCTGGGGTTGGGGAGCGGGCAGTTAGAGACATGCCCTTCATTTCTGAAGCAACAGCCCTCTTCCACTGCTCCCTTCACTGAGGTAGGACACCTGGGCATCTGTTTCTGCCTACAACCCGCCTCCCCAATGGCTTTTCACTGCATGTTCAGTAACACAGAGCAAAGCATCACTGTGCTTTCTTCCTCATGTTTATGTACAATATACACATCAACAGCTCACAGCTGTAACTGGAAATGCTTGTGTCATATTGCATATTATTAATAGTTGTACAACAAGGCCTTTGATGGGGCACCGGCTGGCTCAGTTGGGAGAGTGTGCGACTCTTGCTCTCAGGGTCGTGAGTTCGAGCCCCAGGTTGGGTGTAGATTACTTTAATTAATTAATGAATTAATTAACTCTAAAAAATGAAATTAAAAATTCTCTTAAAAAATAAGATCTTCTTGTGGTTCGTGGGTTTGGGCCCCATGTCAGGCTCTGTATTGACAGCTCAGAGCCTGTAGGCTTGTTGTGGATTCCTGTGTCTCCCTCTCTCTCTGCCCCTCCCCTGCTCATGTTCTCTCTCTCTCTCAAAAATAAATAAACATTAAAAACCATTTTTAAAAAACTGAAAAAAGAGATCTTTGATGAAACTATTTGGCCACTAGCTCATTTTGTTTCTTGTAGAACATATGTGATTAACTCTGTAGACAGTTTTACGAGATTCTTAAAGCAACATGACATGTACCTATTTTTGCTTCAATAAGTAAAATTTTTAAATAACAGGTTGGCCATTTTTGTCTTTACTCTGTGTTCAGCAATACATCATTTTGTCCTGGAAAGCAATTTTTTGTACTTCTGGAAAACTACCACTGTTTATTGGTGAGTAACTCAAAAGCTTCAGTGGAACCCTCTGACCAGGTTTTGTAACTTTGCTGGGGAAGGCCTGGGCACTCAGAAGCTCCAATCTAGTTGAATTCAGCTTTCAGATATTCATTGTGGCCCCTCCTATTAAGTTTTTAAGTAAGCGCTACATCCAATGTGAGGTTCAAACTCACGACCCTGAGATCTAGAGTCTCATCTCCTACTGTTTCAATTTTCAACTTCTTTGTGAAAGAGCACGCCTAGATATTTGCTTGACCAATAAATCCTGACATTCTGTATTATTCTGGAGTGACAGTTACTTTGGGTATTCATAAGATTTTTCTGATTTGTAGGATATATAATACTTCAATACCTTGCATCACTATTTTGTGCTTTAGTGAACACTTTTGGGCCACTAATCCTCTTGAAAAATGAAATTGAGTCAAATATAACCCAATAGCAATAATAAAGATTCCAAATTTGATACCAGCCAGTGGTATGAAAAATACATTAACCACAATGAACTTTGTCAACTGAATGTTACTTAAGATAATCTGATGCTGTCTTTATGAGAAATGCCCAATATTTTTTTTAAGTTTATTTATTTTGAGAGAGAGAGAGCAGGGGAGGAGCAGAGATAGAGGGAGAGAGAAAATCCCAAACAGACTTTGCACCAAGCCTGATGCCGGGATGGAACCCACAAACTGCCAGATCATGACCTGAGCTGAAATCAAGAGTCAGATGCTCCACTGACTGAGCCACCCAGGTACCCCAAATGCTCAACATTTAAATATGGAATGGTTGTAGAGAACAAAATAGGGTTTCTGTGAAGTCACTACAATCTTACATCTCCAAGAAGTTTGACTACTATCATGTTGTTGCTTTTTCCTCTGAACCCCCCAGATGCCTGTGGCCCACTGGAGAGATTAGGGGTTCCATGCTTTGGGAATGCTGGTCTAAGTGAGAAGAGGACCCCTTTGGGAAACTGGTGAGAGGCCACAGAGAACCGAAGATTTGTCCAGGCTTTGTTAGCTTTGCCTACTTTCTCACCAAAATGCCTAGTGGGCTTTTCCTGGCTGATTTTCCTAAATTCCTCAGCCTGGGACTGGGCTGCCTATGGGATCCATTGGCATCGCATAGTGGCTGGAGCAGATTAGGAACAATCGCTACATGCCACCTGCTCAGGTTTTCAGATGAATTGCATAGAATGATGATTGATTTAGGAGCTATAAAGTGCTATTAGTGACTGTAACGCAATCAGAATTGGAAACACGGATCCTTCAGATTGAGCATGTCAGAGAGAGGAAAAGTCTGTGGCTCTGAGCAAGAGCAGATCAGTGGCATGGCTTTGGTGACCAGCACATGGTGTACTGGTGGAGTAGGGCGAGAACAATGCCTCAGGCCCTGCACACACTGTGGAAGGCTGCACACACCACCCTGAAGCTGCTGAAGTGCGGGGAGAGCTTATCTGTTTTGAGCAGAGACCGGACACAAAGGCCAGAATGCTTGCTGAGGTGTGGATTGTTGAGTTTGAGCCCCACGTTGGGAGTATTTAAGTGTATTTATGCTTACTTTAAAAAATGACCTTTATTACTGAAATTCAGGTAGGAAAAAATGAATGAAACTCAATTCTCCCTTTGAATAATTGCTTTCAAAATGCAATTTTAGAAAACCTGAGTTTTTTTTAGGAATGTAAAACAATTGTATTATTTTGCTAATAAAACATGTCTATTGAATCACTCTATTGTGCACCTGAAATTAATATAACACTGTATGTTAGCTATATTGGAATTAAACATTTTTTAAATGTTCTTTAGGGGAGCCTGGGTGGCTCAGTAGGTTAAGCGTCCGACTTTGGCTCAGGTCATGATTTCGCGGTTTGTGGGTTTGAGCCCCGCATTGGGTTCTGTGTTGGCAGCTCAGGGCCTGGAGCCTGTTTCAGATTCTGTGACTCCCTCTCTTTCTGCCCCTCCCTTGCTAGCACTCTGTCTCTCTCTTTCTCAAAAATAAATAAACTATAAAGAAAAATTGTTTTAAATGTTCTTTAAAAAAAGACTTCTAAATAATTGATAGACTTTTTTTTTAAGAGCAGTTTCAGATTTACAGAAAATTGTTTGGAAAGGAGAGCATTTCTCACCATTATAGACAATTCCTCCTATTAACATCTTTCATTAGTGTGATGCATTATTTGTAACTGATGAACCAATATTGTTATTAACATAAGTCTTTAGTTTATACTGGGGTTGACTTTGTATTGTATGTCCAATGGGTGTTGATCAACATATGACATGTATCCACCATTACACACCATACCATCATACAGAACAGTTTCAGTGCCCTAGAAATCCTCTGTTCAACTTCTTATTTCCTGTAAGCCACACTGGGTCATACTCCCTAAAAAAGAATTCTGATCCAGACTTGCTCTCTCAAAACCCTCAGTGGCTCTGCCCTGGCCCACATCGCACAAGACATCAGCCTAGTGCTCAGGGCTTCTCAGCCCAGACACAAACCACTTCCCCCTCCTGCAAGGCCAGCTCCCGGGAGCACATCATTGTGTCCTCCATGATACAAGACATTATTATAGCAAGGGTTCCATAGACACTTAGCAATGAAACAGCTGGAGCCTTGTGGTTGCCCATGGAAGGCAAGCCTAAAGCAAAGTGTTAAGGCAGTCCCACATGGTAAGAGGGGGGTTCCATGGTGCACTCTCCCAGCAGACCAGCTCCCGTCCTCCCTGAGTGCATTAGAATGGATGTGGTACTGAGCATCTTGTGGTGATGTCATGGTCTGCTGTGGCATAAGCTCTCAGGGAAGGGGGTTTGGGGGCAGCTCAGGTGCCTCAGGAGTGGCCAGTGGAGGATGCCAGTACTTTAGAAATGGGAATCAGTACCTGGTGTAGTCACCAGGGAAGATCTCTGCTTGTTTCCGGTTTGCCTGGTGAGGGTGTAGCACTTGACCTATAGGATGGAATCCCAAAAGGAAGGAGCCAGACTCCCAAAGATAGAAAGCAGAGAAGAGGGACACTGCTCTGTTCAGCAATCTTGAGGAGGCAAACAGTTCCTTGAGGGTCCCTGGGGGCCACACCCATCTCTGCACCTACAGCCATTTCTACTCTACTGCCTTTGATACCAAAGAGCTGTGCCTCGACAGTGGGGCTCACCTCCCCACCTCTCCTCAAGGAAGCAGGGTCCTAGGCTGGTCTGGAAGCACTGGCTGAGTCACCAGCCTTGGCTTTGTCTGCCGTCCACAATGCCAGTGTACTTGTGAGTGCCCCTAGCACCCGTGAACTGGGTACATACCCATGAGATGTAAGGCAGCATGTATAGGTTGGAAGGAAGGCCCCAGATTGGAGCAGCTAGGGTAGATGGTAAGATGGGTTGGGACAGTACAACTCCACTCAAAGAGATTGCCATGGGCTGACGCTTACTGTTCGGTGGATAGTGTCCAGGGAAGGGTACCTGCTCAGGACCATCATTGGTTGGACAGACAGTGGCCACCTCAGAGGTGGCCTTGAGGACTGACAGACCTGCTTGGGCAGGGGAGGATATAACACTGGCAGCTTTGGATGGAAGCCAGTTTGAGGAGTTCATGCATTTCCACCATTCAGTTTGGGCCCATGAGAGACAACTTGTCAACAAATGCTGGTTCCGGAAAAAGGAGAGGAAGCTCACTACCATTTTTTAACCTCCCCTTTCAGATTGTCCTCTCTACCGAGGCTGTAACACTCTCAGGGCTGGACTGGGGGACAGGGAGGAGGGCTTATAGGCATAGTGAGAACAGTCAAGTCAGGGCTAGGAGTCGGTGGGAACACGGTGGGGAAGGAAGGCACAGAAATCCAGGAAAAGGGCATGGCTGCTAAGTGAAGGCCTAAAGGAAGAGAGGGACTGTTGAGGCTCAGTCACAAACTGCTGGAAGGTCACTTTCCCAGTTCTGATTTGTCAACATGAAGCCAGCTTCACCTCATCTCTCAGCTGTAGCCTCTGCTTTCTCTCTCCCTACCACCCACTTCACCCTGCATCTCCTGGCCATGCCCAGGCTAGCTTAATGTTCACCTCTCTGTTCTCTCCTTATGCCCTGGGAGTAGGTCAATCACAGCACTTACCACTTGCTTTACAATTATGTTTATGTGGCCATCTTGGTTACAAATCCGCAGGTCTGGGTCTCATTCATCTGGTAGCTCCATGGGGCTGGCATCTGCTAATGCTTAGTAAGTGTTGGTGAAGGAGTAACTAACTGTCCATTGTGACATATGGATATCTTCAAGGTCACATAAACAGCTGCATGACACCAATGCCCAGGGGATTATTTTCCTCCAGGAGGGTGATAGGTGGAAGGTAGAGTATGGAAAGACACTTTATTTTATTTATTTATTTATTTATTTATTTATGTTTTATTTATTTCTGAGAGAGAGAGAGACAGCATGAACAGGGGAGGGTCAGAGAGAGAGGGAGATACAGAATCCGAAACAGGCTCCAGGCTCTGAGCTTGCTGTCAGCACAGAGCCCGACGCAGGGCTGGAATCCATGAACCGTGAGATCATGACCTGAGCCGAAGTCAGACGCTTAACTGACTGAGCCACCCAGGTGCCCCAAGACATTTTATGTTAAACAGTGAACAGTTTTCATTAAACATTAAAACTGAACAAGCTGAATTGTGTTTTCTAATTGGTCAAGTTTTTCCTTCTATAAATACGGACAAGATGCAAAAGAGAAATTGAGGCAGTTAATAGGAGACAGCTTCCTATATCTGCCCACATGGCGTGGCTGGAAGTGGATCGGGGTTGCATTAGAGAGGAAGGAAGGAGTTAAGAGATCTGTTGTGGCACCAAATGATTTTGCTGGACTTCGTTCCTGACAAGAGCTACATATTTAAAGTCCTGTATATTTAACTTCCTTTGTTATACCTGATGTTTCTGCCAAGTCCTCATGACGAATCTCGTCTGCGTCAGTCTAGTGCATGATCTTTTCATGCTTTTCTTAAACTGCCCTCAATTGTTCATAAATAACCATCAGCAGACACATTGTCAAAGGATAGTCACAGCTGACAAACTAGACTCCATTGGTGGTGGGTTAAAGAGCAACAGTGATGACTGTTATGTCTCTGGCTAATGAAGATCAAAAAATTTACCTCCTGACCAGACACAAAAGGACAAGTGCTGTAGGATTCCATTGCTCTGAGGTGCCTGGAGAAAACAGAGACAGGAAGTAGACTGGTGGTTTCCAGGGACCGGAGTGGCGAGGAATGCACAGTTGGTGTGTTATAGAGACAGAGTTTAGTTTGGGAAGATGAGAAAGTTCTAGAGATGGATGGTGGTGACGGCTGTGCAACAAGGTGAAGGTTCTTATGGCCGCTGAACTGCCCACTTAAAAGTAGTGTAAGCGGTAAATTTTGTCCTGTTTCTGAGGACATTTTCTGAGAAAGGCAATGCCCTGTGCCACCTTACATAGCTGTTTAAAGAAGGGCCACGCAAGGTGACCCCTTTCTTGTGGGTCTCCCCAGGACATCAAACCTGGCCTATTTGAGGACTCTGGTTCCAGAGCATTAGGATCAAAATGACTCATGGACTGTCCAAGTCTCCTGGTTGTGCGGGGAAAGCAGTGGGGACTGAGCTGGGGACCCCGCTACTGAATGGAAACGGGGCTGGACATCAAGACAGTTTTAGGATTTCACAACAATGAGAGGAACCAGACAGTTGTTATAGAAACCGGTGGGTAAGCTGTCCTGTCCTCTCAGGGTGGCCACATGGCTCTCTCATGCTGATCAGAGACCCTGACCACCACAGTGGGTGGTAAAAACAAATATGGGCGCGGATTATCACTTAGGTCAAACAGATACCCCTAGAGACATTTTAAAACCTTGCTACTCAAAGGTGGTCTACAAAGCAACAGCATGGGCTTTACCTGAACCTTGGCTCAACGTGCAGAAGCCCAGGCCCCTAGACCTTGGGGATTAGATCTACAGATCGACAAGATCCCCATTTATTTACACTCTGAAGCATGAGGACTGCTTGAAGGTCTGGACTTCACAGAGAATAAACATGTACTTTAAAGTTTATTTTGGTTTTTTAATTAATCTCTACACCCAGCGTGGAGGCTTGAACTCACAACCAAGATCAAGACTTGTGTGCTCTTCCGACGGCCAGCCAGGCACCCCTAACGTGTACTTTGTAGTGAAGAGCTGAGAATTACTTGTTCATGGAAGTAAATCCGTGGTGCAATCCACTAGGGCAACCAAAGAAACGGAGGAGGGGGGTATGCAAGGGGGCCATCACTGGTGCAGAGTCCTCACCTCAAGGAAGGCAACAGACTTCCCACATTCCACTGGGACTTACCCCTGGAACAGGCTCCACATCACAGAGGAGGAAGAGAGTGGGTGGGCTGCCAGCCTGGCTTTCCTGCTGAGGTAACCCCCCACCCTCCAGTCCAGGGGGGTTCAGTTCATCAGGTAAGGCACATCTCTCTACATGGGAATTCTCTTTATAGCTAATCAGCTACAAAGAGAATAGAATTTCTCTGAATGGTATCAGTAGCTCTTTTCAAACAAGCGGTGGTGGTCATGTAAAGAAATACAGTAAACCTCCCCCAGATTTTAATATGGGCAGTAACTCCCTACTTGTATGAAAATGCTCCCTTCCCTGAACTCTTGTTCTGACTGATAACCGCGGGTGAGAGAGACCAGAACCACCAAGCACTGAGTGTCAACTCTAAGCTGGATGCTGTTTACGCACAGTTGGCTCATCAAATCTCCCCCAATTCTGAGACTGCTCTACAGATGGGGCAACAGGCTCAGAGAAATCACCTAACCTGCACCAGGTTAAAAGGCCGCAAAATGACAGAAGCCATGATTTAAATCCAGACGTATCTGACCCCCCAGAGCTCTGGCTTTGTGCGCCAGCACCCCACGGACTTCCGCACTGAGCCTTGGCATCAGGCTAGCTGCATTTATATTTACACGAGTTGATGCAGTCTCGTGGCCCAGGTCACGTCTGCTCTGAGGCACAACCTGGACACTTATAACGAGCTCTGCAGGCCACACGGGTCTTACAGCTGTTCGATGGCATGGGAATGACCAGGCAGCTTAACATCACAGGTTTTTGCATTTCCTGGTCTTCCAGGCATCAAAACAAGACAAGAAAGGCTCTTTTTAAAAGGGATTTCCTGATGAATGAAACCTAGGAAGTACTGGAAATCTTGGGGCTTCTGATCTTCTGGGATTTTCCCAACCCCTCCCCACTTTCCTCTTTGCCTACAAGAAAAATCATTCTTGTGGGTCAGAGACAGGGCAGGGACAGGGACACTGTAGCAGAACACTGCCGCAGTCTCCGTCTCCTGAAATTCCTCCTGGGGTATGTCCGCCCCTGGAGTGGGCTCTTAAGAGTGATCTTCTAAAAAACCATTGGCGTCATCTCTGCGTGAGGCTCCTGCCGTGGCAGCTGAGGTCCTCCATGTCACACAGGTACTAGGAAGTGACCTCTCACAGGACGCCCATGGTTTGGCGGAGCTTGGCTGAAACGAGAAAGAACATGACGCAGCTGCAGGCAAGCCATTTTGCCAAAAATAATTAGGACATGCCTGATGCAAAAGGAACACCAAAGAAACGGCAAAGCTCCTACTTTCAAGAAAACCTTTCAGTACTATGCAAGAGCCTAAAACCCAAACACCCAGTCAAGTGTTGTTAGTGTGGACAGCCACAGGCCAGAGCGCCATGGCCCTGTTGAGGTTGGTCTGCTCATGGGAGCGCTGCTGATGGCAGCTCTGAAGCCTCACACTGGTCTCAGGGTTTGGGGGTCAGAGGTACTTCCTGCCGTCCTCCCACCCAGCCTTCTCCATGCTCCACAGGGCTGCCAGCCTGACACTTCTAAATGCAGAGGTTTTGATGGGCCCCTTGGAAAGACTCTAAGTGGCTCCCAGCACCTCCAGAAGCTAGAGAAAGCTCCAAACCTGTCCTGTCTACTGTCCCTTCTGTCCCTCACAGTCTTCTGAGTGCCTAGCTTCCTGCAGGTTTTCAGTTCTCTGTAGTTTTGCCCATTGTCTTCCCTCCTCCCCAAATCTCTTAGGGCTTTAAAAACCAGGCCAAGGTGTCACAGCCTCCAAGAGAGCTTCTTAGAAGTGCACTCATCTCCGTTCTCACTTCACGCGGCACAGCCCAACTGCTAGCAGCACCGGCTCTGACAGATGGCATGGGCAGTCACTGTGACCTGGCCACTCACTGTGAGACTCAGGTCAACTATTTTATTATCCTGAATTTTAATTTCTCATCTCTGAGATGACAACAAACTACTTCACTGCGGATATTGGAACAGCTCCTGGCACATAGCAAGTCTGCGATACATTTTACCTATCACGGCATGCACCCTCTTCTCTTCACTGCAGTCTCCTTTCTCAGCTCTAAGATGGCTGAGGTAGGCGCTGTCTCCGGTCATCTGTGAAACCTCAGGGCTTGGACAGCAGGTGCTTCCAAAGATGCTGAGCTGAATGGTTGAGAACCTTTCTGGACGTGAACATAAAGCTTGGATGACAGATGTGGGAAAAGCATCGCAGGGAAGGGTAATGACACCGGAGGCTGTAAGAAGGAATCACGTGGGAGGGAAGAATGGAAGCAGGGAGAAAACTGAAGAAAGGCAATGCTCAGGTCTCTGGGGCCAAGATCAAAAAGGCTCTAAGGGTCAACTGGAGAACGACACGTGAGAAGAGTGGACGCGACTGATCAGGTGGAGAGAATTCCCGTGAGTAACAAGACTGGTTAGAAAACCGCAGCCATTACTCATCAGTAGCTGGAACAGCTGCAACTACTATTCCCAAATCCTTCTTCCTCATAAAGAAAAGGCAATTTTACGATCACACAGAGGCCATGTTTTTATTGACAATTCATTCTCTACACACGTACAGTATTGCACAAATTATAGGTGGACTGACAGTTCTGTTAACAATACGAACTCATGAACATCTACAGAGCCACTGTGCTAGGTTTTGGTGCATTCTGTGTGCCAGGTACTTGGGTAAACAGGACGGACAGAAGTGTGATGGCTACTTTGTGAGAACCAGCTTTCAAAAAAAGTGTGACATCTCATAGAACACTTATGTCAAACCCAGGAAGGAAAATCACTAAATGACAAAACAAAGGCTGTCAAAGAAACATTGGTGGTAACAATGTTAAGAATTTTAGTCACTGAACTTGAGATCCAGAAAATGTACACGTCCTGGGAATTTGAAGAAAAGACCTTCAATGTTTTGCTTCAGAATTAACCACAACATTCGAAAAGGGTATTTCTGGCGCGCTACAATGTCCTCTCTGCTAGTATAAACCATGTCTCACAGTTCTAAAGAAATAAGACAGTAATTCACACAAGTGGGTTTTAAAATAAGATTCTTCTCAAAATAAAATAGATAACGATCTTCGTCAAATTACAATGAAATCTTATCAGAATGCCAACCAGATAAAGAAGCCAGACCACGCGCTGACTGTTGCTGCCTGCCTCAGACTAGAGCTGGCTTGTCCCCTACACGGAAGGGAACACAAGAGTGGTCCCAGCTCCGCTGCTACCGAGCCTACGGTGTGAGGGTGGACAAAAGTCCTTCTGCTTCCCTGGGGGTTGTACCCAGGTACAGAATTGAGGGGTGGGCTGGATGGCTTTTTAGACACCTTTCAACCAAAAGGATCTAAGCCAGCCTGGGACTCCACTGTTGAGGGGACACTGAGGGTGGCAAAAGAAATGGATTGAAAGCGGTGGGCTAAGTGATTCTTACCTGTTGATGCCACTGCTCAGAACTGTTCTGCTGTTCAAGGAAATCTTTGATACCTTCATCTACCCGCTGGTGCTGGTAAATGGGAAAGCAAATGAGGCATCTAACAATGAAATCTGGGACAAAAATGTAGAAATGCTGTGTCAAGTTTGGGTAGAAAAATTACACTTCCATGTCACGCCAGCAGTCAGGATCTTGTGCCTCTGAATTTAAGAGCCATCAATCTGGTGGGTAAATGCACATTCGAGCCATTCAACGGCCATCTATGGAGTGCGCATGTATTAAATACGTTCCTGACAGCCTCCAGGAAGGCAACTTGCATGAAACTAGTTCTAATAAAAAGAATGCAAGACAGTGAAGTGCAGGGTAGGATTTTTTTTTCTTTACGGATCAGGCAAATGACTCAGGGAGTAATGGCTTCTCATTTTCTGCCCTTTAAAAATAGTACAAATATCACTTCTTCTGGAATCTAACATACTGGTTTCACTTTCAAAATGCATCATTTTATTTTCCTCATAAGGCAGTCATACATTATACACTTTCGGCACATGACAGTCACATCATTTCTTCAGTAAGCCCTAGGACTTCCATGAGTCTTCCCGGAGCTTACAGCCAGAGCAGTTAAATATTAAAGCTTTCTCCACAGCCACACGTTCCTTTGATGTTCGGGTTATTGAAAACAAACTCACTGGATAATTTATCTTCAACATAGTCCATTTCTGTTCCTAAAAGTGTTAGCTGGGCTTTCTTTTCGATGAACACTCTGACTCCTGGGGGGAGAAGAAAACAAGTGTCACATAAACCCTGCTTAGTAACGACTCACAAAAGCCAACCAGGAAGCTTCTGGATCAGTCCCATTATTTCCTTCAAGGGATTCAGGGCTCAACTTCCTGTCTGTCCCTTCTTTTCCACCCAGTAATCTATGTCAAACACAATGATATTAGGCTAGACTGTTGTATACAAGCAAATCCCATGACAGTTCTACACAGAATTAGAATTTGGTTTTCACTTCACTCATTTTTCCAATATACAAAATGAAGGAAAGAAGTACATTCTTGACGTGACTTCTGTGAAGACAGAGTCCGTAAGATGTGTGAAAACTCTGCAATGACATCTGTACACACGACACACGGGCAAGCCTAGAGACACACCAGGACTGATACACTGGGCTAATTTCATAAGGCCAACCAGTGCACCACAGCCGTTTTGTTCTGCTTAGGGGCCAGAAAACTGGTAATAACCTAACTCCCTAGTAATTACGCAGGTAGAAGCTGGTATCTTCGTAAGTATAATCAGTTCAAGAAAGCTTTCCGTGGCGCCTGGGTGGTTCAGTCGGTTAAGTGTCCAATTTCAGTTCAGGTCATGATCCTGCAGCTCGTGAGTTCGAGCCCATTGGGCTCTGTGCTGACAGCTCAGAGCCTGGAGCCTGCTTTGGATTCTGTGTCTCCCTCTCTCTCTGCCTCTCCCCTGCTTGCATGTTCTCTCTCTCTCAAAGATAAATAAACATTCCAACAAAAAAAAAATTTAATAAAGGAAAAAGAAAAAAGAAAGCTTTCCTCCTTATAAGAAACTTAGTAATTACTCATATACAAACTACAGATAATTTATTAGAGCTCCTCTTCTGAAAAATAAAAAAAATTAAGATATTTTATGTGTTGATCTAAAAAACAACATATTGGGGAGCCTGGATGGGTCAGTTGGTTGGGCGTCTTAACTCTTGATTTTGACTCAGGTCATGATCCCAGGGATGTGGGATCGAGCTCTCTCCTTTTCCCCAACTCTAAAATAAAAAAAAAAAAAATAATAGGGGCGCCTGGGTGGCTTAGTTGGTTGAGCGTCCGACTTTCGCTCAGGTCATGATCTCGCGGTTCGTGGGTTCGAGCCCTGCGTCGGGCNAAATAAAAATAACATATTAACAAAAATGTCATGGTTGTTGGTCAATAACTTCAGTTTGATGAAATGAACACCAGGAACAGGAAAGCTAGCTAACGTCACCCGATGCAGAATCAGCACTGCGAAACCCATACGCGCTGAAGAGCCCAAGGCTTGTGGCATTATTTTGTTTCCAATAGGTTTTATCAGATTATTGGGTTGGGGCAGAAGGCAAGATATAATTAAAGCACTGACATTTTAAATAAAAATAAAAAATACAGATGCCTCAAAAGCATAAGATGACATTACTTATTTGGTACAGACGTCAAACTGCTGCTTCATATACAACGCGTGGTTCAGTATGAAGTTTTACCATTCTAAAACCTTTCTGCACACAATGATTATTTTTTGTAACTGAAACAAACACATGATGATCTATCAGTTACTAAGAGCACAGCCTCTGGAGTGAATTTGATTAGGTTCAACTTTTCACTAGGCCACTTGTTTAGTCGAGAGACCTGAGGCAAGCTATCTGACCTCTCCATGCCTCAGTTCCTTCATCTGCAAAATGGGGGACAATATGGTACCATTCTCACTCAGCTGCCGTTTATGAATCACTTAATATATGAAAGTCCATCAAAGCATATACGGTGAGCACTATATATGGCATTCCTACTATTATCTTTACTCTTCTTGCTGTTCAAGGTTTAAAATTTTAGGCCAAGTTTGCTTAAAACTCACCATCTTGCACAACTTCTTCATCAGAATCTCCTTTCGTCTTTGAATATTCTAGAGTATAAGAAAGGCCATTACAACCCCTGGTTCGGACACCAACTTTCAAACCTACCTGAAAAAGCATCATAAATAAAACTTCAGTTTTAAAGTAGTACACATTGAACAATTACATTCATAAAAACCCTGGCAATTTGACATTATATGTTTCTTCATAAGCTTAAAGATAAATATTAGATTTCTGGCTATAAAATGTCCTTTTAGGAAGTATTAAGTGGAAGTGGAAACATGCATTTAAAAAATTTAGCTATATGACAAACATCACTGCAACCCTAGTGGGAATCCTAAAATTAAAAAAACCAACTATATACAAAGAAAACAATACAGAGGAGTAAAAACTGGAAAAAAAAAAAGTCACTATCACTCTACAAAAAATATTTTATATGGTTTTTCCTTTTTTTCTTATAATCCCTGCCATAAACACATATAATCAAGACACAGGTTTTATTATAGCAGGAATAAAGACCTTTTTCTCTGCTTTGTTTCTGCCACATAAGACATCATCCTTCCGTGTGATTAGCTTTCACAACTGTCATCTGCACAGAATGGCTCAGTAACCCACTGTACCACAGTAAGCTGTACCCAACGAGGGGCTTGCACTCACAACCCTGAGATCAAGAGTCACATGCTCTACTGACTGAGCCAGCCAGGTGCCTCTTAAAGAAGAGTTTTAATTCTAAACATGAAAAATCCTCTTATTTTTTTTAAGAGAAAAAAGAAAAGTATCTGATGGCAGAGACGGCCACCTAACACATTCTCAATTGCTCAAAATGTTTGTCCTCCGCTTCACTGTGGGAGATGGTCTTGGGAAGCTTCCATGTGGTTAGAGTCAGAGGCTCACAGGCTGTCACCTGGCAATGACCCTGCCTCTACACAGGGCCTTAATTCTAAGGTAGACTTGTGTACACATTCTCAAGTACCAGAAATCAAAAGATTGCAGCCAATACAGATGTAAGAAGTTTAAAAGGTGACCAAACTGCACTGTTAAAATACCAATGTCTACCTTAATGTGACTGTCTAACAATATCTGCCAAATTTCTACTCTTAGATCCTATACTTCACTGAAGTCTATGGTAGAATTATTACCATACAAAGTATGATTTCAGCCAGCAGACCCTGATTCTCTTAAAAGCAGCAATGTGGACTTGCTTCAGGAAAGCAGTCAGAGTGGGAAAGACACGTGGCAGAGGGTGGGAGTTACATTAAGCTGCCTGGAAGTTTGGAGAGCTGAAGCATTCAGACAGTAGTCTCTGTCCTTACACCCTTAAACAACACGAAGACAGTGCTTTTTATTCACTTTCAGAGTGAGAGCTGATAGAACATGGTAGAGAGTGGCATGTATTCGGCACAATCAATGCTAAACTGTCCAGCTCAAATTCTGAGGCACATCTCCTACGTATGGGTATAACTTAGCTTTTATCTTTGTAAATAGGAGGACTCAAGCAAGAAGTCCTACTACCAGGCATGAATACAGATACTTACAGAATACGTGAAAATACAGCTCTAGGTGCCTTGAGTTTGAAAAAGGGACCACCTGTGCCCTCAGTGACATCAATGAAGGATCTGTTCCATCCTTTTTATGTCACCATGAAGAAGCATCCCTCAAATCTACACAGCTAAGTTCATGTTTCACTTGGTCATCGGTCTATCCAAATGGAGCTGGAACACTGATATATGTATGCAGTACATCTGAGGAAGGTCCAAAACTTCATTACATCATAAGGCAGGTTGTACAACAGAAACTAGAAACCACTCCACAGTCTACTCACTCAATATTAATAGTCTAGTACTTGGATGTGACTTACAGTACTCCACAGGCAACAAACAATGCCCTAAGATGAGGATGAGGCACACACTCCTTACTCCACAATCCTGCTTCCAGGTGAACAGGCTATGTAGGTGCACTAAACCACGCTTACGGGCTTAGCCCTCTAAGCAGTGGGCCTGGTACACTATGGACATGAAATGTTTGCTGCATGATGCTCTCATGGCAGCACTGGATGTAAACAACCCCAAAGACCGTTAGCCTGGGCGGCTGGCTAAATAAATAAAACCTGTTTAATAAAACACACTAATATATGCAATCATTTAAAAGAATGAAGCGGGTCTTTCTGTAATGATACAGAAAGAACCTCAAGCTATATTATTAAGGACAAAAAGTAAAGTGTAAACACAGCATGTATGGAATGCTTTTATCTAAGAAGTAGGAAGAGACAGACACACAAACGTAACAAGCACAGGCATGGTCTAGGGCAGTAGTTCCCTTCAGGGAATTACTACTGGTTGTTACAACTAAGGAGTGGGAAAGTGCCACAGGTATCTGTGTGCAGAGGCCAGAGATACTACTGAACATCCTGCATTCCACATACAACAAAGAATTATCTGGCCCAGAACATCAACTGTGCAGAGGCTGAGAAACTCTGGTCTAAACAGATAAAAATGTATACATTGTGTTGGGAAGGACACTTGAGAGGTAGCCTCTTAGAAGGATGAATGACAACTAAGAGTTTGGGGTCACAAAATGATTATCTTCTCCATTGAGTACCCTGTTATAAAATAATTCCAATTTTTTTTTTTAAAAACCATGAGTGTAGCTTTATTCTTTAAATAAAAATCCCTAATCAATGAAAACATACTGCTTATAAGATAAATTCATTGTGAAAATATGACTTCAATTTTTTTTACTAAACATTCATCTGATTGGTTTTACTTACATGTTCAGGCTTATCTTTAAGAAGCTGTTTTATCTTGTTTACTGCTGAAGGTGTCTGAAAAAAGAATGAGTTATTAAGTTTTTAGGTGCAAAACTTGCTTTTTTCAAAGCCTTATAGGGGCGCCTGGGTGGCTCAGTCAGTTAAGCGCCTGACTTTGGCTCAGGTCATGATCTCATGGTTCGTGGGTTTGAGCCCTGCATTGGGCTTTGTGCTGACAGCAAGCTCAGAGCCTGGAGCCTGCTTCAGATTCTGTATCTCTCTCTCTCTCTCTCCCCTGCCCACACTGTCTCCCTCAGAAATAAATAAAATATTAAAAAAAAAAAAAAGCGCCTTACAGTTCCCTTGTCTTTGAAACTATTCAGGTCTATCTTTAGCAAATTCATGTGACAAATTTATATTCCATTCTTGCCTGAGTACCTTGTGGCTTTTATAAATAAACAAATGAACTCTCCTCAATTCAAAACATTCTATTTTTAAATTTTTTTTAATGTTTATTAATTTTTGCGAGAGAGCGCGCATGAGTGGGAGAGGGGCAGAGAAGACACAGGAAGACACAGAATCCGAAGCAGGCTCCAGGCTCTGAGCTGTCAGCACAGAGCCCGATGTGGGGCTGGAACTCATGAGCAGCAAGATCTGAAGTCGGATGCTTAACCGACTGAGCCACCCAGGTGTGGTCAACTACAGAAGTAAGCACAGGGAGGCATTTTTCAGGAGTAATGTTGTTAATCAGCCCATTTGTCCTCAAGATGAGGAAAACCCCACAACATATTATATCATATATATGGGTCAGCATCACCAACCACACTTTCTCGGGAAGTGCCATTTTCCAACAACATTTACTGAATTTGTACTCTTGGAGCCTATCTGCTTTTCTTGGTGCTGTAAGGGACAAAGTCTCTTC
Source organism: Crocuta crocuta (assembly GCF_008692635.1). NCBI lineage: Eukaryota > Metazoa > Chordata > Mammalia > Carnivora > Hyaenidae > Crocuta > Crocuta crocuta. Next base: position 3,751,746 of record NW_027551560.1, read on the forward strand.
CAGGGCATTCCTGCTCCACTTCTTGGCTGGGTCCCTGCCTGTGACTTGGCTTAAATGGGGAGAAAAGACCCTCCTCCTCAGGATTCTCGTGAGGTCCAATAAATGAGTTCATGAAGTACACTTTGAGCAGTGCCAGGCACAAAGAGCTCAATATAAACCAGCTCTTTTCACAATGATGACAGTCTATTGATGAAGACATCATGTCCTTCCTACTTTGTTTTATTAGCTCCTCAGCTGGCAATGCTGTGCTGGTCCTCCAGTTTGTTGTGGCATCTTACTGGTCTGTGAAATCCCAGAGTGGACATTATGACCTATGACTTGGAAGCAACTGTAGCCCAAACTTAAGCCTGTGCTGAGGGAACAGACCCAAAGGATAGCCCCGAAGTGTGCTCTTCCGGCCTGCCTGGAGGGGCCTCTGCCAGATGAGGATGATGAAGCAGGGTCTGGACCCAATTTAGAAAGGCCATGAAACCAATTTAGAAAATTTTTTAAAAACATGAACTAGGGGCACCTGGATGGGTCAGTTGGCTAAGTGACTTCAGCTCAGGTTATGATCTCACAGTGAGTTTGAGCCCTATGTTGAGCTCTCTGCTGTCAGGGCAGAGCCTAATTATAAAAAAAAATAAATAAATAAAAATTAAAATTAAAAAAAAATCACCACCAGTAGGTGGTCTATTAAAAAGCCTTTTCCTACAATTCTACCAGAACAGGAGCCAAGCAGTGTGACAAAATAGTGGGTAACAGGGAAACAGGGAATTGTATACAAGAGGAAGAAGGAGGAAATGGGGAAGAGTAGAATTATGTTTTTTTTTCTTTTGAGATCATGGCATATCAACCTCAAATAGTTGCAGAAGTATTTCTGAAAAAAATGTTTAAAAATGCTCATTTATCCTTCTAAACAAATGACAGCAAAAACTAGCTTTCGTAATTTTCATGGTCATATTTTCCACATTGAGCCCGGAAGAAATGAATCTAATTACTGTCAAAGAGCAACAGATTTCTGATAAGTTAAAAAAACAAAACAAAACAAACCAGGCACAGTCATGGGAAAATATCCATTTCAAGTACAACTTGCCCTGTGAGGCTGGCGGGGGTCAAAGGTGAGGAGGCTTCACCATTCACCCCTGCATGACCAAAACAGAGCAGACAGGGTGTAAACACCTACTCTGTCAACAGCCCCTTGTGTTTTTATCGCCAAGGGATTATTAAATCGCCTAACTTGGTTTTACAAAATAATATATTTTCTTCTTTTCTCAACTCTTAGTAGAAAACACTCAAGACGCAGTAAATAAAAACAATTCTTGGAGAGTGGTCTACTTGTCCCAAAGTGGCTGACTTCACACCTTGCACTGTTAAGGGAAAGTAGCCGGTGTGCCTGGGAAATGTCATTATAGGAACCAAATCAAGTCTTAGTTTTCCTGTGTCAGGCCAAAATCAAACATACTCCATTGGGAGGAGTGTTATTAATGATGGAAACCCAGCTGAGTGCTTATTTAAGGGGAAAGATATGGATCTTACAACTTGCCAAGTGAGAGATTTGATTTTCAGAACAAGTGAGAATGACTAACAGGGAACATGTGGCACTTACAAAAAATGCTAGCCATTAAAGGTACTTTCTGTATCTCAGGGCCAGGCAGAAGTTGAAGACTGTACTGGGTTGTTTGTTGACTTACAGAGGCTAGCTACTCTGCAATAAGTAAACTCAATCTGGCAAACACTGCGAGAACTTCAACTAAACCATGTGCTTCAGGCCTGGTCACCTTCCAGTTTCCAAGCACTCCCCGCAAACAGCTAAGGTACCTATACTATTCCAAGTAAAGTATAATATACCTTAATTTATACCTTAACCTGATTTATTCACCTGAGATTTGACCAATGAATTAAAATTTAAGATTCCTGGGGCGCCTGGGTGGCTTAGTCAGTTACGTGTCCGACTTCGGCTTAGGTCATGATCTCATGGTTCGTGGTTCGTGAGTTCAAGCCCTACATCACCTCTTCACTGACAGTACGGAGTCCACCTGGGTTTCTCTCTGTCCCTCGCTTCCCTCAAAATAAATAAGTAAACTTAAAAAATTAAGATTCTTGAAATTCAATAAAATATAAAGATGATTTTTAATCTACTCATATGTATATCACAGAAGACAAAAGGCCCTTAAGAAAAGATTTTCAGTGTTTTTGTAGCAGAAACTTTTCATCCTCAACACTATTTCCTTAAGTCCCCATGCAATTTTAATATTTTGCTGTTCAAGAAAACAAAAAACCAGAGCTAACTCCATGATTATGTATACTAAACACATGCCAACAACTACAACATATTTTAATCTCATTATAAATGTAGCATTTTCATGTTTAGAAGATGGTAGATAAACAGCAACCAAAGAACACGTTACAGTGTATCTCAACTCATTCTGTCTTTTCCTATTCATCGGTGTATTATGAAGCCCACATTTTAAAAGTTTAACATGTTTCTCATGTAATACATAGAAATAAACATGTATTAGCCATTTACTAAGTACATTCTAGGTGCTTAATGGTTTACATACATCATCTTATTCTTACTATTCTGTGATGTAGGTATTAAAGATTAAATAATTTGCACAGGGACAGTAAGTCAAAGAATGAAGAGTTAGGACTCCCAAACTTAAAAAAAAAGTATTATTTACGGTGACTACACCAACTGAATGTACTCACCAACTAGATGTACTCTATTTACCCAATCTCTCATTGCTACACATTTAGACTGCTTCCAAAGGTTTCCTGGAGAATACCCCTTAAATGGCCTAAATATAGAAATCTTACTGCTTGGTCATTGCTCCAAAGGACTTCTGGTACTTGTCCTTCAATGAATTAACAGCTCCTTATTGGGGCTTGAGTATCACATTTTTTTCTTAGCCCTTCTCAACGAGGTGCCACTAGAAAGTTTAAGTCTTAAGGCACCCAGTGCATATAATGAATTAACTTCTCTGTGTGTATGAAGAACAATGCTATGTACCATTATTCTCTTATAGCTCTGGTTCAGCTTTATGCATAGCTTAGGTATATCCATAATTCTAAATTATGGTTACCTTAATTCTGATTTGTAGAAGGATGGAAACAAAAGCCTCTGCCAGCAGGGCAGTGTTAAATCTTCAAGTTCTTTTGTCATTTTTTACTCTGCCTCCTACAAACTCAATTCCATTTGTCAATTCCTGGGTATGTAGAGTAGGGACAGCATCCTCTTTGGATGTTCCTCTGAAAACGTCCAAAGGTACTCACTTTCATGTGGTGAAGTCTTAAAACATTCAATCAAGGAACCATCTCGGGTTTGCATCAAAGTGTTACGGGCGGCCTATCATCAGATGAGGCCTTTTGCTCCAGCAACCCACCGATCCTCTCCTGGATTAACATCAGTTAATGTAGACAATTTGGTGCTGACAGCATGGAACCATGTTTTCATTTCATCAATTTTTTCCTTTTCTGAGCCTTCTGATGATGACCTCTAGTACACTGCACAGGTACAGCACTTGAACGAGGGTGCACCATGTCAAGTTCCTGTTGTGAAGTTTATGTATCTAGGTAGCACTGATCTCTTCCCACTCATTTTACTGAAATCTCTCTAGTTTCATTTGCTGTCATCTGCATTCACTCATTAGCCCTTTGGTCACCTCCCACTTCTGAACTTGACTACACGCTGGGACTTAAAATATTTGCAAAAACATAGAACAAACAGCAATGCATGCATGCCATAGTGTCTTGAGCCTAGGGAACATATGCTAGGATTAAAAAGACTGCAAGCCTGCTACGCAGGCCACTGGGTAGAAAGCAGCAAGGACCTTTTTCTTTAGCACCAGCTAAGATCACAGGGAAAGAAACTTCTAAAGTCAGTCAGAGAGTTAAACAGGCTAAGTTCAAACAATGGACTTTGGCAAGTTAAGCAGAATACCTGATCAAATGCAACAACACAGCCCTGCTGAATTAAGAATTGACAGGATAAGGAGCTGCTACAATTCTGTTAGCAGAATTACCTTGGTAAGTGGTAACAGTAACTGAAGCAGGAGCAAGTGTAGAGAGCTCAGGTCTGAGAATGTGAGCTGTCATTATTCCTAGTAATTCCTAAGGGAATTACCCTTGGCCAAGGGTGCCAAGGCCTGGCCCACAACTGTATCCCTGGAGGGCGGGAACTGTGTAACTCATTTATTTCTTATTCTGAAACACAGGAGGTCTTAAATGTCAGCTGAATGACAAGGAGAAGGGTATGACTTAAGAGACTTTGAACAAGCAAGTAATAATATGCTAAATGATGGAAAAATAAAAGGCTCTTCGAGTGTCTCTGTACTTTCTGTTTCTGGCTCTACTATTACCAGTGGCAGAATTCATTTCAATTCTGAGTACTTTAAAAAAAATTTTTTTTTAATGTTTATTTATTTTGAGAAAGAAAGACAGAATGTGAGCAGGGGAGGGTCAGAGAGAGAGGGAGACACAACCCAAAGCAGGCTCCAGGCTCTGAGCTGTCAGCACAGAACCTGATGCGAGCCTCCAACCCACAAGCCATGAGATCATGACCTGAGCTGAAGTCAGACACTTAAAGAGACTGAGCCACCCACCCTCCCCAATTCTGAGTACTTCTGAACTGACACCGAAAGACATAAAGTACGACTCGTATCCTCTAGTTCTTGTGATTTCAAGATCTTGGAGAATTCTAAGCTCTGATAATGATATCTTCCAGACATGTAAACAGGCCGGTGGTACAGAAAATAGTAACAGAGAAGAATCGGGAAAACCTCTGTACAGGCTGAAAACACTGAACCATTATAAAGATGAATTCTCCCACCTTATCACAACTTTCTTCTGTTTGGCTGCAACTAGTTTTCCAGCAACAGGCTTTCTTACAGCATTAGCTTGAATGGAATCTATGATTACCTTAAAGAATCTACTTTTCCACTCTCTAGGTGCTGAATGCTTGCACAAAGCCTTCTCCTTCATCAAGAGTGGGTGTGTGAGGAGTATGCTGAACTGATCACAGGCTTTCCTATAAAATTCAACTCTTTCAAAATGGCAAATACGAGTGACTGCTTAATGGATACGGAGTTTTCTTGGGGTGAAATGTTTTGGAACCAGATAGACATGATGGTTGAACAACACTTTGTACTAAATGCCACCGAACTGTACATTTTAAAGTGGCTAATACGATGTTGTGTGAGTTTTCCCTCGGCTAAGAAGGAAAAAAACTGCACAGTGCAGCAGAGATCCCGTATGCACGGTAAGTCCTGAGGTGAGCACTGCAGTATGGACTCTGGTTCGACCTTTCGCCTAGAAAACGCCGAACGCTAACGATAAGAGATTTTATCCTTCTTTGTCCTTTGTGAGAGCCGACCACGGCGGAGGGCTGCTGGAGGCCGAAGGGTGTTTCAAACAGCCTCCTCTCCCTGACCCCAGGAAGGAACCCTTTGTGCGCTGCAGCCTTGATCTCGGCGAGGGTTGGGCTTTGTTGAAGCTGCGCTCCCACGTCGCTCGCCACGCTCATCCGGAGGTCCCCCGGCGAGCTCCCACCCTGCCGGCGCACCTCGAGGGCAGGGGTCCCGGTTCCCTTCCCCCAGCTCCCCGGCGCCCAGCATGCCGAGCTCTGAAAAGCCCGCGACCCAAGCACAGTCGCGCCCCTGGGCTCGCACCGGCTGCCCCGGCCCGCGGCGACCCCAACCTCCGCACGCGGCGGCGCGCGGCCTGCTGGGAAACGTAGTTCCGGGG